>NC_089770.1:25327071-25422071 GCF_040412425.1 Macrobrachium rosenbergii | reverse complement strand
AGATTTACTTTTCTTTCCATCTTATTCACCCTTTCCCGCCACACACACGCACACACACACGTATATATATATATATATATATATATATATATATATATATATATATATATATATATATATATATATATATATATATGTTTATATAACCAGTGAATTATATACATAGTAGTTAGTCGACTGTGATGGGTGGCAGTCAAAGATTAGGCTTTGTAAGTATCAACCTCATCCTAAAATACTTTTTGATAAGTGGAATATACATACACACATATATATATACATATGTATGTATGTATATATGTATATATATATATATATATATATATATATATATATATATATATATATATATATCTATATATATAATATATATATATATATATATATATATATATATATATATATATATATGAAATATATATATATATATATATATATATATATATATATATATATATATATATATATATATATATATATATATATGTATGTATATGTACTGTATATGTGTGTATATATTATATATACATCTCGATTTTATTTTTTTGAAAAATGTATTATGGATCTGTTTATATAACCAGTGAATTATGTATGTAGTTATTGACTGTGGTAGGTGGCAGCCAAAGATTAGGTTTTGGAAGTATGAACCTTATCCTAAAATACTTTTTGATAAGTGGAATGTATATATATGTATATACATATATATATATATATATATATATATATATATATATATATATATATATATATACATATATACACACATACATATATACATTCCACTTATCAAAAAGTATTTTAGGATAAGACTCATACTTCCAAAACCTAATCTTTGACTGCCACCTATCACAGTCGACTAACTGCTACATACATAATTCACTGGTTATATAAACAGATGCATAATACATTTTTCACAAAAAATAAATTCGAGATCGACCTTGAAACTACAGCATTATTTAAAGAATTGCAATAATTTGAGAAAGGACTCCTGAGCGAGATTCCATCAATCTTCCAACCGACAGTTTTAACCCCGGCGTCCCTCCAAGCAGAAATTCGTCTTAACATCGAGGCACAGGCACATCCACGTTCATTTTCTGAACCCCCTATCCTTCTCCCCTCCCCATTTCCCACCCAACCCCCAAGGGAGTTAACCTACTTCGAGAAAACACCCACTTAAAAACTCCCAACACAGTGGACAAAGAAAGATCACCAATGCCTGGAACTTGGGGCTGGCTGGACGCGGAAACGTCTGGAACCGACTCGAACGAAGGTAAGGTCTGGAAAATTACCTGACACGGGTGAGATCAGGCGGACTCGCAAAGTAGATGGATGAGGTCGAGGGGCAGGCAAGGGAAAAACAGCCAGTAGATGAGATACAGGAAAAAACTGCTGCAAATATTAAAAATGAAGACAATATGGTGAAGGCTTCAGTATATGCAAGAAAAAGAGACAGAGTAAAGGAATGGTGCAATGAATTCACTGTGATGGACGCAAAGAGTAATGGCAGATGTGATGAAAAAATAAACGCCAAAAATAGAGAGAAAACTGTGTAAGCAGTAAGCGATGAACCGAATAACTAAATGAAATGAAAAGAGAAAAACACTGGTAACATGAAAATACGGAAATAAGTGCTAGTAAAAGAAGACAATAATGGTAACAAGAATTACAATTCAGAACACGAAACCGAAATAGGAGGGGAAATTGACAAATAGAAAAGAAATAATTATATAAAAAAAGAGAGGGGTGGGAGGCGAGTGGGTATTGCAAATGTTTGTAAAGAATGGAATAAGAGACTAAATGAAAACAGTCGAGTCCCAGGCGTGTTTTGGATCATAAAACAATTAAATTGGAAAGTGGAACGGTCACTGAAGACTAGAATGAAATTCAAGGAGAAGTTAAAGGGAAAGGTGAAAATGGGAGGATACAGAAAAGTTCTTAGAACGACTAGCTGGAAAAATCAGTCAAGGCAGAAGTGAATATTGCTGCTGCTTTTTTTTTTTCCGATGTAGAAACGTGACGTAAAAGGCTGCCAAAAACAAGGCCAGTCTAGCAAGAACAATGTGTACATAACTGGGCTTCACCCCTCAGGTGACGGTTCATCAACCTCGTAAAGAAAGAGGTTAAATGATTCGAGAAGCGCAGAAGAATGTTGTGAATTCCATATTTCACGTTGCTTTGAATTCTGGATGGTATTAATGAGATGTGAGGGTATCCGCCCCTTAAAAAAAATGTCGGAGCTCTTTGAGCAATTTCATAAAAAGCTTTTTTTTTTTATATTTGTGCTAAGCCCATTGCACTGCCACCGTACTTCCCCTATCTAACCCAAGTTCCTTTAAACTTATATTTCATTACCGACAATGTAAAGCAAATTTAAAAGTGTTCTTTAATAAAAATGTTTTAAAAGCTCTATTTTTAACCTCGAGAATAAGGAAGCAGTTTCTTGACAGGACATACTTATACGCCCTCAAAACACTATGAGCAAGTTTAAATGTCAGGTTGCATTTAGAGGACAATACTGATAAAACTGGGCGATGGCGGGTGTTTATAGAAACCTCAGGAAATTAGCACCAATGACCTGCTTTGAGGCAAGAAAGCAACAACTTCTTTAAAAATGCTTTGTTTGTTATGTAACATGGAGGTTGGAATGATTGCAGGTTGACTGATACATGAGTGGACCTATCTCAAAAATAACTCCAGTGGACCTATCCCAAAAATAACTCAGTGGACCTTTCTCAAACATAACTCAGTGGACCTATCCCAAAAATAACTCAGTGGACCTATCTCAAAAATAACCCAGTGGACCTATCCCAAAAATAACTCAGTGGACCTATCCCAAAAATAACTCCAGGGCTGAATGGGCATAGTTCAAATTCCCCGTCAGTCAGTTTAATTACTCAAACTTGAGGCTGCGGAGATTTATATCTTGGAGGATATGGAAGCTCTCAAAGTCTGAAGATGAAAATTATACAAGGCTGCCATCTGACCTAAGGCAATAAATGTGGCATCACGTAAATCTAAACTTCACCAAATTGTGAGCTACTAATCTCACTCAAATTAACAGAAGAAGCATTAAAGGAGACGATACTGAACGGTCCCAAGAGCCCTAAAATCTATAAAGTTTTCATGTTAACAGTTCAGTTATACCATTCCCTCATTCTATCTTTTTTTCTCTCTCTCTCGCTCTATTATATATATATATATATATATATATATATATATATATATATATATATATATATATATATATATATATATTCTTTAATACTTTGATATTTGTAGAAAGAGCCTATCAACCCAATGAGTTTCTGTCAAGAGAACAAATGGGCCTACAAGCTTTGCATTATTTGGCTTTCCGCTCACCATTAACTCCGGGTCTCAGGAAATTACGAAGGGATATTGAAGATAATGACGACCAAAATAATAATGATGATAAAATAAATACTAATAACTAGTTCATACGTACACAAAATTATATACACGCAAATGTATATAAATACATATATTACATAAACACATACATACAGTTATATATAAACACCAAAGCTACATTTTCAGTAGGTAATTATTCTTGACAGAGAGGTTAGACACACACACACACACACACACACATATATATATATATATATATATATATATATATATATATATATATATATATATATGTGTGTGTGTGTGTGTGTGTGTGTATGTTTGTATGAATACCCATATAAATGTATGTATGTTGAGAGAGCAGAATACCTATATAAATAAGAGAGAGAGAGAGAGAGAGAGCCTCTCCAGGTATAAAGCAAAAATATGCACAGCACTCTCGCAGGGAAAACATCGAGCTCAATCGTGCATTCAACCAGGTGAGCAATTATGTACCCCACCAGCATACCTGTATATGCAGCTGCATTTCTCTGTAAGTGAATTCATTTCAAAAATGACAACGCAAACTTTTCCAGGATTTTCATTCGTGGGCGACTGGCCATAAAAGCAATGCGTGCGCCTTGCCAAAATGCCTTCATTTGCTGCATGGTTTGCGTCATTTCCCCGCAAAGGGTCACGTGGGTATGTGAGTGCCGAAGGTTCCGGGCATTCATTAATGGTCCAATGCAGCGCTGCTTGGCGTCGTTGACTGAGAGATCAAGTATTGATCAGACCAGATGCTGCTGACTGACTTTGAATTATGAAATTTAAGTTGTTAAATCAAGCACTGGGGCACTTTTGGCCATTCAGTACTTAAAACATTGTAAAAGTAGGAAAAGAGGGAGTTGGAGTGGTATGGCAGCAAGACAGAGATCCACAAAACAAAATAGCAGCACATGGATCTAAAACTGGAACTAATAGAAAGCCCTCACAGCTACACTAAGTAGTTACAGTTAAAGAGGCTGGACAGCACGAATGAAGAAAGGAAGGGAGGGAATGGAGGTTAAATAAAAGGCTACAGAAGTGGGTGCAGGTAGGGGCTGAAGGATCACTACAAACACCCTTTGGTAATGCCTACAGCACACCATGTGAGGCGACCAGAAGCTGTTGAACTTCACTGACGGGAGACTAACTGTGCAACTGTCGTGTTTACTTTTTGTGCACGGTAGGGCTTCACTTGAACAATCATTTTATTATTTCACATAAGAATCATATAGTTTAATTTAACAAGCCAAATGGCCCTGACTTTATATAGCAAACGTAAAGAGAATCGAGAGAGAGAGAGAGAGAGAGAGAGAGAGAGAGAGAGAGAGAGAGAGAGAGAGAGAGAGGAAGGTCGACAAGGAGAGAAAGACGAACAACGTGGGAACAGAAATAAAGATGGCAATGAGAAAGAATAAGAGAAAGAAAGGGGGCAGAGAGAGAGAGAGAGAGAGAGAGAGAGAGAGAGAGAGAGAGAGAGAGAGAGAGAGAGAGAGATAATAATAATAATCCTTTATTTCCAATTGTACATTGGGTATTCTACATAAGTAGCCATATCAATATAAAACAATTAGAATTTAAATCTTACATAAAACTTGGTATAGGTTAAGAATATCAAAATCAGTAAAAATAGCATTAATATAAATACCATAGGAAACTATTTGAAACTATGTAAAAGTAGACAATCATAGGTAAAATGAGCTTCAAATAGAAATCTAATAGTCATAAATTATCAATAAACAAGTATATAAAAATACTAAAATTTTCAATAAATAAGTCTTAACAATACAGACTCAGAACCCATTTTGAATTAGGATACCTGAATTTAAAAACTACAATGTAGTATCAGTTAGTAAAAGATATAAAAATAAGCCTGATTAAAATCTAAGAACAAGGTACTAATAATTAAAAGAACAATTAATACTCTGTTAAAAGTAAACTTCTTAGTTTTGACTTGAAAATAGACACAGAGCCAGCTTCTCTTATTTCACGTGGCTGTTCATTATACAACACTGGACCTCGGATTCTGATTTGCCGTGAGCCAATACTAGTTTTATGTCTTGCAACATACAAATCATCCCTTTGGCGTGTAGTGACATTACTGAATAAAGATACTGGTGGGAAACTGTATAATCAATCTGGAATTTTATTATTCAAAGCTTTATATACCATAGTGCACATGTCAAGAGTATACTGGTCTCTTATTTTCAACCATTCCAATTCCTTTAAATGTGGCGTTACATGTTCAAACTTTCTAACGTTGCCAACAGCCACTCTTGCTGCAAAGTTCTGCAGCTTTTGTACTCTTTGTAACTGTGATTTGTTAGTACATCCCCAAACTTTTAAACAATATTTTATAAAACTTAAAGCTAGTGACAGGACGACTATCTTGCGAGTACTTGACTCAAGATGATCTTTTACTCTATTTAAGTATATAAGAGTACCCATTACCTTTTTATACATTTCATCTATGTGACAGTCAAAGTTCATGTACCGATCGAAATGAACACCTAAATTTTTCACAGTCGTCATTGGCTTAATGAGAGAGAGAGAGAGAGAGAGAAGACCAGGAGTGCCCAGAGAGATAGTGAGAAAGGAAGGTCGATGAGAGAAAGATATACTAAGTCAGAACAGAAAAAGGAAGACGACGGTGATGAAGTAATCAACGAAGTAGAAAAGAGAGAGAGAGAGAGAGAGAGAGAGAGAGAGAGAGAGAACTGTACGAACAGAAATTAAAAGCGAGAGAAACCGTCAAATCAAAGACAGAAAGTGTGAGGGGGAGGGGGGGGCGGGGGGCGACTGGACAAGATAGGTAAGTGAAGAGAGAGAGAAAAAGAGGGCGGAAAAACTCGACACGGACATGAACGTATAAGTGCATATATTATCTGGCTCACTGCTCTCAGCTAGCGCCATATCCTGGCCAACACTAACGTATGAAAGAGTGCCTTGATGCATAACTCTAGGCCCGCCAAAATATGTTGATATATTCAGTGTTTTTTGCTCTTTTTCTGTCCAGTTTTTGAGGGTATATTCCTTGTCACTCTCCCTTTTTCGGGTATTTTCTGAAAACGGATTTGAAAGCCTAAATCAAGGACATCTGCTTCAATTTCCAACTCCATTATAGTTACGTTTCTTATCTGGTCATTCGTTCTAGAATATGATCTAAAAATGGAAAAATTTAAATGTCTACTGTCATTATACCTTCATTATCTAAATGTTAGATGAAATACATATATATATATCTAAATATAATATATATATATATATATATATATATATATATATATATATATATATATATATACACACACACATATATATATATTAAATACAAATCTGTCTGATAGACTCACACACTGAAATACACATCCACTTCGAGAGCGAACAGTTCCCAGGCATCTTATCAAAATTCATCTCGCGCACCTAAGATGTGAATATCACCGAACCTGAGAAGGATGCTGTTCGCCAGGTGAACAGATTACAAAGTAAGTCTCCCACGGTGTTATGAAGACATACCAGAGGAACGAATATCCCACTTAGGAATGTTGCGATGGAATGTGCGCTTTTGCCAGGATAATTTTGAAAACTATTTTGGATCATATCCGGATCGGGATCCATTTCAAAATTTAATATAGAATTCCTTGAAACACTGCCCATCCAAACATAAAGTTTCCCGGAAATCCGACCATAATTTTTTTTTTTTTTTTTTTTTTTCAAATAAAAAGGTATTTTTCATTATAAAACGAATCATGATTTGTCTCAATATTTCATCAACCCTCCCTTTGTTGAAACCCAACTCCCCTACAGCAAGCCCCTCCCCCCCCCTACCACTTCACTAAAATCTTCCAATAGCCTTTTGAAATACCTTGTGCATAACAGACGGACAGAGGCACAGACGCGTAGGCATAGGCACCTGGTTAAGCTCTCACAGTTAATGAACAGAATACACAGCAAGTCTCGTGACAAGAAAAATGAACACTTCAAGAAATATATACTTCAACAAATTTTTATAGCAAGTAAATTAACACAAGAAAAACTTTGAAGCACAAGCTGGATATTCTTCAATATTCCCGTGAACATGGAAGCACAAGGAAAAAAAATTGTGGTATTTCACGTAAGAACTTCCCCACATTTCCCTATAGGAAAAAATGGAGAGAGGTCTTTGAGAAAATCAATCTGTCATTTTTATTGAGTGCTTACATGAGAGTGACAGACAGGCGCCTCTATAACGTAACGCTTGCAATTTTCCTGTAAATTCTTTTTCATATTTTTTTTTGCAATGGTGATTGAGCAAGACTCAAATCAAGTCTTAAAAAATGATTTCAAGTTAGTTTCGTGTATTACGGCACTTTAAAGCATGCTTAACTTGAACAGAAAACTGTGGGGTAAGCGAAATTTGTGAATTTGAAGCAGAAACTTGGCTACAGCGCCAGCGATTGCTAATAATGACAAAAAATACGGTAATAATAAAAAATGTGCAAAAGAGCAGAAAAACGCACTAGATTCGTAAATAACAAAAGAAAGCAATGAAAGAATCACAAACAATCGCATCATATTTTCTATGTCAACTGTATTTAGTGTACATTTAACTTGAAAAGTAAATTCTTTATCATCTACAACAACAGAAGCAAATACAAAATTGCAAACAATTCTATTAAACCAAAGAGACTCGACTCTTCCCGCAATCTCGGTTGACAACGGAATTACAATCACCCACCTAATGAGTTTCACTTGACCTTCATTAAATTAAAATAGAAGTTACTTTTGTCATACCAATGTTTCAGGCTGACCAGTAAATCATGTTACCCTTGATGTCACTTGAGCGAATTTTGAATCATTAATGAGTCTTAATAAAGGATTTTATATAGACATTTCTTCGCACACACGAGAAAAATACAGTCACGAAGTTGCAAAATATTTCAAAAGATATAAAAATTTCGCTTCTGCAAAAAGGAAGAAATGAAGTTTGACATAAAAAATTTAGTGAAACTTTTCATAAATATATTTTTCTTAGAAGGGCTTCTTGTGCATTATATGTACGTTGCCTGAATATTTAAATTTAACCCATCAAGTTTACATTTATATATATATATATATATATATATATATATATATATATATATATATATATATATATATATATATATATATATATATATATATATGATTTCTTGTGGGCATCCATGGCGATGCACAGGGCCTCGATGACCCCACGCAACCGCATTCTGTCCTGGGCTAACTCCTCAAGATCTCCCCAACACTCATCCTCTGCTTCCCGCCTCACTGTCCCCAGCCACTTCTCCTTTGGCTTACCTCTACCTCTTCTACCAAGGGCAACCAACCCCGGTGTATCTTGTACTATTCTCTGTCTTCTATACACATGGCCTAGCTACTTCCAGCATGAGAACCTAATATACTCATCGACCGGCTGCACCCCCGTTACTTCTCTAATTCTGCTATTTGATATCATATCCTTCTAATCAATTCCTAATATTCTTCTGAGCACATTACTTTCAAATGCTAAGAATTTATTATCTGAAGTCTCTCTCTCTCTCTCTCTCTCTCTCTCTCTCTCTCTCTCTCTCTCTCTCTCTCTCTCTATATATATATATATATATATATATATATATATATATATATATATATATATATATATATATATACACACACATATATATATGTATATATGTGTGTATATATATAAATATATATATATATATATATATATATATATATATATATATATATATATATATATATAAATGTGTGTATGTGTATAAACAAATTCAATATAATTTATATAAACATACACTCTTCTTCCACAAATTCCCATTCATTTCCAGCCGCCATTTTCCTTTTTCCTAGCTCTCACCCAAATAGGCCCAGGTCTTCCAGCTCTCCTGAGCTCTGCTAACACTATTCTCCCAGGGGTTGTGTAACTTACATGTCCAAGCCATCTCTGTCCCCCTTTCATAATTAACTCATCTATATGTGGAACTTCCGTAATTTTGCTTGTGGTAACATTTGAAACCCTACTCTGGTCATCTGACCCTTATCTTTTCGTTATAGTTTCAGTATCAACTGTGGTCAACGTTCATGTCCACACACACACACACACACACACACACACACACACATATATATATATATACACATACATACATACATACATATATATCATCAATATGTATGTAAGAAGCTATTAAATTCCTATATGGTGATAAAAAAGCGCCCCCGGGAACTCTAAACTGCTTTTCCAATTTTTATATCATCTAATTACATACCGTTCCTGGAAGAATGCAAATTAAAGTTCCAGACATATTAAATTTCACAGTTTGGAAATGAAGTTATGTCATGTTATCTTAATCACGCATTCCAATATTTTCTCGGTCGAGAGAAATCAACGTTATTTACCTTCTACTAAATAAAACGTAGGTTTTTCTTAAGGAATGGTTGATTCTAAATTTCTCTGATTTTAAACTTGAGCAAACATTCATACGGAGAATGAAGCAGAATTTCATTAACTTGCTAAGCAAGCTACCGAAGAACAGAATGACGATAGTTGAAATAAGACTCAAACGTAAGAAGAGATATTGGTTGATAATTGTGAGATGCTGATCATAATAATGAACAAAAATATAAATGAGAAATATATAGATAATAAATAAATAAATACATTAAATAAAATTTTAAAAAATGACTTCCCTTCGATAAATCCAGTGTTAAGAAATTGAGTCATCTTACTTGACAAAGCGACAAAACACCTTAGCTGCCCCACATTAAGCTCAGCCATAGGAGTTTGAGTGGTTTTTATTAAAAGCTGGCATTATGACAGCAACAACCCTTGTCTACTTGAGGCCTTAAAGTTAAAGGAAGTTTCTTTTTCTCGCACTCACCACATATCCCATTCATTCTCAATCCACTTCCACTTGACTGAGACTCAGTACTGGGACAACGTCTCCTCTGCTGGTGGGTACTGCAAGGTGTAAAGGGGTTGCACAACCCTGCCTGTGTCAGTTTTCATTTTTCCAAATTAACTGACAAAATCCCTTTCTATTCCACACATTTATCCAGTTACAGGCTGTTCAAAGAGCAAGGGCCCGTGCCTTATTCTAATAACAACAAATAAGGGACCTGGTGTAGACCCTACTGTCAATGGACTCCTCTTTCAAATATAATATATATATATATAAGCCTGGTCAAATGACACGGTCCCGTAGGGGAGGGGAAGGGAAATACCACTTACAGTGAGCACCAGTCCTTTTACTCTTTCCCCTATCTGGGTGTCTAGCTTCTTTTACTTCACCTTGCCTCAGCTCTCATCCCATAAGAGAAATGTGACTCAGAGGTCTCATTAGAAGATTTCATTACAATGCAATTATTCTAAAAAAAAAAAAAAACAGAGGAGAGGAGAGAATTCAGCATCTGGAAGGTCGATGGACTGATCGAACCAATCGACCCCCTCGAGTTCGTTGCTTCCAAAACATTTTCTTTTGTTTATAAACGGAAGTACTGACAAGAAATAAATTAAAGGCAAACAAATCTTTCATTGTTTGTTCAAAAAATTAAGAAACAATTTCCTTTAAATTAAATGGGCTAAGATTGACATAATATGGTATTACAATACGAAAATCACAACTCTGGATATACGTCAGCTTTTAAAAAATACTTCACGATACATTTCTTCAGATTTTTCCCCTCTAGAGCAGACAAGATTGACTTCCGTTAGCTTTCCATCTTACTTTCTTTAAGATAAAGTACCGACTGAATTTTCTGTTATAACTTTTCGTCCCTAAGAATAGGAGGCTACACTAAGCTTACAATGAAAGGAGCTCAATTCGAATCCCGGAAATTACCAACAACCTATACTGTTATTTACGTACCTCTACCTAAAAAAACGCCTAGAGCAAATGCCTCCACAAACGCCGAAAAAAAATTACCATCTTAAAATAAAACTGTAGATAAAGAGTGATGATATTACTCTAAAATGTTTAAAATAATAGATAAATAAATCTATAACTGGCAATGTTAGAAAATACAAACACTGGATGCAGCCCCGGCTCAATCTCAAAATGTAATTAACTCCTCTATGTTTTATAACCCGCCCCTGCACATTATTTCACTGAAATCAAATTATAACTTTATGATATATTTTCTGGACAAACAAAAACCGTAAATGCACATCCTCTGTTCAACTAGGCTGAAGGGATGAAAATCATATAAAACATTTATTTATTCACTTACTAATATGAGTAATTAATCGAGAATAAACGCAAGTTCTTGAGAGAGAAGGAACCAGAGATGATCTTTCATTCTCTTCATTCGTTTCCATAAAATATTTGTCATCACTTCCAACGAAAAATAACATGAATTACTGTAGAGGAACAATTATCATACTTCAAATGCTTGTTACTGGTTCCTTTCGATAAATATTTGACGAAAAAAAGGGCTACATGTACTGTGCTGACATAAAGAACTACAGGAACTGTCATGAATGCAGTTCCGTACATCTTCACTCAGAGCCACCTTTATGACCATAATGTCCGTGGCGGTGAAAGGCCGACTTAGCTCACTTGTAAAACTACACAACAAAAAACAACAACAACGACACACATAGGTAATTTACAGAATTACAAAGACCCTTCTTCTCTCACCTGGCAAATGTCTCAACAAGCAAGGATATTCCTGCTTCACAGGCCTCGCCAAATGCTATTTCCATTTCGTACTCACAGAGAGAGAAAGAGAGAGAGGCCATAACAGAGCCATATTGCTTCCAGTTTTTCTCTTCCGCGTTTATTATCATGATGATTCCTGGAACAACTGCTACCCAATCCTTCCAGTGTTTTCTCGGACTTCTCCTTACAACCAAAGCAGCTAGTCCGTGAACTTTTCTTTTTATACAACTACCCTTCAACGCTTCTCGGATTTCTCCTGACATCAAAGCAGATATATATCCCCATCTACGTTCCTTGTTTCTGTAACTTTAAACTGAAACCCAAAGCTTCTGATAAACTGTTTCACATTTATTCTTGTATTGAAAAACAATGTTTATTCGTTAACAATTACAATTCAGTCCTTTCACTATTTTCTAAAGCATTTCTTCCGTACAATCAAATCAGCCATTTTATGACATAATTCATGACGTAATCTATCTATGGTGATTCACTTTTATTCTTATACTAACAAGAAAGAGGGATAATGGTGGCTGGCTTAGATTCCACTGGCCTTATGCCAGCACTGGTCCTTACACAAAGGCGGTCAGTAAGATGTTCTAACGAATGAGGCCTGAATTAGGACCAACAAAACGAGACGGAAAACATAAGAGGCCATTCTCAATCATTTATCTTCAGTCTCGGAATAATATTTGGACATGTTCTTTGCGCCAACCGGGAAAGATTAATATGTGATAGTGGAAGCTGAACTCCATTCGAGCTGAAGACCCAGACCTAATGAGACGAGAGTCAGAAACTTTGTGTGTGTGTGTGTGTGTGTGTGTGTGTGTATGTATGTATGTATGTATGTATGTATATATATATATGTATGTATATATGTATGTATATATATGTATATATATATATATATATATATATATGTATATATATATATATATATATATATATATATATATATATATATATATATATATATATATATATATATATATATATATATATATATATATATATATATATATATATATATTCCCAGCTTGCGTTCTCCTATGCAGAGTCCTTGCTGTGGAAGAATTTTTCCTTCTATTTCTCATGCGTCTTAACTGATACTGACAGCTCCCATCTTTTAATTTCATATGCAGATTCTTTGGTGTATATAAGTTTTGTGCACTGGGGTTCCATCGTCAGTTCAGAAGTGAAGGAATGTGTGTGGCTGTGACTGATACTGTTTTCTCTCATAGGATGAATGTGGCAGTGACTGCCGTTCTGTATTTCTAAGAAGCCTTCCCTGTCATGAGTAATTGCTCGATGGCACATTATAAGCATGGAAACAATTATAATCCTAATACCGAATGTAAAAATAGCAAAAGAATCCAAAACTTTAAAAAAAATCCACAGGATTAACAAAGCAAATACTGCAATAAGTTAACAAACTTACGAGAAATAACTGTATCAACTGAAAACTATATTATGCTAAAAAATGTTCACTCAATAACACACACACACACACACACACACACACACACACACACACACACACACACACACACACATATATATATATATATATATATATATATATATATATATATATGAATGTCTTTTCCTGTAATACTACAGTGTAATATGAATATAAGAAGGCCCATAAAACACTATTTGAATGTTGAAACCATAGATTTCGGGCACTTGCTTCTATGCCCCTGTTCACTGGTGGAATATGGACAGTTGAGATGTTACAAGGGTATATATACAAAACATAAAGGTGTGGCTTTAAGTCTCCGATGGTATGAGAGTGACCGTTTCCTAGTCCTCAGACCCCTCCTGAAGAAGATGACCCAAGAAACGCGACCTCCAGATCCGTCGCCAAACGGGAGCTAATGAGGCCAAAAACCACTAGGGAATTGGTCATCTCCTTCATACCATCGGAGACTTAAAGCCACACCTTTATGTTTTGTATATATACCCTTGTAACATCTCAGCTGTCCATATTCTACCAGTGAACAGGGGCACAGAAGCAAGTGCCTGAAATATATGGTTTCAACGTTCAAATAGTGTTTTATGGGACCTTATATTCTATATATATATATATATATATATATATATATATATATATATATATATATATATATATATATATATATATATATGTATATATATATATAATATACACATACTTATATGAATGTATATATACGCATTAGGCACTCTGATGCTCATATACTAATACAAATCAAGCGTTCCTTGAAAAATACTGAACTCTAGATCTTTATAAAACCCACACTGTCTGTTCCATTACATCACCTAATCACTCTTCTTCTAAAAAGGGCCAATGTCTTGACATTTGAAACAACTTTAAATTTCATCTGTTATGACAACAGTTTAGACTGAGCCCAGACTCGTTCCATTTCCAAATTCTCTTTAGTTTCAAGTTCTCCAACTACAAACCATTGCCGATGTCATGCTCAGTAGTCGACACCGCCACATGCCGTCGTCATCGTTCAACGTTATCCATAAGTCTTAACACATCCAGTCAAAGATTTACCTTAGTGTAATCAGCACCGTGCAGCTTAGTTCAAAAGATGTTATCAGTCCAACATCTGGCATGCAGTCTCATAATATTCAAAGTATTTTCTGTACAATAAAGAACCACGGCCATGCAAAACAAACATTCATATTCAACAATACCTATTCTAAAAAACAAACTTGCGCTATTTCAAGTTGAAAACACTGTAAGCCGAGCAACCTTTCTAACCGTACCTACTCTCCATTGCCATTCAACCATTTTCATTCCACGGAACAAATTTTCAGGTTTCTCGGAGTCCAAGACAGCCTCTTTGTTCGAAAATCTATAACGATCAAACTAAACTAATATATTGCATCATTTCATCTATAACATATCAAGTTCAAAGCTCTTCCACGAAACCCCGAGATATGAAATCTCTATAGGAACCTCTCCCTTTCATCTCAAATGTCCACATTCTTTTGACCAAAGCAGACTTCACTTTGTAACAAAATCCAGTATATTAAACATTCATTCTTTTATTCCCTTCCTATTAATCATGCAAAACAGCAGATTCTTCCCGCACTAATAACAATCAATAGTTCCTAAAGAAAAAGACTGGATATGGTACCTCCTACTTCCAACCTCTCAGTTTTAACCATCACTCCTTTCTCTCGCGCTATCGTCCCATTTTCAATATTCTGGAATATTTCTCGGTCTCACATGCACAGCCGACTATTCCTGTGTACAAGAGAATTCTATTTCTGTATTTATTCACATCTACGCAATACTGATACTACCCTCCGTATACCTGTACGGAAATAATCATCACAAAACAAATATTACCCGGACAATTTAGATTCTGATTGCAAATACCCTTCAAAGGCGATTTTTTCTACCTTTATCCACATTCTTTGTAACGTTATTTCGGCTTCAATCTTACTGATATATTTAATCGACAAACGATTACCATGAATATACAACTCTTCGAAATCTGTCTGATTTTGCTACATAATTCCATGGCATTTTGTTCCACCCCATGTACTCGTAATCCCGTTAAACATGCTCCATTTCCTATGGAAAAACGAAACTACATTTTCTTTTAAGAACTAATAATTCTGCCATTGTTTCTTTCTAAATTAGAACACATTTTCTAATGAGTTTCTCGGATCTATTTTACGGAATTGTATTTATCTTCACAAACATTTTATTTAAGTCATTATCAATTTATAATCTACAATACTTAATTTTATTACAGTCTCCTTATATCCATGCACACCCACTCTTTTCTATCATAACATATTCCCATTTTCACAAACTAAATAAATTAACTAATAAACTAACTTCCAACAGAACTTTTCAATCATATTATTTTGGGAATGTTTGACTATCTTCCCTGCTCATTGATTTTTTTATAGCAAGCTGACTTGGATCCCACATCTGAAATATATCAAGACAAAATACTTTGAAAGGAATACCTGTGCTAAAAGTTCTGCCCCACACTTCGTGGGGTGCAGACCAAACTCAGATGTTGAGACTATACTAAGACTCAGTCTTTTCAAAATTAACCTAATGGTGTGAATTATACACCTCAGCACAGCCTAATGGCCTTAAAATGCTCAATCCAGTTCATCATGGAGGAGTAAGATTAGTTACAGGAGCATTTAAGTCATCTCCTACTGAGTGCATGGTTGTAGACGCTGGTGAGATGCCTCTGGATCTTCATTGCCAAAGTCTGCTGATTCAGAGCTGGTAAAGATTTCAGAGGCTCCCTCAGTCTCTGACCAGCAATTGCATCAGAAATGAAGGTCATTGGAAATTTTATGAAAATAACCCCAAGCAACATCAACCATTTGACTTTAGAGTAAACTCTATAACCAGGCAATTAAACATGCCAAGGATGGAGATTTTACCAGACAGGTACTCGATCAGCCCACCCTGGAACCTTCCAGAGGTAAAAGTTTATAGGTATTTTCATTTGACAAAAGCAGAAATGGCCAGTGAGGCAATGAAATCAGTATTTTTAGATCATTCCTCCCAACATGATAACTCTGTTGCAGTTTTCACAGATGGCCCAAAGTCAGATGCTGGCATTGGCTTTGGAGTGTCATTCCTTGATGTAGAATAAAGTGGGAGATATCATCGGCTGCATTGATTTTTACAGCAAAGCTGCATGCAGTTTTAAAGGCCATAAAAGAAATCTTAACTCAGAATGGAAATAGGTTTACTATATATTGTGACTTAAGAAGTGTTGTTCAGTCTTTAGAATCTTTTAACCCTTTACACCCACTCTAAGACATTGGTTCCTCTCTTGGGGACATGGCAGAGAAGGACATTTTATCCTCCCTACAATTCTCAGTAAGGATTGTAATATAGAGCAGTTATATTATATATCTTTGTTAAGGAGGCGGGCCTCCTCAACAAATTTTAAATCGCATACATATGCAGTATATGTGTGTATGTATAGATAGTTTATGTGAATAAATATGATTATCTATTATCTATATATATATATATATATATATATATATATATATATATATATATATATATATATATATTGTTCTAGGATATGGTGGTTACTAATAACTCGAACATTTAGAAGGCGGTTGAAGGATGAAGTACATCTCAGGTGGTCCTTGGTGGTCCTTAAAATATGTTTGTTGGCGTTTCAAAAAACACAGGTTTCATTTTCAAGCTATAAATACCAAACAAAAATAAAGTTAACATTAAAAGCGCTAAATTCCAAAGACAAGACGTAGTATTATAAAAAACTAAATTAAAACTAGTTAAAGCTGAACCAACCATCAAGAGAGAAAGGAAGGACGAAAAGTCAAAAGGACCCAATCACAAAGCAAAGTCAACAGCTCACGAGGAAGACTGTATGTTCAATTGGGGAACAAGTTGTTTAATAATTACATGGATTCCAGGATTGTCAATAGTTTACTATTCGGTGCCCGTCCCAATGTTTCAAAATCTCTGTAATGTATATATTATTATATTATGCTTGCATTTATTGGCGTGCTGTTTGATGTTGGAAAATTCAGGATTAGCAAGCTTGCTACCAGTACGGTAGCTAAGCCTCTGTGGCAATCAATTCTGACCCTTAGTAACCTCTGCGAGGATCCCAAGTAGGTCCCTAGATTACATTTAAGGCAATTGAACTTGTATACAACACATGAGGTCATCAAAGGGTCAAGGTTATCCTTGAACTTAAACAAACTACCCAGAGTAAATGGATTTGTTGGGATGATATTAAATTTAATTGCTGGTATATACATCACAGAAATTTTTATCATGAGTTACAGGTAGATTTGCATAAAACGGAAGCTTAGGAACAGTAGGTAAGGAGACTTTTGGAATGAAAACCTTATTAAGAAGTTTGAAAAAATATCCGTAAAAAAGTGTGGTAAGAAAATAAATGTTTGTAAAATATTTATCTAAAAAGTGGATTTCTTAGTGAAAAAATTCCTAACTCGATGTCAATGAGAAGGCACAATGAAGTAATGTGGAGAGATTAATTTAAAACCATAAAAACAGTGGCTATAAAATAGTGGCTATATATATATATATATATATATATATATATATATATATATATATATATATATATATAATATATATATATATATATATATACTATAATGTATATATATATATAAATACATATATATGTATGTACACATATAAGCGTGTCTATCTTTCACAATGATAAAAATCCACGCAAACAAACACAAGACCTCTTCGTCCCCTTTTCTCTCTTCTCTCTCTCTCTCTCTCTCTCTCTCTCTCTCTCTCTCTCTCTCTCTCTGCATTCGTCCTACTTCTCATTCAGGTCAATTAGAACACATGCCCTTTCACTCGAACTGAATCTAAATAAGCAGCATTAGGACTTCCGGAGCAATTAACTCTCTGTCATTCAGACACACAAGAGCCCGCCCCCCCAACCACCACCAAAACCTCCCCAAACCAACCAGACTAGACCAGAGTCATACTGCACACTGGGAATCACCAACTTCTCTCCAGAAACTTGGACACTTTATTCGACATCATTAGAGGGATGGAATCGAACACTCCATTCTCTTACAAACAAGGACTTTCCATTTCATGTGTCTCGCGTAACCTGATCGTTCCGTTTATTTCTTGGTCCTCATTGTGGCCCACTGCCACTCATACTCTGCTTCAAATGTTTGTTGAAAATGCCTAAGCATTTACTTTTTAAGATTTCTGTAAAAGAAAACTACTGAGGTGGCTTTGTCTGTCCGTCCGCATTTTTTCTGTCCGCCCTCAGATCTTAAAAACTACTGAGGCTAGAGGGCTGCAAATTGGTATGTTGGTCATCTACCCTCCAATTACCAAAGATACCAAATTGCAGCCCTCTAGCCTCAGTAGTTTTTATTTGATTTCAGGTTAAAGTTAGCCATAATCGTACTTCTGGCACCGCTATAGGTACCAACACAGGCCACCACCGAACAGTGGCTGAGTTTCATGGGCCCGCGGCTAAGAGTTTCATGGGCCGTGGCTGAAAGTTTCATACAGCATTATACGCTATACAGAAAACTCGATTGCGCCGAAGAAACTTCGCCGAATATGTTAATTGTCTTTCTGATGAAATTACTTGGGACACACACCTCAACCATCCCACAAAGGGAATCGGGAATGATGGGCTAACAACGTCTGTCGTTTATAGTGGTGATCACCGATCCGAGGGATTTCCATCTGTAAGCTCTAATTGGGACAGCCCAAAGGCTTTGTCTTCAAATGAAAAGTGGAAATTACTGCAAGGAAAGGTTCAAATTGGTAAGACTTTCAGGTATGAATTAATGAATAATGTATGAAATTTGGGCTATGGAACCCAGCGCTGGGGCCGGGGGGCCTTAGGCATTCAGTGCCGTCACAGCAATGAATATATGCATGAACTTATAAAAAATAAACATTATTAAAAATCCAAAAAGGCAAACGGAAACTAATGCATAAAAATCAAACATGTCACATACATTCAAACACTTATCAAGATAAAAAGATAGGTCATAAAGTATACAAGTAAAACCCCTTCATCCAAATTCTTGGCTATAGATTTCAAGTGATGCCCATATTTTTCCACCTGTTCATAAATCTGGGGCAGTGTCCCAGAATGTGCTCAACCGCAATAACTTCGTCACAATGAGCACACACTGATGCACTGCTACGGTCTAAAATATACTAATGGTATGCCCCATCCTCAATCAAGTAAAAACAACTTCAACTATTGGTTACTATTTGTATTTGTTTCTTTTAAGTTATGAAATTTAGGCTTTCACGTCAAGCAATGGGCACTTTCAGGCATTCAGTACTAATCAAGACTGTGAAAAGATGAAGATGGAGTGGCTGAACAGCAAGAGATCCAAGAAATAAAAGAAATGACTTACAAAGATCTGAAGATGGAACTGGGAGAACAACCACACAGATGCACTAAGAAATCATTGTTAAGAGGTGTCGAACAAGAGGACTGACGGCACTAGCACCCTTCAGGGACTAATAAAATCCATAATACTTTTATACTTCCTGCCATTGGCATGAAGGAAGAACTTCCACCTTTCTTGACACTTTCTTAAAATGCACGACTAAAGTTATTTCACATCAGGGTGATGGACACTTGAATGTGTAACCATTTTCTAAAGTGGCTTCTTTTTCTTCCTTATCCACTACCTCATAATCACGATTTAACATGAGACCGAACCCAGCATAAAGGAGCAATTTAGTGCTGAAAGGAATTGTGAAAGAGCCTGACAGGGATTGTGAAAGAGCCACTAATGAGCATTTTGAACAAAAAGGTGCAAACTATTAAAAATTCTCCAAAGATCTAATGCACTAGTCAAGAGTATATGACGAACCTTTTCATTTAATATCAAAAATGAGTTCCAAAGCCTTAACATGTTATAAACTTTCCAGTAACAACAGAGGAACAGTCGAGTAATTATGCTGCATATGATCCACCCAGCGCCATTTTCTGACTTTGAACTATCCATGAATATCTTATGGGATATTAACAACACCTAGTTTATGGAATTTATATTTGACCTCTTCTACGGGAATGCTCGTCTATGAAAAGGATTTTGGGAACCGGGAAATATCAGGTATCATCAAAGGAGCATTTAAAGATGGTTCCCTTCCTCGATATTTTTCCTCCCAAGAGAGATATCATTAACTTGTTCATTGATCTAAGACTTAGATGATATTGGACATCTAAACCTCTAAGTCACCAGCTTCTCTTATCACATGAAAGGGAGGGTTGCTGAAGGCAAATTTAATTCTACCCAAACAATGCAGACCCAGTTTCTCCATTTGCAAATCTGGTGGTAATTCATTAGCATGTATGTATGTATGTATATACAATATATATATATATATATATATATATATATATATATATATATATATATATATATATATATCATATCATATGTAAAACATCAGGTACTTTTTAGTTTTACATGCAGCAGAATCCTGTTCCTAAATTAAATCTGATACAACTTTTAAAACATTTGATAATTTCCTAACTTTCAATTTCGGACCATCAACGAGACTAACCATGTGAGCGAGAGTCAAATATCATCCCCAAAAATTTTACTTCTTTTTCATGAGGTAAAACAGTACCTTTCATCATTGACGTGGATAATTCTTCAAAACGTCTACAACTGATAAATTGTAAAGCAAAGGTCTTGGATAATGAAAATTTAAAACCTTGCTCATCAGCCCACTTGCAGATGGGACTGATAGGCTTTTTTAAGTGTATACAGGTTAATGCGGCAGGAGAACAAGGTTTAAGAGACAATTTCAGATGCTGCAACAAACAACTAGGCTTAGAGACAAATTCAGATGCAACAAAGAACCAGGCTCAGGGACAAATTTCGATACGACAAAGAACCACTTAGAGACAAATTCAGATGCAACAAAGAACAGGCCTAGAAACAAATTCAGATGCAACAAAGAACCAGGCTTAGCAACAAATTCAGATGCAACAAAGAACCAGGCTTAGCAACAAATTCAGATGCAACAAAGAACCAGGCTTTGAGACAAATTCAGATGCAACAAAGAACCAGGCTGAGAGGCAAAGTCAGATGCAACAAAGAACAAGGCTTAGAGACGAATTTCTATGCAGCAAACAACCACGCTTAGAGACCAAGTCTGATGCAACAAAGAACCAGGTTTAGAGACAAAGTCAGATGCAACAAGGAACCACGCTTAGAGACAAAGCCAGATGCAACAAAGAACCAGGCTTAGAGACAAAGTCAGATGCAACAAAGAACAAGGCTTAGAGACAAAGTCAGATGCAACAAAGAACAAGGCTTAGAGACAAAGTCAGATGCAACAAAGAACCAGGCTTAGAGACAAAGTCTGATGCAGCAAAGAACCAGGCTTAGGGACAAAGTCAGATGCAACAAAGAACCAGGCTTAAAGACAAAGTCTGATGCAGAAAGAACCAGGCTTAGGGACAAAGTCAGATGCAACAAAGAACCAGGCTTAGAGACAAAGTCAGATGCAACAAAGAACCAGGCTTAAAGACAAAGTCAGATGCAACAAAGAACCAGGCTTAGAGACAAAGTCAGATGCAATAAAAGAACCAGGCTTAGAGACAAAGTCAGATGCAACAAAGAACCAGGCTTAGAGACAAAGTCAGATGCAACAAAGAACCAGGCTTAGAGACAAAGTCAGATGCAACAAAGAACCAGGCTTAGAGACAAAGTCAGATGCAACAAAGAACAAGGCTTAGAGACAAAGTCAGATGCAACAAAGAACCAGGCTTAGAGATAAAGTCAGATGCAACAAAGAACCAGGCTTAGAGACAAAGTCAGATGCAGCAAAGAACCAAGATTAGGGACAAAGTCAGATGCAACAAAGAACCAGGCTTAGAGACAAAGTCAGATGCAACAAAGAACCAGGTTTAGAAACAAAGTCAGATGCAACAAAGAACCATGCTTAGAGACAAATTCAGATGCAGCAAAGAACCAGGCTTAGGAGACAAATTCAGATGCAGCAAAGAACCAGGCTTAGAGGAAGATTCAAATGCAGCAAAGAACCAGGCTTAGAGGCAAATTCAGATGCAGCAAAGAACCGGGCTTAGAGACAAGTCCTTTGGATGGACTGAAAGTTTGTTTCTATGTTTCCCGATAGGTGAAAGCCGAGATAAGGAATCTTTATCCCCTACATTCTGAGTAGTCTGTTGCGAAACTAGAGGCACTATGCTGTTGATTCAGGGGTTTTAGTAGTCCCCATCAGCTTACAATACCTATACTTATGTACATTATGTAAGAAATTTCCCAGGTATCCTATCCAAAATTATACGAAAGCATATCTTTGAATTTGGGGAATGCCCAACTTTACAGTGAAAGTAGAACCTATCAGTAGGAGATTGACCCACATGATCATGCTCTTTTGAACAGACAGCGTTTCTGTTTATTTTGACACTTTAATTCATCGTAGCAATACAAATACCACTTAAAAAGACAAAGCATTTCTGTTTGTGGTCATATTCATAACACTTGAAGCACTGGCTAAGCCTACTTTTGAATTTAATACTAATATACTCTGATGGGCAGATGTCCAAGAGCTATGTTGTCAGGCAAAGTTAGGAAGAAAATAATCAATAAGTTGGCGTTGTTGTTCCCACTTAGTTTCTTAACTGAATAAATGTGAGAATGGTGTCTACTCAGAATTTCTTCCTCTAATCGTAAAGGTCTTAGCTACCTACTGCCCCTTAGTAGAGTAGGATCTGCAAGGTGTAACTACCTCAGTATTTCCACCTGGAAAAGTCTGAATTAGTATAATTATCTGTGTATCATTACCTGCCTTGACTAGAATATTCTTGTAGTGGGAGGGCGATTGCAACATCATTCGCAACTTCGTCCCTTTCTACTAAGAATTTGTGTCGTTTATGTGGAGGGGGAATGGGGGGGAAGGAAACAGGGGGAAAAAGGAAGATGGGGGAGTTTTATGTGCATTTTTCCTGCAACCGTGATAGTATCTGCCGTATCGCATTAAGTCCAGCAGAAGAGAATTGGAGTAGTTGGTTTCACGGGCAGAGAGAGAGAGAGAGAGAGAGAGAGAGAGAGAGAGAGAGAGAGAGAGAGAGAGAGAGAGAGAGAACTAGGCGATATTCTGTAACGCTGTCCCTGTGGATGCTAATAAATTGCTTGTATCTGAATGGGAGGAGGAGAAACCATGTCTCAGCATGAAAATATGTTTGCTCTTTTCTCTCTCTCCCTCACAGAAACACACAAATACGCACAGAACACCTCTGCATCCAGTTAATTCTTTTCTCCTTAACCTCCAAATCTCTCTCTCTCTCTCTTATTCATTTATACGCACACAACTATCCTACTATCTACCTTTCGTCTGATTTCTTAAATTTTTGAATCAAGGCCATAAATTGCCAATCGTGGTCTCCGCACCCTTCAAAAATATAAACGAATGTAAAGAAAATTAGTGTAGAACAAAATCTCTTCTAGAAGGTACTGCAGTTATGTTCCAAGACATGAAATCAGTTATCAGATTACAAAACGTCTGTTCATGAAGGTACAAAGACAGTAACGAATGCATGGTTCCAAAGAGAGTTACAACTTCCGGCGTGCATGCAACTAGGTCGTCTAAGTCGTAACTGTAACTGCCTCTTCTAACATTGAGCCCTTTGGCTCACACACCTAGGAAATACCTATGGAGACTGGTGATTGGCCTTACTAGCCCCTCTTAAGAGGAAAGCATCTCCTTCAGTAGTACCAAAAATCAAGATGGTTAATGAGAGACTTAGAAAGAGAATAATTCACAAAATAAAACTCATATGTAAGTTTGTTCATGTAGCAGGTATTACTTCAGCTGCAAAGGAGTAATAAAAGTTCTGAAGTCAGAACAAACCTGCTTATGAAGGCATTAATAAAAAATTACAAGACAGTAATACAAACACAAGGTCGCTGAACGCTTACTTCTGGAGGAATGAGAGAGTAAACGAGACATTAAAGCTACAGGAAAGTCTGTTTATGGAGAGAATACAGTGGCCTTTAGCTCCGAGGGAAAGAGATAATATGTTCCGAGAAAGCCTGGATATGAAGTACTCATTAAAGATCCCAGAAATAATACAGACTTTACGTTGCAGAACGCCTGGTTCCGACAAAAGAATACATTTAAAATACTACAGGAGCAAAGGTTCTGACAAACTCAAAGAAAGTCTGGTTATGAAGCAATGACTGAAGCACCATGAGAATGATATAAAGATTAAGGTCCTAAAGAATCTGCATGGGAAACAAATATTCAAGAACTTGGGTATGCTACAGGCATTTGAGTTCGCCTAAAATCTGTATATAGAGGAACCGTTTACAGCTCCAGTGTGGGATACTAAGAGCCAGCCAGGTCTGTGAAAACCTACTTATGGGAATAAACAAACATTAAGTTCATAAAACGTTTGCTTGTTGCGTCCTACTTTACATTCCAACGAAAACAATGCAGACATTCACATCACTTAAGGTACAAAACGTCACTGAAAATCTGTTTCTACACGAACTAGATCAGGTCTCAAAAGACAATCTAGACATTGAAATTGCAAATGGCAAGAGTCCACAGAAAAGCTCAGACTCAAATCGAAGAGGTATCTCCGAAGGCAACTGTTTCACCACTCCTACATCAGCAATACTCCCACGAAACTATTTGAATAAGGGTGGATTTCCACAGCATAGAATCAGCACATAGATAACATGAATGAAGCTGCCTCGGGCGTTTAAATTTTATATTATGCCCGCCCAGAATAGCTCGAGAATCGCTGGAAACGAGAACACATTCGTTTTGCTGGGGGAAAATACCACTTGCTCTCTCGATAATAAATCTCTGGTAATCTCTTCCTCACCTTCTCTGGGAAGATCATCATTAGCAGAACGGCTTCGGCTTCTCGGTACGAAGGAAAACAGACAGATATGTTTCCATCTCCTTTTCGCGTTTTCGAAAATAGATCATTCGCAAAATAAACAAAACTCATGTGATCTTAAGAGGTCAAAGTCAAATTCAAAACAGAGAGAGAGAGAGAGAGAGAGAGAGAGAGAGAGAGAGAGAGAGAGAGAGAGAGAGAGAGAGAGAGAGAGAGAGAGAGAGAGAGGGAGATTAATCATTCTCTGCTGAATCGGCCAAAGGGCTCACACTTAAAAGGATAATCTTCTAGGACATTATGGATAAGCAAGATATAGTTTGTGTATATGTATGTATATATATATATATATATATATATATATATATATATATATATATATATATATATATATATATATACACACACACACACACACACACACACACACACATATATATATATATATATATATATATATATATATATATATATATATATATATATATATATATATATATATATATATATATACACACAATGTGTATCCAGTATATATAGTCACATAGTATGTGAGAATGCTACCAATCACACGATGTGTGTATTTGTGTGTGTGTCTGTGTGTGCACGCTCATGCCAGTATCTAGGAAAACGGAGCAATTCTATAAACATTTAGTGAGCAAAATAAAATTCCGTAATAAAAATGGTAAAGGTTCTCTCAACGTGATGTTGCCAGTTATTATAAAAATGTTTCCATGTAATTACCTATATCTACTGAGATATGCTGATGAGTGCGTATAAATGCAAATGCATATTATTCAATAAAATAAAAAAAAATAAGCCAATCCTTTGATATGCTAATTCCTATACAAAGCAGAATGTTCTGCATGAGAAGAATAATACAAATTAACTTAAAATTTACTAAACAATATACTTAATAAGAGAATCAAATTGATCGACAATTAAATAGCAATGAAAAATTGAAGGATATGTAACTAAGCACAATGGCATTGAGGATAACAAGTAAAAAGTAAAAAAAAAAATGAAATTTTTATACATAAAAAAATCCTGAACAAATAAACAGGCCAGTAACTCAATAAATACCGACACAGGCAAATAAATACGTAAATTAAAAAAAAATTGATAAATTAATTCACCTCCTGAACACAAACCCAAGCATCAAACAGTGGGAGGGCAATTGCATCATCGTTGGAAACTTTCGTCCCTTGCTGATGGGAATTTGTGTTGTTGTTGGGGTGAATGGGGAGGAGGGGGAGGGGGGACGGGGAAAGGGAGCAGGGAGTGGGAAAGAGAGAATGAAGGGAGATAAGATGGGGATGGAGGGGGGAGGGGGTTTGGAGTTTTGAGTGCGCTTTTCCAGCAACTATAATAATAGTTTGCCATGCCGCATAAAGTCCAATAGAGGAATGTTGAAGCAGCTGGTTTCATAGAGAGAGAGAGAGAGAGAGAGAGAGAGAGAGAGAGAGAGAGAATCTGCAGCGGTATTCCGATGAATTCGAGTTAGAAATATACTGAATATATTTGAATAGGAGGAACAGAAACAGTGTCTTGACTTTTCTCTCTCTCTCTGGTTAAACTAAGGTATACTTAACTTTTTTTTCTCTCTCTCTCTCTTACACACACTCAGGTACACATAAGATGCTCTCTTTCTCATATACACAGACACAAAAGATTTCTCTCATTCGAAAATGCTCGACTCTCTCTCTCTCTCTCTCTCTCTCTCTCTCTCTCTCTCTCTCTCTCTCTCTCTCTCTCAAAAACGCAGAGCCCCCTTCATCCTTAAAAGTCTATAAAAGCCTTTTATTGTTTTTCTTGCAAATCCGTGTATTTGCTTCCAGCCTTCATGCTTTGTGTATCTATTTGCTCTATTTGCTTCCTCTCCGTCTTTCTCTTCTTTGTAAAATCTAGCTTTTTCTTCTCAGCAAAAATAAAAATTTTTCTATCATTCACCCCCGATAAATTTTAGCTTTATTTCAATTCTATGGTCGATAAAACTTTTTTATTCGCTTCACTCTCGTGTTCCCAACTTTTCACAGTTTACTTGTCCGTAACTGAATATAGGATAATCTGTCAATAAAAATACGCATCGTTTAATCAATAACAGGCTCAATGTACAGCTTATTTATCTCAGGGTATTATTTATCCATACAATGGATGGTCTGGAAATTATATATAATCACAGATCGAGATTAAAATTTTTAAATCAAGTATTCGGATCCGGTTCCGTCTTCATTACTCTATTTTTTTGCCATAGCTAAGTACACTCTTCAAATTAAAAAAAATAAAAGTTGAATGAAAATCCATCGCTGGCGTTTTGGGATATCGCGTGGACACAGACAGACAATTAAACAAACAATGAGGAACACGCAGCCTCCTTCCAACTTCGTTAGCCGAGGAAAAAAAAATAAAGGGTTGTAATTAAAACTTTATAGGCAGCCTACGAAAAATGTGCCTCGACAATATAAACAGTTCGTACTTCACTTCAGTCGTCCCTGACGCTGCACTGATAACATTTTTCTGCATCTGATGCTTTCGTCATATTTCATGGCGTCCAAATTTGATACGAGTCGGAGGTAAAGAGCGCTTACGGCAAGTCAAGGTCAATACGTTTTATATTAATTCCGTCCTGCAAAGATGATCAGGTTCCAATCGATGTGCATTCAGGCCACGGTTAACATTTTTAGAATATTTACAACCACTCAGTATCTGGTATTATGTTTAAATCCATAACCGCATATAGGACATGATAAAAACAAATCAAACATTTCCGGTTATGGGCTTCAAATTATAAGTCAATATCAAGGTCTGATCTCTGTCACGAAAAAATGAAAATATATATTCCTGGATAAAAAAAAAAAAAACCAGCAGGTAGTTCCACTGACAGTTACTTTCAACATTACAGGACTTCCTCGAAAACTGATTTCCCCCTATAATAGTTTTATTCACTGTTCATTATAAAACGAAATTGCACTAGCTATAAACAGTATATATATTATTCAATAATGATTTCCTAGAAAGTCAGTGAGGAATTGCAGTCCATACTGTACAATAGTTAGTTAAATAGGACAACGCAATTATTTCAAGGTTATACTAAAAACAATTCCACACAAATCCAGACGTCAATCTATTTACGAGGCCTTTTCACCACGGCCACCACCTCCGCCTGAACTCGCAGGATCTGAATAAATAATCCGACTCTTACGGGACGTCCTGCGATACTTATATCCGCTCTGAAGGTATTGACGAAGAGGAGATGTCTGCCCCTTCCCCTCCATCATTTCCTTCACCGCGTTCAATAATCTCCAGAGGATTTCACGGGATTTTAAGGATTTGCGAAGATTTTATACCTTCTGACTACTGTTTGGCTTCTTCCCTCCGTGGGGCAACCTGGGGGGAGAAGAAAGAGGAAAGGGCGAAGGAGACATACAAACATGGAGACTTATCTTTGTTTACCGCCGTATAGATGTCTCCAATACACAACAGAAATCAACGCCTTCCTCCCTACGGCTCCCATTGTCTCGAAGGGAAGAGGGAGCAGGGATTTCTGGGGGGAGGGGGGAACTGCGGTTGGGGGGGGGGAGAGGGGCTTAGAGAGAGGGAGAGAAGGGAGATCCAGGAGAAAAGCTTGGCAGGGCCTTAAGCCAACGCCTCCGTTTTAGCGCCGCCTGGTCAGCTCCTAAGCCGCTAATGAGGTCTCCACTAATCCCGGGGTTTGCCGAGATCTCGGAGAGGGTTTGCCGAGGTTTCTGGGGGGCAAGGGCTCTGCCTGCTGCTGCTGCCTGTCACTCCATCACCTTGTTATAATGGAAGAGAGACGGACGGACAATGCTAATGTTCCACTAATACTTTTCTGCCCTTCATAATGCTTATGGAACACGATCCTAATGGAAATGGAGTATGGTGGTGGTGGTGTTATTAACAATTTTACCCATTTTCTTTCCGTCAAAATTTTGTGGCCAATGAGAAGGCTGCAAAACCAATTGGTCTTGCTCTACAGATGTTATACAATGACTACAAACCATGAATAATATGCATCTGTCGACTTTTCATCACCGTCATCAATCTCACTTATCGCCAGATAATATATTTTTAGCTTGTCTGCCAATATAGTTTCAATAGTACGAAAATCGACTGTACCCAAGAGAGAGAGAGAGAGAGAGAGATTAAGTTTAAATGTGCCCGAAATGGTATGAGTGAGTTAAGATAATAACACGGCATAAATTATGGTAGCCAAATACTTGGCTAAACATTAATAATACTGAAACAACACCAATGGGGCAAAAAAAAAATAAAAATACTGGAAGATTACTAAAGTGTATAAGAAAATACTGATAGTGATTACTGATAAGATAAAGAACGGTATACAAGACAATAACCCATACAACCGAAAACAATATAAGAAAACGTTGAGTCAAAACTAAAAGAAGGGGAATTACCGACACTACTGAAAGAGAAAAGGAAATGCTGGAACAACACTGAAAGGGAATGTGTACATTTACAAGAAAATACAGACAATAGTATTTAATAAAATAATGACACAGTCATGGGAAATAGCAAACAAATGCTACGACCTCTCTGATATTTACACACACCATTATAGGGAAAGAATACAACAAGATTTTACAATTAGGATTACCTGTAATACTCAGAACAATGAAGGAATTTAACCTTCCGGGATTCGGAAGAAAGTTTTCGAAAGATATTCAGTAAATATTACTTCACTACCTTATTTGTAATAACATTGCTTTTGTGACGATTAGCATGATAGATTTATTTAATGCTCACACCCTATCATAATAAATGAGCTTAATATATGATCATTTGTCAAACCCGCTGATGTAGGCCAAAATTAAATAATGGAATGCTGTAATACAATTAAATAATGAAATACTATGAAAGACTAAAGAAAAAATCTGGCCTAATTTGGATACGAAGTGAGGTACTTTATACTATCGAAGCTCTCTGGGCCTTTGATGCTAAATACGTCAACATTACTGTAAGAATTTCCAAGAGCTTTCAGTAAATGACACTAGTCAATGGTTTCGGTGCAAAAACCTAGACTACTAATAAACAGATAAACGGCTGGTGCTTATTCCACAAACAGAATGTACAGGAAAGTAAAGCAATTTTTTTTAACAAAAATTGTGACTAGCTGACGATACTTGAATCTCAAGCTGATCTGTCTATATGAGAGAGAGAGAAAGAGAGAGAGAGTGAGAGAGAGAGAGAGTAAAAAAAACTATGTGAATACAGAGACATTAGGCCAAATACACATACAGACACACACACACACACAAACACGAACTCTGCTTATACGTGTGCACAGATCAATCAGGGAGGAGCCATCGATGTGTATACGAGTTGGAGAGAGAGAGAGAGAGAGAGAGAGAGAGAGAGAGAGAGAGAGAGATGCAGCATCCATTCCTTGCAACCAACCATTAGAGGAAACAAAGGATTTGCAACACGATCCGACTATACAGGGACAGGGATTTCCAGGGAGACTCGCTCCCTGGAGGGAATCATTGGCGAAGTGCTTGCATGTAAGCGATGCATATTCAAACTCCAATCCCAAAGCCATCAATAATAATGTAAAACTGTGTTGCAGTAACGTTGCCGTTGCAAGTAGTATTTACCTCCATAAAACATACGAACTGACAATGACTGTGATTCAGCGGAGCCGTGAAGGAAAGCTGTAGGTACTGCACGCTCGAAAAGTAGGAAGGTGACGTCTACAAGATCAAGAAAAATTGCTTTAAGGACGATTTATTAATGATGACGCATATCACAGTTACGTTATGAAGTAATATGAATGGCTCAATAATAATAACAGTAACAACACCTACCACTTATCTTAATAATCAATCACTTTTTTATTAGCTATAGAACGGACTATGCTACTAGCTCATGCTTTTAAGGCCACTCTTCAAGAGGAAAAAAAGGGGTTTGTACTGATATTAAAAAAAAATTGATAGTTCAAAAAATATAAGGTGAGTTCACAGAACCCCCAGCCCAGTAATATAATAATAATAATAATAATACTCCAGGGACACTAAACCCAAGGGCCCTAAATGGACATCAAATGAATATATATGATTTTTGAAAGAACATCTTTTTTTTTTCTCGTCTCCTTTTTCTTTCAGCAGGGGAGATCCCATAATCAATGGTTTCTAGCTTACCAGATCCATAAATATTAGTATTTTTGTGATCAAAATCATTCCTGCCCATTTCATATTGTTCCAGTTATATATAGATATATATATTTATATACAGAAATAATCAACACACAATCACGTGTGGAACAGAAATAAATTTCTGACTCACATGAGTCAGATAATTATATTTATATGTATGTATATATACTATATAAAATTGGGACAAACTAAAATATATATATATATATATATATATATATATATATATATATATATATATATATGTGTGTGTGTGTGTGTGTGTGTGTGTGTGTGTGTGTGTGTGTGTGATGTGCCATGACTAATGGGAATGAGCACAAAGTGCATAATGAAAAAGTATAATAGTCATAACAATGTTAATTCTGATTGTGTGTGTGTGTTTGAGAGAGAGAGAGAGAGAGTATATGAGATAAATGCATATCAACAGGTTAAATATAAGCAAAACAAACGTCAAGAAAAATAAGTAACGCTGAAAAGGTGTAAAGAGTCTCTAGATTAAAAAGAATAATTTAAGGAGATGATGGAACAAGAGGAAGGAGAAGAAAAAGAAGAAAAGGGGCCTGTGGGCGGATCTCGCCTTCCAAAAAGGATCCTGAAGAACTCCTGTATGCGAAGGCTCCTTGACAGGCTCTGTTGTGCGCTTCCAGCCAGCCATAAGTAGCGTTGTGATAACAAGAGCGGCGGCTTCCTTTTGAGGGAAACAGTAACCTATTGAAGCTTTTGAGTATCGGGAGAGGGAAAAAATAGAAAATCGGCTAGAGGCATGGATAAGACTCCCAAACAGAGGCATCGGTATTTGACCAAAAGTATGCAGTTGATGTGGAAGTAATTGAGTTGGCCACATTGGGGCTCAGGTCTCCCAGGTCTCCCCAGGATGGTATGACTGGGGGTGGTGGGGTGACGTTTCTGGTGATTGGGGGTGTACTGTAGAAGAAGGGAGGAGGGTTGAAATACAGGACAAAGAGTTTAAGAAAAGAAGGGATTTGCTGGAATTTTCAGTGGTTGGTAAATAATATGTCACAAGCTGTTTTACAAACAAAACATAACGAACATACATACATGCACAACCGCCAGCGCGCGCGCACACATACATATATAGTATATATATAAATGTGTGTATGTACACACAAAGAGTTAAAAAGATATGCTCACTTGAAGATACGGGTAAGTCCTGCAAATACATAATCGACAATCTTTTTGGGGGTGTACTTTGAATATTCATTATTACAGTTACTTCTATGTACAAATATACATATATTTACTGTATATATATATGTATATTAAATTTTTATCACACCGTGATTCATATACAATCATGAAGCTACCAATGTCGTTTAATATCTAATTCACGCTACTTGGTGGCCCAATGGTTTGACAGTAGAATGGAGTCGCTGAAAGGTACTGTGTCGAGGGATCGAGACCCGGCGGTACCGATCCATTTATCATGTAAAAAATTCCTTTCCGGTGATAATTCCCCATCGGGGATATTCCTGAAGTAGCGTGAATTGGGTATTAAACGACATTTGTAGCTTCATGATTATATATATATATAAATTATATATATATATATATTATATATATATAAAAGGCAAACATTGAAATAACCTGCTAAGACAACTGTGTGTGTATATATATATATATATATATATATATATATATATATATATATATATATATATATATATATATATATATATATAAACAAACATGAAAGGGTCAACACTGAAATAACAGGGCTGGTCAGAAGGATCTGAATGAAATAGAATACCAGCTCTAGGCCATAGGCCGATCAGAATGAAATGGAATACCAGGTCTAGGCCATAGGCCAAGCACTGGGACTAAATGGTGAATGAAAATGAAATTTAAAAAAATATATGCGAAAAGGTAAGTGCTTCTAGACTGGAACACACGTACACATTAACACACAGACAAGAATGCTAATATATAAACATAGTAATATATAACATATAAAATATACATCATATACAGATATATTATATATATAATATATTATATACATATATAAAAATATACTGTATATATATATGTATATATATACACACACACACACACACACACATATATATATATATATATATATATATATATATATATATATATATATATATATATATATATATATACACAGACCCTAACATGAAAGGGCAAACATTGAAGTAACTTGATTTGATTAGGCAAATCAATGGTGATAACTACGCCAGTATAAAAAAATACTAAAAAATAATACTGATCTCAACCCGCCTTAAATGTTACTTCAATTTCCATGGGGTCATGGGCAACCATTTCACAAAATTTCACTGAAAACTGACACTATTTACAAACGTAAAATTCTCTGTTTTCAAACAGTGAATAAAAGGAAACCATGGGTATAAAAGCCATGGAATGACTAGTAGTAATATGAGAATAAAGTAAGAAAATCTACTCTTCCTCTACGGTGAGATGATATACCGTATGTAAATAAGACAGGCTCTCTTTGGAATGGAAATGGGAGATGCCGTTTTCCAGGCGTGGGAAAGAGTTATGTATCTATGCTACCTATGGAAAAAGGGGGAAGCGTCGAGTTGGTGTATGGAAATAGAGTTAGTCTAAGGAAAATCGAGAGCCCGTGCTACCATAAGGCCAGCTAAATCTAGAAGAATGGAAAATACGGAATGGTGAGTCAAGGGAAGTCTGTGGACATAAAAGCGGAAAACAAAACGTTAATCTGGTTTTATGGGGAAAATGTACAGACAAAGTCGAAGTACAGAAAAAGGAAAAAGAGGAAATGGAGAAGGATGAGACTACAGGTAGGAAACGGAAAAAGAAAAAAAAAATAGTTAGACCAGGTTTGTGGACATAGAACGTATGACTAAAGCCTACACACAGAAATCCGGGGAAAAAGTTAAATTTACGGTCTTTATAAAAAAAAATACATGTGCCTATGCACAGAACATCGAGAAGAGCGAAGGACGTAAATCTAGGAAATGAAAATCACTGCAGCGATACGAAAAGAAGTATAGTGTGAGTTTAGACGGAAAAGTTCATATATACTGGTAATATCTAAAAAAGAAAAACACTATTTAAGTCTGTTTACCGAGAAGGGTAAGACGTGAGCCTGGTCAAGAAATCCAACTATTCCTGAGTTCAATCTGGTATAAAAAAAAAAAAACTAAATTCCGTATTCAAACAGATAAAATGGGTGTTTAGTATTGTCAATCTTGCATGCAACCGCAAAATTACAATATATTATAATCTGCCTAACCATACTAGCAAGCATCTCTCTAAGCAAACTTGATTCAACAATTGGATTCACAAGACATCAGTAATGGGCGGGCACTACCTTCAGAATTACGGCCACTGAAGCTTAATGTATAAGCTCAACTAGGCAAGCTACGTCCAACCTCCATGGACTTGGAGTATGTTTTATCGGGCCCAAATCATTTCGGTCCCCAATATTACGGCTTCCGTGTATGATCAGATTGCATTGGGCTCACGCTGGTGGTGCCAGGATCTGACGGTGTTCAAACTGACAGAGTGTGAGCCTTCAACTATGATATACCATTTTAATAAATGAAGTATATGAAATTTTAACTATTTTTATTTCTCTAATTATTGCGGTCAGTGTTATGCTTTTAAATATATTTACCTACAATTTTCCTAATTTTTTTAGCGTTAAAAGAGCTAGGCCTATTCATTAATGCGACAGTAAATTTTTCAGGCCTACTAATCAGTCATTTTTCAGGACAGCGTTATAGGTATAGTGCAATGGAACATTTGTTTTTCAACAGCAACGTTTTAGGACTCGTAATAGTTACATATTGAAATATTTATTTCTTAAACATTTACATATGGTTGGTTTTTTAATAGAAGTTTTTACGCTATCCTAACCTTTTCTTATTGTATAATCTCCCAGCAATGCAATTCTCGCTACTCATTCATTATCCGACTCATAATGTGCCTTATTAGGGTTAGGAATTTACATTTAAAACGCTACACCTTTACTGTTGTTTTTAAGTGTGTAAAATTTACACAGTGAATACAATTTTTAAGCAAATATTTCTTTGAAGGCATTTAATTTGTACGAGGTTTCTCACAGACGTATTAAAACTACTTTGGAAAATACTTTACGGGATGACACTCGTCCAATGACATCTCCCCTATAAAAAGGGCACTAATTACTTACTTATCTCTACTCTATCGGCCAGCACTTCATTTTTATTTTAAAAGCCTAATAAAGCAATATACTGTATACTTGAAAAAAGATGCATTCCAAATAGGGCGTGCTTTACAAACTTCGAAAATAAAGTTTTTTTTTTTTTTTTTTTTTTTTTTTTTTTTTTTGTCTGATGTTCAGGGGGTAACTGAAAGTGCAACTAGTCTACCAAGTAGCATCTGCAACCCTTGAGCTAACAGTTGTACTTGGTTCCAACTTCTTTTATGACTTGTATACCTTAGTTGGCAGCTACCGTGCCTTTCAATTGAAAGACCTGGGCTCGATCCTGATGTGAGTCAGAAATTCACTTATATATTTATCGTGGTATATACACTATATATATATATATATATATATATATATATATATATATATATATATATATATATATATATATATATATATATATATATATATATATATATATATATTATACAGGGAGTGTAATAACTGTATACACAGTGAATTTGTGTTGTTTGGAAGTATATATATATATATATATATATATATATATATATATATATATATATATATATATATATATATATATATACATACATACATACATACATACATATACTAGCTGACCAACCAGGCACAGCCTGAGAAAACTCTGAATGACAACTGATAAGCTCTCTCTTTCTCTCCCTCTCCCTAAGACCCCCTCTACTGCCTCTCTCTCTCTCTCTCTAAATGACAACTGATAAACTCTCTCTCTTTCTCTCTCTCTCTCCCTTGGACCCCCTCTACTCTCTCTCTCTCTCTCTCTCTCTTCCTTAACACCCCCTCTACTCTCTTATTTCATCCCCTTCTCACTCTCTCTCTCTCTCTCCAACCCTCCCTCACTCTTTCTCTCTTGCTCCTCACTAAAACCCCCTCTACTCTCTCTCTCTCTCTCTCTCTCTCTCTCTCTCTCTCTCTCTTTCCTGTTAAGATAGTTGCTTCAATTACATTGCCCAGTATCTGACATTTTATATCTCGCCCCTTCTCACCCCCCATTCCTATCAGGGCTGAAATTGAACTCAAAGGGCATTGGGAGTGTTACTATTCATCTAAGTGACCTCAAAAACTATGGATTATAGACTAATATCTGTCATTTTTGACATTTTATTTTTTACCCCTTCTCACACCCTCTTCCTATCAGGGCTGAAGTTGGACTTAAAGGGTATCGGGAGTGTCACTATTCATCCCAGCAACCTCGAAAACTATGGATTAGACACTAATATCTGTCGTTTACTGTTATTTTTACATGTTGCCCCCTTCCCACTCCCACCTCCTTTGGTGCCAGTGATGTCTTACCCCCCACAGCATTCTTTTCCAGATAGTAAGTCATATGTATACCGAAATGAGGTATGATAAATTCGTAGAGTTTATTTAGTTACTAAGTCTACAGGCAGAACCAGCCCCGTTTCAGGGAAGCCCTTCCCACCCCGAATCCTGTTGGCGCCCTTTGGTGCTAGTGGTGTCTTACCACCACAGTGCTCTTTCCTAGATAGTCAGCTCAGTGGTCTGGTAAAACTAAGGTATACTTACTTTGGCTGAAATTGCTCAATGTGTTCCAGTTATGCTGGAATACACACACAAACATATATGCATAAATCCATACATATATATATATATATATATATATATATATATATATATATATATATATATATATATATATATATATATATATATACATATATTTCCATTCAAAACGCATATAATAAAGTATCTGCTATCTCTATCTCTCTCAGAGGCATCAGGTTTTTATACGGAGATATCAGTTTAACGTACAAAATATATGATTCTGTGTTAATATTCAAAACTATGATTTGAAATCCCAATAATTCTTATCCTAAGAGATACAACGCGTCAAACAGCTTTCTTCCCTACCTGTATAACAATTCCATGAGTTCGCTCTCCCTCTCTCTCTCTCTCTCTCTCTCTCTCAGTTATAACACGTGATTTTGTCCCCTTTCTTACTCTCTTTCTCGAATAGCCCTTTTATATTTTTTTTCTGTAGGGCGTTGAAATAGACGGCCTCCCAAGGGTCATACAACTTCGAACCAGCCAATGGGACCGATTAGAGGGAGGAAGGAGGAGAAAGAGACGAAGACCGTTTCAGGAAAATGTGTTTCGGAGATACAATATTTAAAGAACACTGGTTCCGGGTAAGGGTCAATTTTTTTTCTTTTTTAAGAACGGCAGGTTATAAGGTTACCGCTATTGTATCATTTTATTTTCATTTTGCGTTCTAAGGTAGTTTTAAAGCAATGGGGACTACAGAGATTTGTAGAATATTTTGTTTACGTTTCGAAAGCAAACGAACTTTGAGTGTTTCTTCTATTTCTATTGAAAAAACAAAGGTTAAATAAAAAAAAATTGTAGGTTCCTTTTCAAACTTTGCTGTGGATAACAGCTTGAATAAAAACCTGTAATCATAATTTTCCTTTGACTTTTACAGTTATCTCATTATCTACTCTTTTTTTCAAGTAGCCAGTTCAGATCTTTTTTGTATGGGACATTCTATAGATCAACAAATTATGGCCATTTTTTTCCTGAAGAGTAAATCAGAACCCGGAAAACCTGGGACTGGTAACCTCTGCAGTAATATTTTTAAGCTGGTGCATGAAACTTTTTTTTATGATTATTAGCAAATGGAGGGGCCCGTTTACTGCTTGTTATTTTGTCATTTATACCTTGTGATTTCATTAGTTTTTCATTGCACTGTGTTGATTATACGACTCTCTCTCTCTCTCTCTTCACCCTTTCCTCTCTCCCTGATTAATTTTCCTTTCTTGCCCGGTTTAGAGAATGCCAAGAACTACCATATCCATCGTCCTTCGCATTCAACAACAGACTGAAACTTAATTGATAAGCCGCCGGTTGCCGATGTCTAATGACCAGCAACCTTGAACGTCTGGAAGACCAAACGGATCGAGGTGATCAACAGAAGACGCCTTGAAAAGGTAAACAAAGGATTTCAAAGGTATCGCCCTTAAGGTTAGACGGCCCCAGTGCGACTATCCACCTGTCCTTAATTAGGTTCAAAGGTGTTCTAATGAATAAACTAATGAGAAAAACTCGCCTTTTGAACTTTATCGATGTGTTAAAGGTCAAAAGTAATTGTTGTAGCTTTTATACGCGAGGATGTAATTACTGGTTTGTTGTTTCCGACAGACAGATGCACACTCTAGACATACACACACACACACACACACATACATACACACACACACACACATATATATATATATATATATATATATATGAGAGAGAGAGAGAGAGAGAGAGAGAGAGAGAGAGATTCTTTAATCACGCACGCTTTGCACAAGCATATGCTATTGCTCCAAACTCACGAAAATATGAGAAATGTTCGTGACATACATCTTCCCATGGCGAAAACCATTTGATGTATTTATGTGTACTGAGTAGATAGTTAAGTCTTACCCAGTATTACTCACAGTTAAACTGTTGAAAAAAAAAAAGATGAATTTTCCATGGCAACACCTTCTAACCATTACATGCTTCAAATGGTGTCAAGAGGTCTCATCATTATCACGTCGACCCTCGAACCACTATACACCACTCAAACTTGTAAATATTTGGTTTTATGTTCTAATATTTTGTTTGATCTACTTTAAATGTTAACCGTGGAGAGCAATCAACGCAACGTCATATATCTGTGCCAAGAAAATGGCGCTTACAGTCTTTCATTTCTCGCAGTACTGTCTATTCTCATCCACTTTTCCCTGTCACTCTTTCCATGTGTTCATTAATACAATACAAAATATAAAATAATATTCGTTTCAAGAAATTTCTCACCATCCACGCCGTCCCGTCTCTCAATCTCTCTCTCTCTCTGTCTCTCTCTCTCTCTCTCTCTCTCTCTCTCTCTCTCTCTCTCTCTCTCTCTCTCACACACACACACACACAGAATATTTGCTATCACAATGAAACTATGTCTGAAGCAGGCAACAATTATTTCCACCCCAGAGAAGTCCCTCCTCCAGGCAGAAAGCGTGAACGAAATAAACAAAACAAAAAAGACAATTTCTAACCTTCCATGTACGGCGGAAATAAATAGATAAGGCCACAAAATTTCATCCAAATAAATGTCATGTGTTAAGTTCATATTTCCAGATTGGATTTCATGATATCTGCCAGTCATTTTCAAAGCTTTCTAACGTCCAGGCTTAACTCATAAGTGCAAAACTTTCCTTGCATGTTCTTAAGCCTTGCGGGCTAAAGGCCCTTAGTACTTTCACTTCGATCACTCCATCTACAGATATCACTTTCAGGCCGCTTTCCCTCTCTTCTCCCTCAAACTACCATAATATAATACAAACACATAGATAAATGTTTGTATTATATTATGATGATTAAATGGATAAATAGTTAAATAGATAAATGGACAGACAGATAGACAAATAGATATATCCCAAAATTTCAGATAAACAAAACAGCCCTGCGGTTTTCTGCGTCTTGTCCGCAAGCTCTTGAAATGAGGGAGAACAAATTTCCGTAGAAAACATCCAAGGCCCTAATGAGCTCCAGTTTGCGTCGGCAATGCCGTGAATGGAGTCGGATTAATTCTGGATTTCAAAATGGGGATTTTTTTTGTGGATCCCGATCCGGAATTTGATAGCATTAGCAAACAGAACTTAAAGGAAGAAATTCATTCATTTTTCATTCAATACGAGAATTGAGGTCGGGGTTTGCACTTATTAGGGGATGGATGCCATTGTTAAATGAATTTAGTCGATCACATTCTAGAGAATGCATACATACATTCACACACATATATATATATATACTGTACATATATACGTATATATAAATGTGTGTAGATAAATATAATATGTGTGTATATGTGTATATGTATATATATATATATATATATATATATATATATATATATATATATATATATATATATATATATATATAACTTCTATACTGATTCCCACCCTTTTGTCCACCTGGCAGTGACACTGCTTGTTGTCACCTACGTTCGCCCGCCCCACCTTTCAATATATAATATATATACTGTATACATACATACATACATACATATATATATATATATATATATATATATATATATATATATATATATATATATATATATATATATATATATATATATATATAGAGAGAGAGAGAGAGAGAGAGAGAGAGAGAGAGAGAGAGAGAGAGAGAGAGAGAGAGAGAGAATTCAGGAACATATACTTTTAAAAGTTTTCAAGAGATCGGTGTTGTTATATATCAGTGGAAACTAATTAGAATCCAATTAAATAGATTAGAACAGTCCCACTAACTTCATGCTATGTTGAGGGCGTGATAGAACCTCTGTCCTCGAAATTTCAATTACCGAAATTATCTTAATTGTTATTGGTTTTGAAAAATGATGAAAACGCTCGAGGATATACCCTGGAAATTTTGTTCTTTGAGCGTGGTCAGAAATGTTTTCCCAATACTTGGCTCAAAATTAATTTACAAAACATTCCAAGAAATCTTAGAAATACCAGTAAAATAGTGGTTTGAACACGCGGTTTAAAGGGATATTAAAAGGCCTCAGGTTTGACAAAAATTTACGTTTTAAATTACTGATATTATTCGAAAGATATATATATATATATATATATATATATATATATATATATATATATATATATATATATATATATATACATATACATATATATATGTATATATATAGAATTGCTGAATTTTATAGATGAAATATCAAAGATATAAGAACAATTGTTGTTGGTGATATCAATTCAAAAGTTGGTAGGAACACTGAAGATACGGAGCATCTATATATATATATATAATATATATATATATATATATATATATATATATATATATATATATATATATATATATATATATATATATATAAAGATTTTTAAAGATTTTTTCCCATATAAAGAAGGGATGACAGTGTTAATAAGAACGTGACAAAATATAACAGCAGGCTGGTTGTTAATAATTGCGGACATAAAAAGGGGCAGGAAGTGTGTTATTGATAACCGGAAATAAAAATGGTCAGTTAGCATCATCAAATATAGAAGAAATAGTAACTGGGATTTGTTATGCAAATACTTTCAGGGAATTAGGCCCTGTCTCTTAATGAAAAAGAGGTCCACCTGGCCCAACTGAAAGTACTTGAATTTATGCCCAGAGCTCAGGGCATGGCCACCAGCTGGCTTGCAAGTTGACACCTCTTCAGGTAATGGCTAGATGGCCGATCGGAGAGTATCCTTGCTCAGGATGACCACCATAATCACTGGCAGTGGGATTATGGGGTTGAGTGCTTGTCTCCTGAGCTTCGAGGCTGGAAGCCTGGCAGATGACTTTGTTTAATCAGCAGGCAACGGCGTGAGTCACTGAACCCTGTTAAGAACTGTACGCTACAAGGAACCAGCTTTCGTTTAGCATATTAGCCAGTAAATTATGAACTACGCTCTACAAGGAACTGGCTATCCTTTAGCATATTCAACCTTCATGGATTCTGCCACATTAATGGGTGCAAGCATTTAGAAATGGACCCTAGACCATATACAGAGTCTAAGAATCTCATAAATACAGGATAAAACTGACAATAGGAAATTGCAATGTAAAAGCTTTGCATCAAACTGAAAAGAAGAAATAGGTAGAAAATGAAATGAAGAGGTATGACTTGGACATCTTAGCTGTTAGTGAAACATAGTGCATAGAAATGGGGAGGTAAGAATTTGGAAGGGGGTAATTTGTACATTTATTAATGAGGAGAAGATGCACTGGTAGAGAAGGAGTAAGCATGATCTTAACACCAATGACTGCCTGGAGAGCTGCAAAACAGTAGATTACTGCTTGCATAATTCAAACAAAAACAGTGCAATGTGAGTACTGTAGTGTGCTAAGCACCAACAATAGAACTCTCCAAGAAAATAAAACTGAATTTTATTTGGAACTGCTGAATTTTATAGATGAAACATCAAAGATATAAGAATAATTGTTGTTGGTGATATAAAAGCAAAAGTTGGTAGGAACACTGAAGATACGGAGCATCTAATGAGCCAGGAAGGCCTGGGAGAGTCTGCAAACAGATTGGGATGCAATTTATTAGTGTTTGCGCGGTAAATTCCCTCGTAATTGGAGGTACTCGTTTACAACAAATGGACATTCAAAAATTAAACTGTGCACCTTTAGAGGACAGCCATGCAAATCATAGAAGCTACATAAATCATACAACTATTGATTGAGATAGAAAAAGAATGCTGAGGAATGTCAGAAGATTCAGAGGAGTAGTTGTTTGCGGTGACCACCAACTTTGCAAGGCAACACTAGCTGAAATTAAAAGAACCTAAAATAAAGATGACAGGGTATTTAGGTTTAATACAATGAAACTTATTAAATATAAACTGAATAACAAAGCAGATTTGCAGTTTTAGAAATCTTAACTCAGGAGGTGAGGACAAGCATGAGACTGGGCTAACATCAGGAATGTGTATAAATCTGCTCGCCAAGAAGTACTGAGATAGGGATATTCGATGAAACCTGGGATTAAAAAGAACAGATAAAAGCAAAAAAATTAATGGAGGAGACAAACACAAAGTAGAATGTATTAATTACTTAGTCCAAGAAGAGATAACAAAGAATATCTTAAAAAAAAGGAATAATGGTGAGAAAACCAAGTATCTATGAGAGGGGGATGGGGCCAAGAACATCAGAAGAAAAAGACGGACAACATTACAGTGCACATTTTTTGCCTTGTCATGAATAAGACATATGATGGAGATAATTTATTTAAAATACCGGAAGCACACGAGTCTTCTTGAATGTATAAATAAATGAACTCATTCTTTTTAAAACGGAATAATTATCAAAGAAAAATAGGAGGTGGCAGACATCAAGGAATCACGGGAAAGATGATTTTGTCTCAAAATTATACAACACCTCGTATACTTACTACACGTTTTTGCAGAATATGGAACAATGCAACAAAACCAAATAGGGAATTGGAAGTCAAGGTGAAGGTACCAAAGGGGTGACAAAAGTACCGGTTTTTTTAACGATGCCCTCTGCGTCGCATGGCTTTGGGATCCGCTATCTTTATGGTGAAAAGTTTCAGGTAGTGTGTTAATAATTACCAAAAATGAAAAAAGGCAAGTACGTAGATAGAATACGCGCTAATATTTACCAGGTATAAAAGAAGGAAGTTAGTGTGTTAATAACTTTCAAACAAAAAAAGAGGGAACAACTGAAAAATTAATTTCTTGACCTAATTTCATTGATATCAAATGTGAAGAATACCAATTAACGTTACTTTCGTTTAAGAAGGAAGGCAACTGATCTTCAGCAAGGTATAGCAGCATACACAGTTAATACGCTAAAGACTACTGGGACTTGAAGCACACATCAAGTCAACAAACCTTAACACAAACATTTAGTAAAATTAAAGCAATAGCCAAGGCTATAGCAATAGTACTAAGCTTGCAGGGGTGCAAAGGGTTAGCTTAAAGTCAGTGCGGACGAGCTACGAAATCTCTCACTGGGGCACGATAGTAAACATAGTTGGCTTTATCTGTAATCAGCACATCAGAGTACAGCAAAGGCATGGGGCAGCAGACAGGAGTCGAGGTAACACAAATACTACAAACATAAGGGCTTAAGAATTTATCACAAGTGTGCTAAGTTATTGTGAAATTAACACAACACCTCAGCAAACAGATGCCGAGTAAACTCAGCTCTTTAGCGCACAAGAGCAAAGGCTTCAATCATACAACTAGAACTCTAGACTGACTTATCAGTAAAAAGATCAAGATCAACATTTCCTTGAAGATCCTAGGTTCACAAGAAGACTGAAAACCAAGTTCCACCTTAGAGAATTTGTTTCAAGCATGGTTCAGTCAACTTAAACTATCACGTAAGGCTTATCCACAGCTTGATATCTTTCAATGTAAAGGTCATGAAATTCGAATAATAAATCGTGTTTAAAGTATATTTTGGAAAAATATTTTTAGCCTGCGTTAACTATATGAGGGAGGGTGGTTTATTTCATATTCCTTCGAAATCACTTGAATATTGTTCATGATTATTGGTCTAAGGTATAGAAATGGACTGAATTACAGCCAGAGGCTTCAAAAATTGATAGGCGCGTATCATGTTTGCCAATTACAAATATCCTCTATACAGAATCTGAAAGAAACGTAATTTCTCAAAAGCGTAATTAATACTGGTGTCTTCTGTCTAAAAGAGCAAAAGGTACAACAAGAGACACTTTTAAAAGAACAAAATCCCTCTCCTCTCCCTCGCCGATTTTGGAAAGAGTGGCATTAGATAACGGAGTAATTGGAGGTTATAATGCCCTTATCTTGCGGGAACCCAGGAAGGGTGGCGAAAAACGGAATTACGTAATCGCTTACCACAAAAAAATTAAACGGAGCACGGCAGCATTTTATTCTTAATGAATGTACAGTTACAATGGTCTTCATGGAATGGTATTTGGTAATAGCCCTGTTATGTAGTATCAGAATGGATGACACCGTCTTAACTAAATCCTGTTATGTAATGTAATGAGATTATTTCCCATCGTTAAATTTCAACTGTGGCGGCTGCTTCAATCCATAAGTTTAACTACACGCCAAATCCGACGGTTTGCATTGTGAAATAATGGAAAAGAATTTTTCAAGTGGATTAGAAGAATTTATGAGAATTTATCAGCATTATGTGACGTAAGTAACGACAGATCACATCACATTTATTCGAATTTTTTTTTAAACAAAAGCATACTTGAAATATGGTACCGAGAGCTTTTGAAAGGCAGAGACACTTTTACTTAAATTATGTAGCATTTCATGATTCATTGTATAAACATATATTTGTTTTTGCGTTCGTTATGTTTACGCGGCAATGACTATATCCTACTCCAATCTTTTAAAATTCCCTTTCTCCAACTTCATCATCATCATCATACATACCGTACTAATAAGAGGATGGAAAGATGGGCATCCCAAAAACCTTTTGTAGCCCAGGCTAGACAAAGATATAAAAACTAACGGAAAGGCTAAACAGATGTAATGGTGAAGGAAAACAAACGCAGCAAGGAAGATCCAGAGCTCTGCAGTTTACGAAAAGGAAGTCTTTGACCCGCGTTGCTGTCCAGTGATTAACATTTTTCAGGGTATTTCAGTCGCTGATATCATTACAGAGTCTTCATCCTGGGATAGGAACTATCTCGGATTATTTATTTCACAATTGTTTATTTTCACATTACAGCCGATTACAATGACTCTTCTACCTCTCTTCGTTTGATCTTCAAAGAACACCTGAAGTGGCCTTCCCGAGATGACACCCCGGGAGAAATTTTTAAAGTCAACGGGACATGCAAGGCGCCCTTGAAAAACATGCATTACAGTGAAATGATTCTCTCTCTCTCTCTCTCTCTCTCTCTCTCTCTCTCTCTCTCTCTCTCTCTCTCTCAATGATTGATTGTCATAATGAATACTATACACATCTCATTGTCGGACCACTGAAGAGAGAGAGAGAGAGAGAGAGAGAGAGAGAGAGAGAGAGAGAGAGAGAGAGAGAGAGAGAGAGGTTACTGCTGTGATAATGAGGATAATGAACATTAGGAACACTGGAGGAAGTCTGGTACACAAGGAAAGAATCTGGATGATTGGAGGAGGAGGAGGAGGAGGAGGAGGAGGAGGCAATGGGAGTAGGAGAAGTAGGTCTGCTGGAGGTGGGCATGAGGTGGGTGGAGTGGAGGATGAGGATGAGGAGGGATAAGAGAGTAGTTAGAGAGGAAAGTTGAAAAAGTGATCTGGTAAAAGTTGCGAGGGATTCTGCAGTCAAGTTCAGCCAAGTGTAGTCTTCCTAAAATCAAGTTTCAATGGAAGGCTCCCGAGTCTCATCAGCCATGTTAAAAGTCTCATCATCATCATCAAGAGAGAGAGAGAGAGAGAGAGAGAGAGAGAGAGAGAGAGAGAGAGAGAGAGAGAGAGAGAATGAATATTTCACCTTTCCTTTGATGCACGTTTATGGAATATGAAGTAATTAATCCATTTCATTTCATTTATATCATTGATATGATGTTAATATTAGATGATTGAAAATATTTTTCCTAATGTTTCGAGATGACCAACATATTTTATTTATTCTCTATCAAATTTCAGAATACGAACCAAAGTCGAAGTAATTATTTTGTTTTGTCCGAAATACGATGAGAAATAAGAACATTATTTTAATTCGAACTTAATTTAAGTCTAGACAATATTTATAAATGCACGGATTATAATAAATTTATGTCGCTGCAGAGGCAATAAGGACATTTTTTTTACTTCTGTCTGTTTAAAGTCTTCATTTTCAATATTTGCCTATTTCTCTGTAACGTTTATTAACTAAAAAATTAAATAAAAATACAGTTAAAAACACGAAACACTAATCTCATATTGTTGCTCTTCGGAACCCTTTCTTATTCTTTTACTAAGTCAAAATTTCCAAAATATGATGCCTGCTATGCTGGATAAAACAACTCGAAAATTTACTTTCATTGAATATGAATTGTCTGTTTACTTACGACAATAAAATATACAAGCAATTCTGAATAATTATAAAAACCTGATGCTAAACTTCACCATTTACAACAAGAGACTGACGATTTATCGGGTCCGTTCTAATCAGAATTTGTTTTCCGTTCTTATCGAATTTTTTCAAAACTGCCCTTCAGAAATTCCCTTTCCATAATTTTTCATATTCTTAATATCCTCATAACATTTTCATGAAAATATTTCTCTACATCTATACGTGTAAATAGTTATATACTTCATTGTGCTGCGTTCTTCTTATTATGCAAAAAACCTCAACGATTTTTTTATTTATATATATATATATATATATATATATATATATATATATATATATATATATATGCATACACACACACACACACACACACACATATATATATATATATATATATATATATATATATATATATATATATATATATATATATATATATATATATATATATATATTGCGCATTCATACTTCTGCCGAATCGGGATAAACTCCTTTATGCATGAAATTCCCTAAGGTCACGTATGTCTAGTAACTGAGGGCTGCTACCGCAGTTGTAGTAAGGACTATGACCTGGACCTTGTGTCCAACGATGTGCTAATGGTTTAGCGCTTTAGGATTCACGTAAAACCTACCTCAGCGCGAGAGGAACCTCCCCAGACAAGAAATGGGACTCTCGGACTAATGACAATCACGCTTGTCACTCCTGTGCGATACCTGGGGGAGCTAAATACCGAATAGCTAGGGCCATGGGTTCGAAACCCGATACCCTATACTGATACAACAATGAACCTCAGTACATAATTTCCTGTTAAATATATATTTCAGACCTCATATAATGAAAGCTCTGACTCGAATCACGAAAAACACCTTGCACTTTGTAGGTCGATTCTTACTGAAGTCTATATTTATTTTATTGTTTTCCCTAATTCTGAAAGTGACCACTCTTAAGAATAATTTACCATTTCCCTCTTTACGAATTCTATCATTTTCTAAAATAACATTCTCGCCCTTCCCTGAAGGATTAGCTTATACTGTTCTGAATCACTCGTATAACATTTTTTTTTTTTTTTTTTTTTAAATTGCCGGGGCTCTCCTCTCTCTTGGGACCAAGACTCACTCTTACAATTTAAGATGGGATATAGAGATGTTTATCCTGCCTGACTTCCTCTGAGAAGTGTTGTTCATGACACGAGCAAATGGTTAGAAAACGGATAGAGAGATGTCTATCCTGCCTGACTTCCTCTGGGAAGTATTATTCATGACATGAGCAACTGGCTAGAAAAGGGATATAGAGATGTCTATCCTGCCTGACTTCCTCTGGGAAGTATTATTCATGACATGAGCAACTGGCTAGAAAAGGGATATAGAGATGTCTATCCTGCCTGACTTCCTCTGAGAAGTATTATTCACGACACGAGCAACTGGTTAGAAAACGGATAGAGAGATATCTATCCTGCCTGACTTCCTCTGAGAAGTACTATTCATGACACGAGCAACTGGCTAGAAAAGGGATATAGAGATGTCTATCAAGCCTGACTTCCTCAGAGAAGTATTATTCATGACACGAGCAACTGGCTAGAAAAGGGATATAGAGATGTCTATCCTGCCTGACTTCCTCTGAGAAGTATTATTCATGACATGAGCAACTGGCTAAAAAGGGATATAGAGATGTCTATCCTGTCTGACTTCCTCTGAGAAGTATTATTCATGACACGAGCAACTGGCTAGAAAAGGGATATAGAGATGTTTATCTCGCCTGACTTCCTCTTAGAAGTATTATTCATGACATGAGCAACTGGCTAGAAAAGGGATATGAGATGTCTATCCTGCCTGACTTCCTCTGAGAAGTATTATTCACGACACGAGCAACTGGTTAGAAAACGGATAGAGAGATATCTATCCTGCCTGACTTCCTCTGAGAATTACTATTCATGACACGAGCAACTGGCTAGAAAAGGGATATAGAGATGTCTATCAAGCCTGACTTCCTCTGAGAAGTATTATTCATGACACGAGCAACTGGCTAGAAAAGGGATATAGAGATGTCTATCCTGCCTGACTTCCTCTGAGAAGTATTATTCATGAGCAACTGGCTAAAAAGGGATATAGAGATGTCTATCCTGTCTGACTTCCTCTGAGAAGTATTATTCATGACACGAGCAACTGGCTAGAAAAGGGATATAGAGATGTTTATCTCGCCTGACTTCCTCTAAGAAGTATTATTCATGACATGAGCAACTGGCTAGAAAAGGGGTATAGAGATATCTATCCTGCCTGACTTCCTCTGAGAAGTATTATTCAAGACACGAGCAACTGGTTAGAAAAATTAAAGCGTTGCAGAAGGCTAATTAAATCATACAACTGGATGGCGTTACACAAACTATGGTCATCGAAGGCGATAGTCATGGACATAATAAAATGTCCTTTGGTGAACCCAAGAGGGTATGTGGATCTACTGCATTCTTCTTTAAGTTACTTCTTTTTCTCTATCTCGCGAACTGGTTTTCTTCTATCGCATCCATAGATAAAAAATACAAGTATTCCAAGAGATTCAAGGAATTAAAGCCACAAGGAATTACAGCGATGTCAGACCTGACATCGCAATGTTCACCTTAATTACGCACATTAATATTAGTTATGTATAAACAAACACTCATGAACATTAATACCGAGTCGTTTATCTCTCCCCTCTTCTCTTTCTCTTTCATATTGTCTGCATCTTCATTTCCTTCAGATTTTTCTTTCTACGAAGGTAAAACGACATCATTCCCCGAGTACTTCCCCCACCGCCCACTTCCTCCTCCAAATGCTCATTTCATTTTCATTTCTGTAAATGCTGAGACGAAAGGCATCATCATCAGCGGCAGATGAAAGAGCATCAAAGGCTCCTCCTGAAGAGATGGCCAGCGGCTCTCCTCTCCTCTCTTCCACTCTTCTCTTCACGAGGCGTAATGATGGTCTTATAACGGCCTGAAAATTCTTCTTTTATGCTTTCCAGCACACAAGCACCAACATTCAGAGGGATGTTTTTTTACAGGCAGAGGTATGAGGGACGAGGGACTCACCCAAGGGTATTGCGTGCGAGTTTTCGGTTTTGAAGCAGTTTTTTTTTTCAGGGAAGGGGGAAAATGCTCTTATTAATGCAAGGAACAACGTCTCGAATGAAAAGAAAAATGAGATATATGGAAAGTTAATTCAATTGATACGAGAAACGCAGAGAGAAATATCTTTTTATTTTCAAATTTATTTTTCTGTTGTAGAAAAATAAATGTTCACCATATTGATATGGATCATTTTTTTTCAACAGGTATAAATTTTTATGACAACGAGGTCTCGCTGTGTAGCTGGTCTTTATGGGGAAGGTCCTCTTTGCAGACGATGAAAAGTTCTCATGTCATGAAATGGAGAAAACTGCATCATATAAAGAAAGAACAAAAGTTTCCCAAAGGATGAGACAAGAAGGATGGAAGAGATGAGATATGAGATAAACAGTACGTAAAGATGGAGGAACAATCAATAATTTCAAAGGAAATAATGAAGACGAGGCAATGTTGACAATAAGGAGACGGGTTAAAAAAAAAAAAAATGTGAGAAAATACTAATCTTCTTGGGTAAGCCCTCACCCCAAGAGCTTGAGGGCCCTAGATCATTAGTATTTGCCACCCTATCTCAAGAAAGTGTCCTTAATGGTTCATTGCCGCCAAAATGTTCGGAAAATGTGTTTGCATGTGAATGATTCTAAAGCTATTCAATCCCAAGATATGCGCTCTACAAGGCCCCCTCTCTCTCTCTCTCTCTCTCTCTCTCTCTCTCTCTCTCTCTCTCTCTCTCTCGTATTTAAAAGCAGGATTATCGATCCCTTTGAGAAAAACCTCAAGGTTTTCTCTTACCCTCTTTTTATGCTAACTAAAAGAGTTGGAGCAGGAACACATGAAATCCCTCTTTTTATGCTAACTAAAAGAGCTGGAGCAGGAACACACGAAATCCCTCTTTTTATGCTAACTAAAAGAGCTGGAGCAGGAACACACGAAATCCCTCTTTTTATGCTAACTAAAAGAGCTGGCAGCAGGATCCCTCTTTTTACTAACAGCTGAAATCCCTCTTTTATTATGCTGAAAATGCTAACTAAAAGAGCTGGGCAGCAGAAATCCCTCTTTTATGCTAACACATGAAAAACTGGCGTTTTCGGAATTATGATCTAGAAGTAACTACAGCATATACTCTACACTTTGGGGCTATTAAACTGCAATTACCTGTAGTGGGTGATTCACTTTACACAGTAAAGTTGTGATAATGAAAATTAAGTACGCAAGGCAATATTCAAATACACACTGTAACGTCGAAACCTGCAAAGGTGGCAAGCCAACGTATCCAAGAAAAGTAATTTGGTACCAGCGAATAGGAAGCGACTTTCACTTTGGAAACGAAATGTAAATTTGAAATACAATGTGACACTGCCAACATTTACTATTACTGTTATCTTTTTTTTTTTTTTTTAACTATTATTGTTCGTTTCCATTTGCTATTATATGGGCCTGTTTTGGATGGATCTTCGATGCTTTTTTTGGCAGATATGTGATAACAGTGCTATCGTTTTTTCTATTTGCATGTGAAATTTAGCTGAATTTTCATAACTATTTCTTAAAGGCAGTATTACAAACTATTTTACTCTCTGACGGCATTAATATAATGCCTCACTATTTTTTGGGATGTTCTTTTGTTATTTTCATATATACCATGGACTGCAATGCCATAATTACAGTTCATTCAACTTTTTTCTGTCTAAAAATGGCAAATAGCGTGAAATTGGTTGTAAGAGAGGGCCCAGCACAAAGATACGTACCTCTTACATGCCAACAAACTGATAGAATCGGTTTCCAAACCCGCCTAAGGGATAACAAGCAAGACCAGAAGGGGATACAACAATCACTGAGACATCTCCAGAAAGAGATAAGAAGCTTGTGTTCGGTCCTACAACTGTAAAATTTCAACTCGAGACACTCAAGGTCAATAAAGGTTTGGTAGCAAAAATGAAAATCAGTAAAAGAGAGAGATTCAAATTAGGGTTAAGTGTTGGCAGTGTCTGTTCGTTTCATTGTGCAGAAGATCTTTAGAATAAATTAGAATATAGGATTTAGGCCAAAGGCCAAGCGCTGGGACCTATGAGGTCATTCAGCGATGAAATGGAAACAGAGTAAAAAGGTTTGAAAGGTGTAGCAGGAAGAAAACCTCGCAGTTGCACTATGAATCAATTGTTAGGAGAGGGTGGAAAGTAAGATGGAAGAAAGAGAATATGAACGGAGGCGCAGTAAAAGGAATGAAAGGGGTTGCAGCTAGGGGCCGAAGGGACGCTGCAAAGAACCTTAAGTAATAAAATGTTGAGTATACCTTAGTTTAACCAGACCACTGAGCTGATTAACAGCTCTCCTAGGGCTGGCCCGAAGGATCAGATTTATTTTACGTGGCTAAGAACCAACTGGTTACCTATATATAGCAACGGGACCTACAGCTTATTGTGGAATCCGAACCACATTATAACCAGAAATAAATTCCTCTAATTCTTCACTGGCCGGTCGGAGAATCGAACGCGAGCCCAGCAGAGTGCTATCCGAGAACGATACCAACCCGTCCAATGAGGAACTGAACCTTAAGTAATGCCTACAGTGCATCGCAAGAGGTGCATTACCCCCCCTACGGTGAGAAGGTCTTTAGCTATGTTATCAATATATTTCAATTACAATTTCGTGAAACGGTGATATAGCGGCATCTTGAGATTTCGTCAGATTTAGAGATGGATCCAGCTCCGAATACGGCTGTAATAAGTTTTTTAGGGAATAGGGAGGTGGTGGATGTATTCGCTCCCAGTGTGGCTTGTAGCTTGAAAATACATTAGGTTGTTTATCTTACGTTATATTTAATATCTGTTAAGTCATAACTTATATGCAATAATGGCAAACTCAATTACTCAACCAATAGGAAAGAATAGCTAATTATAATCCATTAGTTCTTTTAATTCCACCTCTTCTATTCCTAGAAACCTTATGATAACGTCTGTCTCCACCATATCACCTGAATTATAATAAATTATTCTGTGAAATTGTTGAATTTCTGCAATTTTGTTTCCTATTCTCACCCCAAAGAGAGAGAGAGTCGTCCAAGTGTGAACATGATATCAACTAGAAATTCATGTTCTTCAGTAAAAAAACAAGCACAACCTTTTTAGCTAACCGAGGCCGCAGTTCAAAATCTCCTGTAGGCTGCACTTCTCTTCAAACGAACTTTTCCAACCTACCGACTGAAGGAAAAAGTAATGATAAAGGCAAATTTATCTCTATATTCACAAAAATGTAACGTTGCTACAGACAACTATTAAGTAAGTCAACTATTAATGAAACGCAAGAAAATAGGAAATATATATTGCACTGTTTCTAAAAAGATATCAAAATGTTATAATTCTAGTTCAGACGCTCAGCGATAAAACGGAATTAATACAAGCTCTGCTTCTTGAAGATAAAACACTTCTTTGTATAATGAATAATTTACAATTTAATTCTTTTGACGCGGGATGCTGAGGTGCATGAGATCATGCTGGCATGAAACCAGCTTATCTGTCAACAAGTCCCCTCCCCCCTACCTACCTACCAACCTCTCTCTCTCTCTCTCTCTTAGAAGCAAGCCAATAAAGGCCAGCAAAGGCGGTCAGCACAGTTAATCCGCGAACGAGAGCCAGAGCGCCAAAGGTTTTCATCGCACGATGTGGGTTTGGTCGCTTCAGACCCCGATTTGTGAATCCGTCGAGGAAAGGCAATATTGCATGTAAAATATAGCAGAGGAAGAAGAGGAGGAAATAGAAGAGCCAAATCTTTTCTCCGACGACTAAGGACAAGGGAGAATTAAAAAGTAAGGTCAACTCATACGCTCAATGATTCACGTCTGGCTGGGTAAACCACAGCTAAGTCGCATCAACAAGCCATATTTTTGGGTGAAGGCTCTTGAAATTAGAAGGTAAACTGAGGATAAGTTATAATAATAATTTTGTGTTGAAATTCAAAATGAATGGGCGGTAAAGGATAATTTTCATGCTAACGACTCCATTTAGCTTTAGCCAGTGAAAGCAGCCCAAAAGACAAAATGACCAAGGGACTGAAATGAAATGGATTTGCAACAGAGGTTCCAAATATAACCAAAGAGTATTACGTTTGTCGGTTACAGATATTCTCACGGTATAAGCTAAAAGAAACGGAATCGCTCATGAGCGTAATTAATACGCCTAATTAATGCAAAGTGTATTGAGAAAAATCAGTCGGGAAAGGGGTCACAGAACGGGACTCTCTCTCTATTTCTTTCTCTCTCTCTCTCTCTCTCTCTCTCTCTCTCTCTCTCTCTCTCTCTCTCTCTCTCTCTCTCTCTGTTGTAAGTCACAAACTGTATATAGAATGGAATGACGTAATTCCGTAATAGTTTATCATAGAACAGAACTGCACAGTATAGTGTTGGCAAATTACTCTCAATAAATGAACGGTGGTTGAAACAAGACAATCCGAATACGCATGATTTCAGATGATTTTTTATGACGATTTTTAAATAAAATTTTTTCAATCCAGAGAGAATTCCTTTGTTCAAGAAAATGGTACATGTTTTTGCAGAATGAAATACAAAATTTATTGTGCATAATCTCTTTTTTTATTCCAATAACAGTCAAACATCCTTTGCAACGTAACACGTGAAGCCGGTATTCACGAGGTAACATGCTAGAGAAATTTCTATCGAAAAGGCATGAGCATTTCAAATGGTCTGCTGGAATACACTAAACTGAAGACTCTCTCTCTCTCTCTCTCTCTCTCTCTCTCTCTCTCTCTCTCTGTTGTAAGTCATAAACTGTATATAGAATGGAATGACGTAATTCCGTAATAGTTTATCATATAACAGAACTGCACAATATAGGGTTGATAAATTACTCTCAATAAATGGACAGTGGTTGTAGTGGTCACCGAAGGGTATCCGGTAATAGCATTGTTGTGTAGACAGGGAAGGGTGACCACGTCTTCATTAACTCCTGTTCTTCTCCATTTTAGTTCAAACACACCGTGGCAGCTTCATGCCACAGGTGTAACTGGATATAAAATATAACGATTCTGTATTCGGAAAGCTTTGGAGAGCTGACTGAGCTTCATTACCAGAATTTAACTACTATCAAAATATTACTCTGTTCAAATGTAGCATTCATTACTGCAAGACGTTATTTCAAATCTTGAACACCGTTCATAGATTTTTACTATAAAAACTTTTGCGACATTTACTTCTACAAGCGATTGCTGTCGCCGCACCAACCAAAATTTTTTGGCGGCAGATCCATGACGTCATCTGGCGAGTTACAAATTCACAATGGATGCACAGGTTGGCTATGAAGTCTTGGTTCGCCAGGTAGGATCTCTATCTGTACAAAGGCGTAAAAGCTAGATGTTTTGGAGTATGAACCTATCGGCAGATCAAAGGAGATAACCCTTCGTAACGAAGTGCACAGAAATGATTGCATTTTACACAGGTTTGTATGAATGTTTTAAATGAAGTGTCCGACAGGATGGTCATCCTTAAGGTCTAAAGACTAGGTCATCCTAGTTATTAACTAGCCCAAAAGGTAGAAGGCAAAAAATAGAAGAAGAAGGAGACAGACGAAGGCAGTAAGTACTGAGGAAGGAGGAGAATTCCACAGCTGGTCATATGAGGCGATGAAACAGGACAATCCGAATATGCCCTGATTTCAGATGATTTTTTATGACGACTTTTTAAATAAATTTTTTTCAATCCTGAGAGAATTCCTTTGTCCAAGAGAATGGTACATGTTTTTGTAGAATCAAATACAAAATTTATTGTGCATAGTCTCTTTTTTGGTTCTAATGACAGTCACACATCCTTTGCAACGTAACACGTAAAGCCGGTATTCACGAGATAACATACTAGAGAAATTTCTATGGAAAAGGCTTGAGCATTTCAAATGGTCTGCTGGAATACACTAACTGAACGTCCCCCGCCGCCTTCTCTCTCTCTCTCTCTCTCTCTCTCTCTCTCTCTCTCTCTCTCTCTCTCTCTCTCTCTCTCAAAAAAAAAAAAAAAAAAAAAAACTATTTTTACAGAAGAACGAGATTAGTCTTATTGCTCATAAGCCATATGGGAAAGGAATCAGTAAAGCAATACGATATGCCAAGACGAAATAGCCGCCTAATAATTAATTGAATAATGAACAATCCCACATACATAAGAATAAACATGAAAATATCAAGCTAGGTATAAAATCAGCAAAAAAAGAAAAATAGATAAAAAAAAAGAATACATTAAATATAGACGGTTACAGAGAAGCTGAGAGAAAAGGAAGATGAAAAGTTAGAGAACTACACATGTCTATGTCAACGTGATCTGTACCTTTCATATCAGAAGCCACGAGACTGGCAAAATCAAACGAATTATCAATTGTTTTCCTTAAGAGAAAATAAATGAGTTCGCCTTTTCTTTATACCAAATGAGAACCAATTAACTATGACTTACCCTCCGAAAGGATTTTAATATAGTAAAGTGTCATCAATTATTCTGTGACACGTTTAATAGCTTCATTAATCTAGCTTATTCTCTGAGGTAATATTCGCTATTGTTCAATTACGCATTTGGTGTATGTATTCAACACACAACCTCTAGCGTACACAATCTGTATGTGTATGTATATATATATATATATATATATATATATATATATATATATATATATATATATATATAATGTATGTAAGTCGCACGTGTGATGTAAGCATATGTGTCTATTATCATTTTTCTCGAGCAACAACGATGCTTCCATAAAAGATTAACAATTCGCTTTGCGAAGTCAATATTGTAACTAAATAAATGCAAAAAATAAAAATATACTGAACTCACATTAACAGTCTTAAAACAAATAATATCGATTTTTTTTTACAAGAACGTTTTGACGCTTCACTGCTAAAGGTAGGGAGAGAGAGAGATCAAGGTAACATAGAGAAATCCACAGGATAAAAAAAAAATTCACTTGGGTGCCATCAAAGATGAAGAGGGTCTGCCCTGCTCTTTCCTACCGACTTTTTACTTCGCAACCTCCTCATTCTTGTAACTGTTCCTCTTTTATTCCATCATTAACAAACACTGCGCCCCCCCCCAAAAAAAAAAACACACATACACAAAAACAAACAATCAAAGGAATCACAAGTATGCCAAAAAGTCTGAAGGAATTATGACCAAAAAGAAAACAATAAAACACGACACTGAATCACTTTGTAGAAACCGACGAAACTAAGCGGTTTAAGAGATACTGTATGATTACTCATATTAACTATAATCATGCAGATAAAAGCTCATAAATATTTACACTGAGTCATTAATTTTCACTTCACTTCTGCTCTAGACTGCTCTCTGCATCTTCATTTACTTCAGCCTTTTTTAATGGAGCTGAAAGGACATTTCTCTGGAGTACTTTTTCTTCCTGGTGGAATTCCTCATTTGCTCCCATACTACTACTGTATCTCCTTCGCCTTCCTCCACATCCCCTCCCTACTCCTACTCCTCCAAATGCTCATTTCATATTCATTTCTGTAAATTCTGAGGCGAAAGACATCATCATCAGCGGCAGATGAAAGAGCATCAAAGGTCCCTTCTGAAGAGATGGCCAGCGGCTCTCCTCTCCTCTCCTCCTCTCTTCTCTTCGCGAGGCGTAATGATGGTCTTATAACGGCCTGAAAATTCTTCTTTTATGCTTCCTAGCACACAAGCACCAACATTCAGAAGGATGCTTTTGACAGGGTGGGAGGGGGGAGGGGAGGGAAGGAGTAGTAATGGTGTCTAAAACACCATTACTTTCGGGTTTCCGTCTTTACACAGAAGGTAAAATATTTTATGCTACAAAATGGTACCGATTTTCTACGTTTCAGGGGAGGTATCTAATTATTGTTAAGTATCATGAAATTAATTTTATTCATAATGGAAAGCTTAATGATGGAGGACTACCAGTCGTTCCCTGAGAAATAAGCCTCTTGTATCGAAGGGAGCTAAGAAAAGTACTCATATGGAAAAGGAACCTGCTTTGTAAACGGAAAACTGCGTAAGGGAAACCCTTTTTTGTCCTTTTTTGTAAGGAGGAAACTAGTCTTGCAATGAGACAGACAGACAGGCAGACAGAGCAATTAATAAAAATTAAAATAAGACAGGCAGACAGAGCATTTAATAAAAAATTAAAATAAAGAAAATAACGGGAGGAAATTAGTTTCGGATGAAAAGGAACGTAGCAATGTATATGGTGAAAATGATATAATTTCAAAGTAAATAAAAGACGACAATTTTGAGGTTAAGAAGGAATAATTGTATGGGACAGAGCCAGAGAAAAATGCATTTTCTCCATTTCAAGGAAGGTCAACCTTAAGGACAGAGGATCCAAGAAGATATGTATTTTCCCACCGAGATCTCAAGGAACTGTCCCTCGTGGTCCATGCTGGCAAAATATTCGGAGTTTATTTTTTTTAAATGAACCTCTAAGGTTTTCTTTTTTTCTATCTCAGGCAACAAACGGCTTCCGTGCTCTCTCTCTCTCTCTCTCTCTCTCTCTCTCTCTCTCTCTCTCTCTCTCTCTCTCTCTCTGCCTTGTGGTGCAGTGGTACCGCATACGGCCTTTAATCATGTTTACCTTGGCAGTGAATTCGGTACTTAGTTGTTATAGTCGACCGTTGTGGATCGCAGAGAGAGAGAGAGAGAGAGAGAGAGAGAGAGAGAAAATAAGTAAACGCGAGCAGTTATTCCTCCGTCAAAATGTATACGATCGCATGGGTAGGGGCATTCTTCAGAAATTCAAAGGACACTCGATTTACCTTTAACGAACCCACATCTCGAAAACAAAGAGTTACTTTTATTGCTCTTTAGTTTCCCCCATTCTTGAAGAGAGAAGTCTGTCACCTCCATGGGGGATATTCCGTGCATGTTTCTTTTTTTTATTGATTTCTGGCTTTCATCTACCTGGTCTACGTATGGACATTAGGTTGCATGCAGCATCAGCTTCTGTCTTTAAATAGTTCCTCATTGGACGGGTCGATATCGTACTCGGCTAGCACTCTGCTGGGCCCGCGTTCGACTCTCCGACCGGCTGATGAAGAATTCGAGGAATTTAGTTCTGGTGATAGAAATTCATTTCTCGCTATAATGTGGTTCGGATTCCACAATAAGCCGTAGGTCCCGTTGCTAGGTAACCAATTGGTTCGTAGCCACGTAAAATAAGTCTAATCCTTCGGGCCAGCCCTAGGAGAGCTGTTAATCAGCTAAGTGGTCTGGTTAAACTAAGGTATACTTAACTTTTTCTGTCTTTAAATGAAAAGAAGAAGAAAAAGAAAGAAAAATATTTGTTTTTAATTGGGGCGAATTAAAACAAGTGAAAAATGCGCCAAAGTTTCTTCGGCACAACCTAGTTTTCTGTCCAGCATATAATGCTTTATGAAACTTTCAGCTACGACCAGGCAGTGCTTAGTTGCTCCCCAGATGCGGTCAAGTGAAGATGCGTTGGGGACGCCTCCTGAAAGCCCTGCCAGACGCACGATCCATGGCTAACCTTAACCTTAAATAAAATAAAAACTACTGAGAATAGAGGGCTGCAATTTGGTATGTTTGATGACTGGACGGTGGATGATCAACATACCAATTTGCAGCCCTCTAGCCTTAGTAGTTTTTAAGATCTGAGGGCGGACAGAAAAAGTGCGGACGGACAGACAAAGCCATCTCAACAGTTTTCTTTTACAAAAAACGAAAACTTCCACCAAATTAATGCTTTCGCTCCTTGAAATCGAAATAACAAGGTAACAACGGCGAAGAGGCTCTTGACCCCTCAAATTGCAACGTCTTATCCTGTCACAGATTTCCATCCGATCATCAAAGGCGGTTCACTAACTGTAATAAGACCATCAAGACATGATGACAGATTCTGAAGTGGCTGTGATTCTTTAATGACATTTTCCTTGCGCAGGTTCCGATGCATTTTTACACGCATAAAAGTGGCAATGTCATTTTTATAGGATGTTTCGTCACTCGGGTTTTGATGTCTGTTTATGTACTAATTAATGTGCAAATGGGATTTTTTAATGACATCTTTTTTTCCACGACGATTTTTTAAAATATATTTGTGTGTACTGAAGTGACTCTGTGATTCTTCTATAACGTTCTCTTTGCGCAGATTTTGATGCATATTTTCGTATATGAGGTTTCTATGTAAATGCAGTACTAAATGAATATACGCATAATAATGCTGAATCCTTCTACATACGATGAGCAACGCTACATATGTACGAGGACTACTCCGTTGTAACAAGCAAACATACACACGACGTGCGCCAGCGAGGGCCCAAAAAAGATGTAATTTGGTCACATCGAATCGGAAGTGATTTCCAATTTGAATATGAAACGGAAATTTCAAATGCAATGGGACATTGTCAACATTTACCCTGGGAAATTCGTGGGAATAATAGAGACGAGTATTTTGTAATTCTCTATTTTACCTTCTACCTCTTTCTACACAATATCGACCATTACTACTTCACATTTGGTACTCCTCTTTTAGAAAATATGCATGCTGCCTTTTCATAAATAAATTTTGTAATGGATGTATTAACATTTTTTCACATTACGTTCTCCAGTGATGTATGGTGCATTCTCATTTCTGTTTTGTAATGAATCAAGTCTTTTCATTTTCAGACAAAATAGTTTGTAAGAACTGTACTCCCATTTCTTCAATTTTCATGAGAGATTAGCGTTGAATTTCAAATGAAATATATCTTGAAATGGCTGTAATATCACTTTTTTACTTCTTAAATGTTCTTTTAATATCACACACACACACACACACACAATCCATACGGCTATTCTTACAATTCTCCCATATCTGGATGAATATCTATTGTTGTTATTTCTCAGAAATATATACGGCAATAGCATTATTTTTGTTCCTCCAATTCTAAATGTTGGAGTCTTGTATATTGGTAACATATTTTGTATTGCCGTTATTGTATTAACAAAATTGTATTTCTGATTGTAATATTACCATTTTATATGTAATTTCCAATGGAAATATGTTGTATTTTCAGAAATTCATCCTTGGACTGCCTTACTGTCATATACATTTTTTTTGCTCATATTTTTTATATATACTGCCAGAAATAAATAATAACCGTTTGCACAGACCATCTTTGTCAGTATGAGCCAATGATCCAACTAACCAGAAAATTTATGCGCTGCACAACAAGAGTGACGGAAGGAAGCCTCATGAAATTAAAGCAAAGGTACCTAAGTTTCAATATACAGGGATAGAGACTTCACCAAGGATAAACTGTTCCAATTCAGCGTTATTCCTAATGCTTCAGACTTTTAAATGTTATACTGGTATAATGTCTACGTTGGATATTAGCGAAGAAATTCCACTTTTTAACCGTTCAAAAAAATCTTGTATAAAACTGCAGTCATCCCTGGAAGATATGACAAATCTCTCACCATTTCATAATACACTCATCACTATTTGATCGTGCACTTGTTACATAAGCTTCCCTTGAAAAATACAAGTGATACTGAATGTAGGTATATGGCATCAGAGAGATATAAATGCCATACTAAAGTTATAAGTATCTCTGAGACTCGTATTTCTAATAAAATTTCTCTTAACTGCAACGCCACAAACACCAGTTCACCTCATTTCGGATTAAACGATACAGAGGAATAAAATGCTTTTAAATTACGACCATAGGGAATATTTGGGTCCTAAGCATACCATCAAGCAATTGTCTGCAGCGTAACACATACAAACACACACACATATATATGTATATATATATATATATATATATATATATATATATATATATATATATATATATATATATATATATATAACTATGAAATATTTTCTGTTAAAACAGAAATCCATCTAATTGAAGAAGCCCATAAAAACGCCAAAAGGTAGAAAGTTACTGCTATACTTCAGAGACCACACTGTCTCCCTCTACTGTCAAGTGTATAAATAGTTTTTTTTTTTGACGCTCTTTAATTAATGTTCTCAATGAGCATGTGTTGATAGTAGACAAGCTGTATTCCAATGAACTGCTAGCGAACAAGCTATACATTCTAATCTGTTGCTATGGAGCGAGCTAAAAAATCATTTAGCTTCTTTAAAGAGTTGCTAAGAAACGAGCTCAAAAAGGCTAATAATATGTTGATGAACATGTCTAAGATTCTGATAATTAGCTAAAGAATGTACTCGAAAGTCTCATAATTAGCTAAAGAACGTACTGGAAAGTCTAATAATTAGCTAAGGAACGTACTAGAAAGTCTATTAGCTAACGAACGCACTGGAAAGTCTAATAATTAGCTAAGGAACGTACTAGAAAGTCTAATAATTTGCTCAGAAACGTACTCGAAAGTCTTAATAAACTGCTAAGGAATGTACTCGAAAGTCATGATTTGCTTTGGAACGAGTTCAAAAGGCTAAAATTTGTTGAGGAACGCTTTCAAACACTGTGTAGGCTACAGAGCTCAAAATACCAATAACCTATTATGGCAACGAGATCAAAATTATGAAAAAAGGTTGCCAAAGGGAATGCAATGTATATCTATAGAGATGGACTCAAAATAAATCTATGAAAAATAAAAATAGAAAGAAGCATGCAAAAAGGGTTGGGATAACATTAGCTGGAGTAAGGATTAACGATATGCAAAAAGGGTTGGGATAACATTAGCTGGAGTAAGGATTAACGAGGTTGAATTTCTAAAATATTTAGGAAAATGACATCCAGTAAAGATTTTCCTCAGGTGGAATTTGGTGAAGGACTAAAAAAAAGGCAACCTATACGATAAGCAAGATGAATAAGGTTTGGAAATCAATTAGTCTGCAACTGCATATGAAAGTTGGATTATACTTAATGCTAGTACGATCTGCATTCCTATACAGAAGTTAATCATGGTATGGCAATGAAATTATATTAAAAGACTTTCTGGACATGAACGTAAAGCTTAAAGAAGGATATTAGGAGTTAGGTAGCAGGATAGAGTGAAAAATTATGCCTTCAAGGAAATGACTTAAGTTCCATATGTAGATAAGATAAGGATTATACGAAGTTATAGATGACTTAGATATGTCTTTAATACAGTCCTGAGAGGAATAGTATCTGATGTGTCTCTTGGGCTCCTACGGCCACCAGTAGCGTTGGAAGGACCAGACCTACTTGTATGAGAACTATGAGGCGGGAGGCTGGAGATAAGTGGAGATTATTATCAGATAAGGCACAGGAAAGACATGAGTGATGTGATAGAACTTCACAGGAGCTCTTAGCGTCACGCGGCGTAGGAGACGATGATATATATGTATGTATGTATACATGTATGTATAAACATACACATATGCATATATAATATAATATATATATATATATATATATATATATATATATATATATATATATATATATATATATATATATATATATATATATATAATCCAGTTCTTTTATCCCTTAGATGCTTACAGCAGCCTTTACTTCCGCCAGATGACTTGCATTAACAACAAAGAGTGGGTTAAATTGTTGCACGCTTTTATTTCCGTTTCATGTTTACATTCCATAGAGAAATTCTTCGCAGTGTGAGCATGATTTTACGTTGAAATAAATTCAAATTCACTGCGCAAAAAAAACAAATAATATTTCATCAACCGCATTTCCAATTAAAAAAATCCAGCTGCAATACTGTATTTCAAAACAAACTTTTGAAGTTTTTTAAATCAGCGAAAAACTAACAGTAAAAGGACAAACTCCACTCTACATTCACGGAAAGATTTATCCTGTAGCTTAATGTGTTTCATAAAAGAGGAGGGAAAAGGAAAGAACATCACATTGTGACTTTCCTGTAAGCACTTTTATACGAAATCTCTAATTTCTAGATCAAACACTTACACACCTATATATATATATATATATATATATATATATATATATATATATATATATATATATATATATATATATATATATATATAGAGAGAGAGAGAGAGAGAGAGAGAGAGAGAGAGAGAGAGAGAGAGAGAGAGAGAGAGTATATATATCGATATATATTTCTGACTAGCATCGGAAATGAGCCCTGGTCTTTCAATTGTGAGGTAAAGGGTGCTACCAATTAAAAAGATGAGTTCGGTCACGATGCGAGTCAGAAATTTTGTTCTGTTCCACATGTGATTGTGTTGGTTACATCTATCATATATATATATATATATATATATATATATATATATATATATATATATATATATATATATATATATATATATACATATATATACATATTATATATATATATATGTACTAGCTGATCAACCTGGCGCTGCCTGGGAAAACTCTGAAGAAGTCAGAAAAATTTGTTTGCACCCCATTGTAGTGACTGTCCCTTTTATCCAGGAATTACTATTTTATCAAAATATTACTGTACTCACTGTGCTATTTATCCAGGCATTACCGTGGTGACTCCCTTTTATCCAGAAATTACTGTACTGACTGTCCCTTTTATCCAAATACACTACTGACTGTCCCATTTATCCATATATTACTGTGGTGAATGTCACTTTTATCCAGAAATTACTGTACTAACTGGCCCTTTTATCCAAATATTATGTTGCTGACTGTCCCATTTATCCATATATTACTGTGGTGTCTGTACCATTTATCCAAGTACCACTCTGGTGACTGTCGCTTTTATCCAGGTATGACTATACTGACTGTCCCATTTATGCAAATATTACTATTGTGACTGTGCAATTTATCCAGTTATTACTGTTGTGACTGTCCCCTTTATCCAGATGTTACTGTGGTGACTGTCCCTTTTATCCAATTATTACTTTCTGACTTTCCCATTTATCCAGGTATTACTGTTCTGACTGTCCCTTTTATCCAGATATTACTGTGCTGACTGTCCCTTTTATCCAACCATTTTAACCAGATATTATTAGGGTGACTGTCCCATTTATCCCCACTAAACCTAAAAACACACACCCCTCACTCAACTGAAACACCCCCACTAAACTAAGCACACCCCCCACTAAACCAAAACACATCCCCTGCTAAACCTAAATGCACCCTGTTAAACTTGAACTTATCCCCACTAAACCTAAACACCCTACTAAACATAAACACACAGCCTTCTAAACATAAACACACACCAACTAAACCTAAACGCAAACACTGATACAGAAGTATTAATCACAGGAAAGAAAAGCATTTTCCATAATATATTCCTATGGCATCGAGAACATGAAATGAGGTATGATAAAACCATAGAATTTATTTAACATATAAGTTACAAAGGTAAGGGGAAAGGGAAACAGGTCATGGGTTTGAAACGTACCCTATTATGTAAGTTGGGTCATATGGTGGCCAAGTGCCAAATTTTGTCTAGATCGGTCAAACAGTTACCACATTAGTTACAAAAGGAAGGGTGATGGGAGATGGGGAAGGGGAAGAGGAAGGGAGTACGGGTTTGAAACCTACCCTATTATCCACATCGGGTCAAATGATGGCCACATTTCAAATTTCGTCTAGATCGGTCAAGCGGTTACCACAGAAGTTACAAAGAGAAGGGGGAAGGGGGATGGGGGAAGAGGAAGGAGAAGGAGGTACGTGTTTGAAACCTACCCTATTATCTAAGTTGGGTCAGATGTTGGCTACATGCCAAATTTTGTTTAGATCGGTCAAGTGGTTACCACATAAGTTACATAAATTGCATAAATTATTGTGCTGACTGTCCGTTTTATACAGGTGGCATTGCTGTGGTGACCTTCCCATTTATCCAGTATTACTGCAAAGTCTGTTTCTTTTACCCAAGAAATACTGTACGGACTATCTCATTTATCCAGGTATTACTGTGGTGAGTGTTCATTTTATCCAGATATTACTGGGGTGACTGTCCTATTTACCCCCCACTAACCCTAAACACACACACCCTCCTCACTTAACTGAAACACCCCCACTAAACTAAGCACACTCACCCTAACCCAAAACCCACCACCTGCTAAACCTAAACACACCCCATGTTAAACTTAAACACATCATCCTAGACCTAAACACACACCCTACTAAACCTAAACACACCCCCACTAAACCTAAACACAAACACTTAATCAGAAGTATTAACCACAGGAAAGAAAAGCATTTTCAATAACATATTCCTATGGCATCGAAAACATGAAATGAGGTATGATATGTTACACAGGGGAACAGGGTATGATCGGTCAAGCGGTTACCACATTAGTTACAAAGGGAAGTGTGTGGGGGATGGGGAAGGGGAAGATGAAGGGGTATGGGTTAGAAACCCATCCTATTATCTAAGTCGGGTCAAATGATGTTCATGTACCAAATTTTGTCTAGATCAGTCAAGAGGCTACCACACAAGTTACAAAGGGAAGGGGGATGGGGGAATGGAAATGGGAAGGGGGTACAGGTTTGAAACCTACCCTATTATCTAAGTTTGGTCAAACGATGGCCATGCGCCAAATTTTGTCTAGAACGGACAAGCAGTTACCACATTAGTTACAAAGGGAAGGGGGAAGGGGGATGGGAGAAGAGGAAGGGGGTGCATATTTGAAACCTACCCTATTATCTAAGTTGGGTTAAATGTTCGCCATGTGCCAAATTTTGTCCAGTTCGGTCAAGTGGTTACCACATAAGTTACAAAGGGAAGTGGGAAGTGGGAAGGTGGAAGGGGAAGGGGGAAGGAGGAACAGGTTTGAAACCTACTCTATTATCTAAGTTGGGTCAAATGATGTCCACGTGCCAAATTTTTCAAGGTCGGTCAAGCGGTTACCATGTAAGTTACAAAGGGAAGGGGGATGGGGGGAGGGGAAGAAGGTACGGGTTTGAAACCTACCTTATTATTTTAAAAATATGAATACAGTATACAAACTATACAGTAAAATCTTTCACAAATTCACTATAACACTATTTTAACATAAAACTTTCTTATACTCAACATTTTTAGTTTCACCATCTGGAGCAAAAATAAATAAATTGTTGGGTGAACCCACCCTTGAGCAAGCAACATAAAGTTGCACGTGGGAAAAAACATGACGATCTCAAACCCACTCCACAGTACTTAACAGACTGTCCCCATGCCTTGTTGATCGTGATTGAGAACGTAAGTCTCACTGGGAAATTGCAGTCTCTTAAAGTTAAAAGGGAGATCCGTCGGAATCAGCGGTATCCGTGCAACAAAAACTGATTCACCCCCTCCCTTCCTGTTAAGATAGTTGCTTCAGTTACATAGCCCAACATTTTTGACATTATCAGGGCTGAAATGCACTTAAAAGGGCATTGGGAGTGTCACTATTCACCTCGAAAACTATGCATTAGACACTAATATCTGTCATTTTCGGTTATTTTTACGTCACCCCTTTCCTACCACGACTCCCTTTGGTGCCAGTGATATCTTACCCCTACAGTATTCTTTTCCAGATGTTTACCGAAATAAGGTATGATAAACCCATAGTTTATTTAATTACTAAGTCTATGGGCAGAACCAGCCCTGTTTCAAGGAAGCCCTTCCCACCCCAACCTCCTTTGGTGCCCTTTGGTACTAGTGATGTCTTGCCCCCAAACAGTATTCTTTTCCAGATAGTAAGTCATATGTATACCAAGTATGGTTGAAATTGCTCAACGCGTTTCAGAGTTACACTGGAACATACAAGCATACATACATACACACATACATACATCCATTCATATATATATATATATATATATATATATATATATATATATATATATATATATATATGTGTGTGTGTGTGTGTGTGTGTGTGTGTGTGTGTGTGTGTGTGTGTGTAGTCTCAGTAATAACCAGAACATTTTATTTAGCAAGTGTTCGAGGTATACAACCTCAAACTTCAGGCTGAAAATTATTGACAAAACGTAATAATCATTGAAAATTACAATACATGAATTGTCTTGCTACAACCTTAAGAGAATGGGTAAAAACAATAGAGACAAAACTTTGAATACAAATAGGACCCAAGATTTAAAAAGCTAATAAAACATAAAAAGAACAGAAACTAAAACTAAAAATGAATCACGCCAATAAATATAAATAACGCCAACATAAAAAGAAGATAAAGTGTAAACAAAAATACCATACTCAAAGTAAAATGGCTAACGACCTGTTGCGTACCGTCGAAGAAATTCTACAATTGCTGGTTGTATACCGGACCGGTTGTTGTTCAGTTCCGGTTTCATCCTCTAAAATTAGGTCCAGTCTATTTGAGCAAAAAGACTGAGCTTTAAAATCCAGGTCAGCGAACGGATATTCTTGAGCAAATGCGCTCTGTTATGGCTGAAAAGGGAAACTTTGTTCTAACATTCTGTGTCTAAGCCAGTTAAAACTGGATCTCACGTATCACAGACCACAACTGGGAACAAGAAAACGACACACGAATTAAGGTCAATAGGAGGGTTAGGTGCCTCCTCCAATAGTGATCTAATAGTAAAAGTTAGTGACAACAAATTGGAACCTAATTTCATGGACACTGTGTTTAAGCATTTCTCGCAACTTTCTTAGGACCATACAGCTACTAAGACCAAGGTAAGGTATTTAATGTACTTTACATCTTTACTAGCATTAATATACACCAGTCAGAGACAAAACTTCTTATGTAAGAAATTGTTCAGATTTTTGTAAAGTACAAAAAAGGGTTAATAGTTTTCAGTAAAAAAAATTCTGGAGGAAAATCATGTCTTGATGAAAAAGTTTAAAATCAAAACATATATTGTAAGCTCTAGTTATCACAGTAGGATGTACTGAACTAAGTTTATACAACTTTGGAGAAAAACAGGTAATTTAATCCCAAGCCAGTAAATGTACTTGTCCTGTAAACAGAAGTTTTAAACTTGCTTCTATTTCTGTATATCGAGCGTTCACAAATGACTGCTTATTATCCTGTTCTGTTTGACAAGTAAAAGAAATGTTAAGGTGACGGGAATTTATAAATTCATAAAACAAATCCACGTGTGAAAATTCCTTAAATACAAGGAAAGGGTTATCCACATTTCTACCATAAAATAAAGATTTGAAAGCACTTGATTATATAATTTACTATCAAAAGTAAAACAAAAATGCCATCAGCAGTAGCCAATTGTAACAATATTTGTAAGTCAGTTTTTTAAGCCCAAATGTTGATATATGGTTTTAACAAATATTATTAAGAATAATTTTAATTGTTTCTTTTAATGGGATATTCGTGAAAAGAAGTTTCACCAAAATCGAAAGAACATAATTCTTTTAAAAATTTCGGAGAACTGGAAATGTTAAACTCACTAAAAGTCAGGGATTTAAAACTGAAACTAAAAAAATCAACAGATTATAAGTAAAAGTGTCAATTAAAGAAATGATGGGTCTTAAAGGATTTACACTTTTATGTACTGTACCTTAGGTAGACCATGCATATAACCAGGCTTTGACCCTGAAATAAATACAGAACCACATGCAACTTCCCCAATCTTATCTTTCAGACCTCCTAACACTATATTTAATTTGTCTTTAATTTTAAAACCTGACTTGCAATATCTACATTTAAGATCCTAAATTTTGTATTGTCAGAGTATTTCACTCATTTTAACTCCCCCCTCGACTTAGGACCACCTTGACGTGGTGTGGGGGATCTTGAATCCTTGGAATTTGTTCCCGGATCCGAGTCAGAGAGTCCTATATATTACTACTTCTTAATTTGGGTTAAGACTAGAGGAATTTTCCACTTTTGTTAATTGATATGCCTTGATATATAGAAAAAGGTATCACAGCTGAGACTGGGGTTTATATCCGAAGTTAATTGTGGGAACTGTGGTAGGATCATCACCTACCCGATAATGTTTGGACCTGTGAAATATCACACTGATACCTCAAGGGCAGAACTATTCTGCAGATCTGGACCATCAATTCTAGGGGTGGTGTGGTCTGGTTCTGGGGATAGGACTCCTGGTACTCTCTGGTTTGCCCACAATATTATTAGGGTGGGGATGATTGTCTTCTCGCAATACTCTGTCCCATCCTAATTGAGCCATCCTAATTGTATTGTGCCATACCCTGTGGTATAGGGTATGGAGTGGACATTGGGAGTCGCCTCTTATTGGTGCCATTGGTAGAAGAATAAGCGCCATGAAAGGCTGAAGATACCTTTTTAACATTGTTATTTTTTTTCTTTCACTTCGATCTTTATGATTAGCAATAGAGAACCGAGTATCCCTGGACACTTAGATGGTACCCTTTTGGCACAGATGATGGATGACCTCAGCACCCTTCCCTGACAACCTGTGTTTGGACATGGCTAGGAAACCAAGTGTAATTACACTGAAACCCTCGCTCCAGCATGGAGCAAAGGGAAATTCATGGAGCAAAGGGAAATTCACCAAAAAATGTATAAGAAATAGGCCCAGGGATATTTGAAACCTCCTAAGATAAGTATTTGACTGTTAATCTGGAGGATTCTAATTGTAACATTTTTTATGTGCACAGAGACACTGAAGTGCCGTGACCAAGAGCCGAAGATACTATCTGAAGGTTGGGGAAAATCGACTGTAAAATCGGCGACACCAAAAGAAAATGAAAAATTATTGAAAGTATTATCGCACCTTGGAGGAGTTAAAGTAGACTGCTCAGTACATGCTTTTAGGAAATAACTGCAAGAGAATGATATGTGCACCCCAATTGGTGGCATATTCAGAAGAACAACTAGTTGAAGAATTAAAAGATCAAGGTGTGATTAGAATTGAAAGAATGAAGAAAAAGATCGATGAAGCCTTAGTTTCACTTTCAAATTTAATAATTACATGCAATTCAACCTGCTTACCTAATGTAATAAAAGCAGCAAGGTTACATTTTAAGGTTAAGCAATATTCCACGACAAAGAAGATTTTTTATTGTAAAGAATATGGTCATATGTTAGGGTCTTGTGTGCTAAAGATACAAGGCAAGCCTGCAACATATGTTAAGTGTAGTGAACCTGAGCATGGTGTTTGTTATAAAGAAACAAAATGTATACATTGGGTAGGTAATCATCCATCCTCTTCACAAAATTGTGATGTGTACATCATGAAAAAAGATATACAGACATTAAGGGTAAATGAACACATTACTTTTACAGAGGCTAAACATTCAGTATTAAGCCAGTATGTTAGACCAGGAATATCATTTTCTAGTATTGCTGCCAACTGAAGAAGAAATGTTAATGCTACCGGAGGGTCTTCCTTTTAAATTTAAAGGGAAGATCAGTGGCAATCTGTACTTGTTATTCTTTGGAAGCTGCTCCAGTAGTTTCTGGCACTCCTGCCTCTTCAGAGGTTGAGCCAGTAATTTCTAGCGTTCCTGCCTGTTCAGATGCTGCACCAGTTGTCTGTGCCACTCCTGCCTGTTCGGAGGCTGTGCCAGATATGGCTGGCACTCTTGCCTCTCTGGAGGCTGCACCAATTATACCTGGCATGTCCGCCTTTTTGGAGGCTGCGCTAACTGTAGCTGGGGCTCCTGCCTCTTTTGAGGTTTCATTATCTGTATCTGGTACATGTGTCTCCCTGGAGGCTGCGCCAACTGTAGCTGGGGCTCCTGCCTCTTTTGAGGTTTCATTATCTGTATCTGGTACATGTGTCTCCCTGGAGCCTGCAACAGCTGTGACTGGTGCTCTTGAATGTTTCACAGGATGCACCAACAGAGTCTGACACTCCAACCTCTACTCGAGGCGAAAGGTTCATCTGGTGCACCTGAGATTGAAATTTCCTTAATGAAGGCACCACCAAAATTGCACAACACCCATGATACTAGTGAGGCTTTGCCATCTGTGGCAGGTTCCTCCTCCATGGAAGCAGCACCATTGTCAACCTTAAAATGGAAGGCAGCCATAAATAATCGGTCTCCTTCCATAAAAAACAAGAACAAGGAAGTGAAGTAAAATCACTCAAAAGGGGCTCCAGTTTAACAGCCTCAAAATTTAAGTAAAATTCATACATTTTCTCTTGTGGAACTGTCAGGGATTAATAACTAAATGGGAAGAACTAAGGTTGCTCATATCAGAAGTTTCTCCTGTATGTATAACTTTGCAAGAGACTATGGTAATTTGTGTCCAAGCCCACAAGGGTATACAGCCCATCATTCCCCCTATAGCATAAATACAAGAAGTCATGGGGGTGTAGTTTTTTACATCCATAATGACATCCCACAAAATCCTGTTAGTATCCAGTCAACATTGCAAGTGATAGCTGTGCGGATCTATCTGCAAAGAAAATATACAATTTCTCTCCCTGTCTAGTGAAGCCTTCCCTACTGAAGAATTGAAATCCCTTCTCCAACAGTTACTTCATCCCTTTGTTATTCTGGGAGATATGAATAGTAGAAACCCTCTTTGGGATGATATTGTTACCAGTCAAAATGGTAATTGCCTCTGTTCAATCATAGTGTGTGAAAATGTGGGAATCCTAACCAGAGGGAAGTACACATTTTCATGTTCAAACAGGCACAATGTCAGCAACTGACTTACTTATCTACTGTATATGCAGTGATAACTGACTTATTGACTTCAATTGGAGAGTGATAAATGACAGATTTACCATTGACCATTTTCCAACAGTAATGAATGTATCTTCAAATCCTCCATCTTCAAGGTTACTTAAATGAAACATTGGTAAAGCTGATTGGGCAAAATTCCAGGAAAACAGCTCAATAAGATGACTTGATTGATGACTTTCCCTCTGTAGATAATGCTCTTGATTTTTTCAATACAATTATTTTTTTGGATGGTCTTCAATCAATACCTAGAACTTCAAGCATATTCATCTGCCGACCAAGTTCCCTGGTGGACTTGTAAATGCCAAGAAGCTCATAGAACTATGAGGTCAGCTTTCACCAGATATTCCCAAAAAATGTGAGTATCACCGTACTGAATTTCGAAAAGCAAGAGCTCATTTCTGCATGGAAATCATAAAGGAACAAAAGGAATCTTGGACAATTTTCGTATCATTGTTAAATTTAAAAACACCCCTGACTTTAATCTGGGAGAGAGTTAGAAAAATAGCAGTGAATAATATCAATGGTTGTGAGGTATCAGATCCCTGGTTAGAAGCAAATGAGTCTGCTAATCATTTTGCTAATGTTGCAAAGAAAAATGATGACAGACTCTAGTCTGCTCAAAGAAGAGTACAGTAATGGAACAGGTAGAAATTTATTTTAATACATAATGAACAATACATTGTACCTTCTACTACAAGGGAATTAAAATCAGCCTTAATAAGTAAGTGTACAGCTCCTGACTGGATGATATAGCATCCTCAGTGATTAAAGATACATCAGGAAATACCAGTCTTCATATTAAGCCTTCACAGAATTTTTTAAGGACATATCTTCCCTAAGCATTTGAGATGTAAACATTACTGTACTGCTATTTGTGAAACCAGGGAAAGAGCCTTTCAAGACAGAATTATTGTCCCATTACACTGACATCCTGTCTGTAAAAGACAATGGAAAAAAATGGTGAGTACACATTTGATGTTGTACTTGGAGCTTGGTTAATATTTGTCGCCTGTTCAGTGTGGTTTTCGAAGTATGCACTCCACAACTGATGTCTTAGCTCGAATGATGTCTTCAATATATGAAGCTTTTGCTAACAAACAGTATCGTATGACTGTTTTCTTTGATCTTGAGAAGGCTTATGATTCAACATGGAGATGTGGCATTCTGAGGGTTCTTTATAAATGTAACCTAAGAGACCATTTGCCTCTTTATCTGGGCCTTTTACAAAAAAAAAAAAAAAAAAAAAAAAAGCTATTTCAGGATCAGGGTGAAGCAACGATGCCAGATGCACATTCAACCAAGAAGGAGTGTCACAAGGATGTGTTCTAGGTATAACCTTGTTCGCCTTAGCAATCTATTGGGTATCCAAAATAATTCCCCCATATGTAAATTATACTCTTTTTGTTGAAGACCTTTTGATATCTTTCGCTGCAACAAGGATGGTAGTAGCTGAACACCACCTTCAACTTTTAATATAGTAAAGTGGGCAGTGGTAAATAGTTTTAGGTTTTCAGCTGGTAACAGTAACCATGTACTTTTGCCATATAACAGGATTCCATCCTGATCCACATTTGTTCATACTTGGGCAGAGAATTCCATGTGTTGGTGAAGCAAAGTTTCTTAGGTTGATTTTTGATAGCAGATGACTTAGATTCCACATCTGAAATATATTAAGACAAAATTCTTGAAAGCAATGAATGTCCTGAAAGTTGTGTCCCACACTTGCTTTGGTGCTGACTAACTTAGATGTTGAGATTATACAACGCTTTGGCTTTTCAAAATTAACTTATGGGTGTGAATTCTACGCCTCAGCAAAGCCTAATAACCTTAAAATGCTTAAATCATGGAGGAGTAAGACTGGCTACAAGAGCAATTAAACCATCTCCCACTGAGAGCATGTCTATAGAAGCTGGTGAGATGCCTTTGGATCTACATTACCAACATCTGCTGGTTAACAGCTGGTACAGATTTCGGAAACTTCCTAAGTCCTTAACCAACATTTGTATTAGAAATGAAATGCACTGGCATTTTCATGGAAATCATCCCAAGCAACCCAAACCAGTCAATTAAACATCCCAAGGACAGAAACTTCACCAGCTTGATATGCAGTTAGTTCCCCCTGGAGCATTCCAAAGGTGAAATGTTGTAAATATTTAATTCGACAAAAGCAGCAATGCAGTCAATACTTTTAGATAATTCCTCCCAACATGATAACTCCATTGCAGTTTTCATAGATGGCTCAAAGTCAGAACCTGGCGTCGGCCTTGGAGTGGTCTTTCCTGATGTAGAAAGAAGAGGGAGATTATCACCTGATATAACTATTTTCACAGCAGAACTGCATGCAATTTTACAGGCTATAAAGGAAATTTTAACTCTCAATGCAACTAGTTTTACTATATATTGTGAGTCAAGAAGTGTTCTTCAGTCTTTGGAATCTTTTAACTCCTTACACCCGCTGATTTTAAAGATTTGGCTGTTATTAGTGGAAAAAAATGGGTAAAATAAATTTTTGCTGGGTGCCATCCCATGCCTGGATTCTCGTGGACAGGCAAGCTGATCTACTTGCTAAGCCAGCAGTCACCTTCCCAAAACCCAGGCGACCCTTTGGGAAAATACTGAAACAAACCAAAAGATACGCAGCATTATGTCATCAATATCTCCTTGGTCATATCCTAATATGCCAAGGAGATTAGAAACGATATTGTGCAAGCTAAGGATTGGACATACAAGGCTCACTCATTGGTTCTTGATGTCAGGCGAAAATCTTCTATTCTGCAACGACTATCTTGTCCCCTTGACTGTGAGACATTTGTTGGTTGAATGTCCTGGGGACGAAACAGAAATGGACATTTTATCCCTGCTACAATTTTCGGGTGGATTGTAATATAGAGCAGATCTGTATCTTTCTTAAGGAAGCAAGTCTCCTTAATAAAATCTAGATCATATACATATGCAGTACGTATGTTTAGTATATATGTATTAAAACACATTTTTATTTATATATATATATATATATATATATATATATATATATATATATATATATATATATATATATATATATATATATATTAGATGTTTCATATATGTAACTCCTTTTCATTTTTATTTTCCTATTTAATTTCATTGGGCGTCAATGACCTACTAGTTGAGACGCCAGTTCAGTAACCATAAACCGATCAATCAATCATTTTACCTAAGTAATCAGACCTATTCATTAATACAAACCCCTACCTTTATCTGGCTTAGTAATAACTATACTTTTATCCCTCTTAAGGTTCCGTAAAATATTCATTCTGTCTTATTTAACTGATTGTCAACTTTATTTTTTCGATCAAAAATTTTGACAGTATCATTTGCATTTACAGAAATTTTGCTAAAAACTGATGTAACGGTTTCATCCCCGTAAATGTCAATTTCTCAAAGTTGAACACAGTTTTCCAAAATTTAAAAAATACTTAGAGAAATAAAATTTCATGGGAATCAAGGCAAAATCAAGACCAAGAAAAAGAGCCTCTTTTTCCTCTTGTGCTAAATTTCTGTTAGAAAGATTAAATATGACTACTATTTTTTTTCTGACGTCAACACCAAGGTTTTTTCCTTCATATTGTTTTTAAGATTAACATCAATCAATTTTATCTCAACACTGGAATTTATAAACAGATGGCAAGCAATTGTAGTCCAAAAAGAAAGATTATTCCTTAAACCCCTACCTAATGAAGACGAATTTTGCAAAAATTACATTTCTTTCTTTCGTTTTTGTGCTTTCACCTCAAAGTCTAATAATCAAAACTACCTCCTGAGGTGAAAGCACCTTGAGAGGTACGTTTCCGTGTTGTGGCAATCTATGGAATAAACTTCAAATTTATTAAAATTTGGAACAACATGGTTGTCCTTGCAAGTATTCAGAAACCTTATGTCCTCCTTAATCTTCCTGGATCTATAGCGAACCGTCTCAGTCCGTCTAAACCAGAGTAGCGTTGAGCGGCCATAACGCCCCAGTAATACGGCTGCTACTTGGAAATCTTAGTCTGATAATACAAGCTTTTCATATTTTTATCTTTTACCCATTCTCTTAAGATTTTATTAAGACAGTTTTATCGCAATTTTCAATGATTTTTACGTTATGTCAATTTTCAGACTGAAGAAGGTTATACACCTCGAAAGCTCGCTAAAAAAGGTCATACCTGCCTTTGGTAATATTATTTATTATCAAGCTGTATATGTGTGTGTATATATGAATATGTATTTATGTATGTATGTATATATACATACATGCATGTGTTGTGTATGTATACATACATAGCCTACATACATATATATAGATTATATATACACATGTATGTATATATCCATATATATATATATATATATATATATACATATATATATATATATATATATATATATATATATATATATATATATATATATATATATATATATATATATATATATATATATATATATATATATATATATATATATATATATATATATATATATATATATATATATATATATATACTCGTATAGCATAATCTACATACTTGCAGCATACAGGGATACGCACACAAGAATTATGGCCTAAAAATAATCTCGCCGGGAATCACAATTTAAACTGAATTTCCATTATTTAATCTTTGATATCATATTACAAAGTAAATGGACCACTTCTGAGGATCGTGTAGAAATGTGTGACAGGCTAAAAAGTTGCAATTTAAGAGGTCAAGAGCCTCTTGGCCTTAATCACTTTTTCTTTTTTCTTACGAATTAATCAAGTTCAAGTCTTTCATTTGTCTCAACTGAAGGATTTTTTTGATACAGAAGCTGATGCTGCAGGCAACCTGATTACCTTACCTGCCCAGATTCGAAGAAAATAAAAAGGAAAGGTAAAGGAAAGATCAGATCAATAACGGAAGAGGGAACAGATCCCACTCCTAAAGACTAAAAGTAGGTCTTCGTTGCTAACACGTATGCGCCTAGAGAGAGAGAGAGAGAGAGAGAGAGAGAGAGAGAGAGAGAGAGAGAGAGAGAGAGAGAGAGAGAGAAACTGTGCTGAAGAAATAAATAATTTCGAACATTAAATTGATTCAGCTAGGAACCAAGAAAGACACTTTCTTATGGTCAGTGGGATGATAACGTTAGTGGTCGTGGGCTTTCAGCCTTGCAGGGTGAACTCTGACTTCCCTCACTAACTCCTCCTCCTTTCTTTGACATTATAATTGTTTTTTCTTATTGTAAATTTATCTGCATTATCCCACCTACCTTTGTCGATGATCCCTGGTGACGTAGCGAAGGCTGCACATCTAAATCAATCAATCGCTTCTGTCAATCTCATAGCTGTCCCTCTTTGTTCGCCAAAATAATCTCTTATTTCATTCTTATCTCTTCCCCTTTTCTTATGGTTATCAGCAGCACTCTCCTTTTCCCTATCTTCCTCTAAGCAAGAGGTAGTTTTAACAGAAGTTACTTTACACCTCGGGACAAGAAAGGTTTTTCCTTCCGCTAAGAAGTTTACCCTTCTATATATGCAGTTTTCCGTTTCAAAGGACATCGCTGTTTCATTTAAGTGTCCCTCAATGCGGAACGTTTTTCCTACAGAAAGCAAATTTCACTTCTATTAATGTGTTCTCTAACATTAAAAAGTTGTGTGAATGACTCAATACTAATCACTCCCCTGCCCCACACAAAAAAAAAAAAATCCTCATTCTATAGAGAACTGTTTTCCCCCTCCATCAAAACCTCAAGTTCCATCGGATAATACTTATCCTTCCACACTCCATCCTCTCAGTGATGTAGAAGTACTCTCTCCCTTATGAGAACCATTTCTCCTCCCACAAAAACCAATTTTTCGCTTTCATATGGCCGAAAACACGGCTAAAGCGATAGCCTTTGAGGAACCCGTGCTCCCCGCAGGTAAAATGCATCCCTCTGAATATCGGTGCTTGAAAGCATAAATGAATAATTTTCCGCTAAGATCATCATTACGCCACGTGAAGGGAAGAGAAAAAAAAAAAGATGAGAAGGCCCTGGCTGGCCACCTCTTCGGTACGAAATTTTGATGATGATGATGACGATCATAATGTTATCTTTCTTCTCAGCGTTTACGGAAATGGAAGTGAACTGAACTAGCGGGAGGGGAGGGGGAGGAGGAGGGGGAGGGAGAGAAAGCGTACGACCGGAGATGAGGCATTCTACAAAAACAAAAGGTACTCGAGGAATAATGTCGTTTCACCTTCATAACAAAAAGGCTGAAGGAAATGAAGAGAACAGGCAAAAGCAAGAGAAAGGGATAGAGATAAATGACTAGATAAATGTTTATGAGTTTCTGTCTGTGAATAATTCTATATAATGACTATTTACAATTAGATAAGCACTCTTTACACACCCAGTCTCCACATGTTGGTTGGATGTCATGTTTTACCGGTTTCACTGTGTCTAGAATTTCAGGAAGAGTCTTGCCATCCTCTTCAATTTATTTGCTCTGATGGGACAGAACAGAACCTGTTACAAGACCGGGGATGAAGAAGAAACTAGCGTAAAAGCAAGAACGATATTTAGTTGAGAGAAAAAAATGTAAAAACTGGGGTTTATTAATATGTTTTAAGTGTTATAATAATACTGAGAGAGAGAGAGAGAGAGAGAGAGAGAGAGAGAGAGAGAGAGAGAGAGAATCAATGTATCATTTCTCACGTTCTTCGTTCAACCATACAGAGGAAGCAACGAATTACATTAAATAGAATTTCTAAAAAAGATAAAATCATCCTGCTCAATAACTGAGTCCTAAAACCGGAAATAAAATGAAATAGGAATCAGAGGTCCTCGGATTGCAGCCTTGCTCTATATCTAAGCTTTGGAACATACTATTTTTTATCCAGTCCATCAGTTCCTTCTGGAGGAAGCTCTTGTCAATCATCTTTCTCTTTCTATATTTCTGTATTTTTTTCATAATTTCCTAACAGACACGAAAGAGTGATTTTTTTCCATTGCAGATAACTGTCAAAAATTAGAAATATTCTTCCTTCACTGGGTAATTCCCTTACAATTACCACCAAAGAAAATATCCAGATCTGATATCCAGCTGAAGCTAAGGAATGAAACAGCCTTCCTTTATGAGTGATAGCTCCCAAGGGCAATAATCTTATTGCATTAAATATCAAGAATTAATAAAGACTGCGATTCATTCCGACCCACATAACAAGGTTATTACCAAATACGACCCGTAGCTCACTTATGTCATTTTACATCCATAGTGAATAAAGTGAAAACACACTTCCGTTTAATTCAGTTATTTGATAAACAACTGAGGAATTACGCCAATCTATTACTCGGCACTCTCCATGGCTCCCGCAGCATATAGACACTGTAACCTGTAATTACTCGCTGTCTGAAACCACTTTCCAACAAACCAGAAAGGGAGAGAGATCTGGGTTCGGTATAAACCCTCTCCTCACTCTATTCTCTCAACAACACTTGTCTTGATTACATGTATTAATTACACATGCGAAAAATCACGTTTCTTTCATTTTCGACACAGAGAATATCAAGAACTCACAAACATGATACACTCTGGCCATAATTGAGTCTTCCTGTAGCAACTGGATTCATTTCTATTCACAAATTGTTTCCTCTTTGAACATCATTCATAAACAGCAGTTAGTGGATTCAGTTGGATAAAAAAAGGTCCTGTACATCCACGACAGGATGTATATACTCAAATAAAAGATTAATCCTAATATAAACACCACACATCGTTGGATGCACAATAAGAAATACTGATGGACTTTTTTCACCCTTACACATCACATGCAAGGTATATATCTATCTGTCTAAATTTATATATATATATATATATATATATATATATATATATATATATATATATATATATATATATATATATATATATATATATATATGTGTGTGTGTGTGTGTAAATAATTGGAAATAACGAACGCATAAGCACACGTTTCAAAGAAACTAAATTTCTGACTCACATCAGGACCGAACCCGAGTCTTTCAAATGAGAAGCAAGGGCGTTAATAACTGACCCGCATGTGCTCATGTGTTCTTTTTCCATCATATTCACGATGAAGGGGGTTAATTCGAATGAAATACTATCAATTGGCTTGCTGTTGGGTCGGAAAGTTGGGTAAAATTCCCTGGTATGTTATGCGGCAGCCTGCCCGGGGAAAACCTCAGGCATGGTAAAACTTACTGTAGGTTCCAAATTCTTTTAAGAATTGTGCAGGTCAATTGGTAACGCCCTGACCTCTCACTTGAAAGACCGGGATTTGGTCCTGATGAGAATCAGAATCATATAAAATATATGTATACACACACACACACACACACACACACACACACACACATATATATATATATATATATATATATATATATATATATATATATATATATACATGAGTATATATATATATATATATATATATATATATATATATATATATATATATATATATATATATATATATATATATATATATATATATATATATGTTATGTTTACGTATGTTATGTTTATGTGCTCATGTGTGTATACTGTTATCTACTATGTGTATTCACATTGAGAATATTATGCTGAAAGATCATTTTAATTTGATGTCGATCATCAATCAATCATCCACTACAAAGGATCGGGTAGCAATGTATGAGATGTTAAGGAGTTAATGATTTTAAGAGGCCAAGAAATTACTTTCCTCAGTCACTTTATGCCGATTCGAAGAACGGAATGAGCTGACAAGGCGTCAGTTTTTCATTTGCACAGACTCAAGATTGTTTTTCTTTCCCGCAGAAAAAGAAAAGCAAGAAAAGGGAATAGGTTGGGATTAATACGGAGGGAATAGACATTCTAGAACCTTCAAATATTGAGAGAGAGAGAGAGAGACGTAAAGTATGATTTTCCTGAGAGAAAAGCCCCTGAATCACTCACTCGCAAACAAGTCATCCAAACATGTAGTCAACAAGGAACCGGGAACGACACTTTCCTCAGAACGATGAGAAAATACTAGGGGTCGCGGACCTTCAGTATCTGAGACAGATCTACCCTGGGACGCTAAGTATTTCCCCTTACCCTTTCTCCTCCAGTCACTTCTCAGTCTCAGCATCTTCTAAAATAACTCTTGCTCTTACCTCCAATGAGGCTTCTCCAAGTGATATTTATCGCTGTTTACTGCCCTCTCTATTTCTTTCCAAAAACTCCTATTTTCCTTCCTCTTGATCCGTATGCGTCATCCTCTTCTTATTTTAGGCTTTGTTCATGCCTGGCCTTTGCATGAGGCAGTTTTCTCTTTTCATGAAAAACCCTTTCCCATACTGTTAATGGAATAAAATCTCTCCAATAAAAGTCAGCTACTGAATACCATTTTCCCCTTGACTTACAAATTATCCTAATCCATGCAAAAATATCCAAGTCAATGAAATAGACAGTTTTTTTATAGACACAACTACACTCCTAATTTTAAACAAATAAAAAGTTTCCCTATACTATTAAATCCAAGTTTCCTGTTTCTTCTACAGCTGAGTTTCCCTTCATAGAGCATATTCCCCCCCCCCTCTCAAATATTGTCCTCTTCCAGAAAATCTAATGCTGTTACCCCTTGCCTCAAAACCGAAAGCAGAGACGGAAGAACCTTAAGAACCTAAGCATCATATGTTAAAAAACATCCCTCTGAGTGTTGATGCTTGTGTGCTTCAAAGAAAAAAGGATAAATTTTCCAGCCCCTACAGTTCATCGTTATTCCCCGTGAAAGGAAGAGAAGAGAAGAGAAGAGAAGAGACGAGAAGAGAAGAGGAGACCCGCTGGCCATCTCTGGAAGAGGAGCCTTTGATGCTCTTTCATCTGCCGCTAAGGATGATGATGATGATGATGATGCATGGGTCTCAGAATTTACAGAAATGAAAAAGATATATGCATTTGAAGGAGGAGGAGGTGGACGAGGTGCGAAAGGGAAGTGGAGGAAGGCGACGGGAGAGGCGCTGAGGGAGGGAATGAGGGATTCCGCCAATAACAAAAAGTATTGAGGACTATTATCGTTTTACCTCTGGTAAAAAAATGAAGGGAATGGAGAAGCAGAAAACATCGGGGAACAGAATGAGGCAGGGATACGCGCCTTAGTATTGATGTTTATGTCTGGGTGCCCTTAACTACACTCGTGTATGCTCATGACACTGGTTTCTCTGCTTATCGCAGTTACTGTAGTGTCGTCTTAGCCATTTTCCACTGCGGTTATAATTTTACAAGTCTCTTGGCCAACTCATCTTTTTCAACAGGGATGGGACACAACAAAATGAGATGTCCAGTTGACTGGTAGAAGATATTAAAGGTTTTAGAGACAAAGGTCAATAATACCACCAACAGAAGTATCGGAAAGGTTATTATACTTTGTGCAATTTGTCCTAGAAGCCGTATGATCAGCACATAAGCCACCTCTCCACCCACATCAGACCTGGAAAGGTAAGGCAGTAGCTGCTGATGTCCCCACCCAAACCAAAATTCGACATCCCGAGCTTACATAGACAGTAAAAGTATACCTTAGTTTAACCAGACCACTGGGCTGATTAACAGCTCTCCTAGGGCTGGCCCGAAGGATTAGACTTATTTTACGTGGCTAAAAACCAATTTGTTACCTAGCAACGGGACCTACAGCTTATTGTGGAATCCGGAACACATTATAGCGAGAAATGAATTTTTATCACCAGAAATAAATTCCTCTAATTCTTCATTGGCCGGCCGGAGACTCGAACTCGGGCCTAGCAGAGTGCTAGCCGAGAACTCTACAGACTCGTCCGACGAGGAACTTACATAGACAGTAAAGATCGTGACGAGATAACACGCATTAGGATTTGAGCGGGAACTGAACCTTGGGCCTATGCACAGTCACGCGAAATACCTCTGGGTTATCACGACAGACAGACAAACAATGCGGAGAAAGATAAACGCACCATCTCGCATTATCCTGCTTTGATCGGTGACTATCAAAAGTGTTCGCGTAAACACAAGGTAATTCATAGCCTTCAAACATTTATGTGAGCTAAAGCAGATCTGTTCTTTTTCATTTGTATTTTTCTTAATGGTAAAGTTATTAGTACAGTACCAAGCTGCACGAAGCAACTTGGTTTCCGGGAAAATGATTTGCTTTTATGAATATCTTCAGTAAACGTATAATTAACATACAAAACAACTCAACTGCATTCATATCTTCAAGCGGTTTCATAAACGTACTTAATTCAACATCTCAGCGAGGTTACTGTTATGCCTAATCAGACGAGACTGAAAGACGAGCGTCGCTTTACAAAAGATAACGCTATATAAGCCATGGAAAGAGGAAGAGCACTTAATCTGATGTCAAGGCAGCGACAGAGTAACTTCTACGAAATGGAAACGCTATTTGAATTTTTCTTTCAACCCACAGATTACAAACTTTTTTTTATCTATCGAAAACTTCACAATGGCTGAATAGTGAATGATACCAGAAGTTATATCCTGGTACTGGGACATGTCAACTTCCTTCTTATGAATATATTGTATTGTATATTACGTAAAGCTGCATTTCAAAAATTTTAATTTTTTCGACCAATTCTTTATTTCTAATTCTTATAAAAAAAAATTACAGAGCACACACGTAATGCACTGAAATTTACAAGATTTCCTCAACAAAAAGCCCGAAATGTGGATACAAAGGAGTTGAAAAATTGTGAAAAGATTTCCCATAAAACTTTAAAAAAATTACTTGAACCAAATAACGCGTCAATTTGCGGATGCAAATGGAAGACTTTTAAAATTTTATTTTTTAAAAATCATTAAGAAATATTTATGGAAGGGCAACGTAATAACATAAATAAAATAAAGCACATGTGCTCACAAACGCTTCAAGTACCAAAAATTACAACTTTCACAAGGCACACACCCCCCCAAAAAAAATTTTTTTTCGTTCATCAATGCTGATGAAAACTAAACAAATCTTGACACACAAAATGAATGATAAAAAACTGAAACACATAATACTCACAAGAATGAGTATTATTATTTCGCATTGATTTTTCTTATTTTGTTTCGTAAAAAAGTATAAACGTGACAAAAATATATAAACATTAAAAATGCCGATTAATATGACAGAAAAAATCTGCATTACTTCATACAATCAATTTATTAGAAGGCAAGTAAGTACAAAATTATGTCTATACTAAAACAAATACAGCAGATTTTATGCAAATTATCACCACATATCAAAGCAAAAATAAAATTAATATCCTGATTTCAGTATACCATTTAAATAGAAAACTAATTGATTCATGGAGACTTTAGAAAAAGGAGATTTATCCAAAGCATTCTTATATAAAAAAAATCATGTCGAGAAAATGAGAAAAAAAAACAGAATGATGATTTAAGCAATCTTTTCTACTTTATGATAACAGAGGATGCAGAATCCCTTAAAACTTGTACGAGGTTACACTTTCAACTTGCCTTTTTCCACTCCAACGACTGTCTCATCACTCCTCACTTTCTACTCTCCACAGCCCACCTCATACCCTCCAACCGACCTATCCCTCAATCCCACTCTCTTCCATTCTTCAGTATTATTTTCCTCTACTCCACTCGTCTTACTGCACTATTCATAATCACCATTATCCACTTTACCACAACCAAGATTCTCTCTCTCCTTAAGAAATGTTCATACTTGTATAAATAATGTTCATAATTTGCGTAAACAGCAAAGTGATTTTACAAGAGAATGGAATTATACTGGACACATTTTTACTAATGAAACACTTTTGACTTGGTACATGGCCTCCACGCAAAAAAAAAAAAAAAAAAAAAAAAAAGATGTCAATGTCTTATACATTGTTTATAATTTTTTATTTATACAAAATACTCTACCGCATATGCGAGAGAGAGAGATAACCGCTGAATCCGAACACAAATATTTCATGGCATCATTACAACCTTTGTTTGCAAGACCAAAAAAAAAAAATCCTCAAACAAGCACGTGCCCCTCCTGCGAGGACCACTTGAAATAATCTTTGACGAGAAACGAGGACTGGCGAGCGAAGAGCTACATTACAGAGAATTTTTAAGCTAGAAACCTTTAGACGAAGATCTGGTGTTCTAAGAAAACAAAATTATTTATGTTATGGACAACAAGTCATCGTTTTCGGTGCCTTTTATAATTCACATCTATCAAAAAGTAGGTCCATTCCTCTCTTCGGAGGAAAACTCCTTTTCCTTCTCCTTTTTACTACTTTCTACGGCTTCCTTATCGACCCCTGCAATTTTGATTGGATGGTTAGTTTAGATCCGCCGGCCTTGTACCATCGCCGACCTTGGCGAAAGGCGACTTGTAAGAGTGGTAAGTTGTGAATGTGAATAATATGCCTGATATAGATCTCTGGACTCTGCACAACCATCAGAAATGCGGAAAGAGAACATAAAGAAAAATACATTGCAGTTACTAGGCTTCTCTTAATTCTGAAAGAGGACTTCAAAGATATGTCATCCCTGAAGTGCTCACCTGCAATATTGTAGGGGCGGAAAGTCTTTACTTGTTCTGCATAATCTTGACAACATGAATAATCTATGAGCGTAAGTGCAGCCGGCAAACGTTTCTAACACGTAAAAAAAAAAAAGAGGGGAGGGGGGAATTTACGTAGTAAAGTTAATGCCAAAGTTGAATATCCCCTAACGCGAATACTTCCGGATATAACAAGTATTAAACGTACAGACTGAAATGATCCCATTACATAACGTCACGTTACAGGAACTGAGCAAGACGTAGCCATTCACTGAGTCTTCTGGTAGTAATTGAACTCACTTCCATCTCTCACAGTTCTTCATTGGGGGTGGGTAGAGCTCTCGGCTAGCACGCTGTTGGCCCAGCGTTCGACTCTCCAACCGACCAATGAAGAATTAGAGGAATTTATTTCTAGTGATAGAAATTCATTTCACGTCATAATGTGGTTCGGATTCCACAATAAGCTGTAGGTCCAGGTAACCAGTTGGTTCTTAGCCACGTGAAATAAATCTAATCCTTCGGGCCAGTCCTAGGAGAGCTCTTAATCAGCTCATTAGTCTGGTTAAATTAAGGTATACTTCTTCTTACTTCCTTCTCTCTGTTATTTTCTCTTGGAAAGTCAGTCATTAATTTAATCTAAATGAAATCAATTTGAATCTTTAAAATATCCTTACCATCCACATGTCAGGTGCAAACTCAAAATCATTAGGCCTACTAAGCATGATTTACACAACAGCCGAAACTCTCGAAATCTTATAATATTCTGCTCTTGCTGTTGCGGTTTTCAAAGAGATTAATCCAGCCAAGCTTGAAACATTAAACTAAATAAGTTGGAACTTAATTCCCACCCTTTCTGCTAGCCTGTGTGGTTAAGAGAAAGGAATATCATCTTCGCCATGATTTTGTTCTTTTTTTTTTTTTTTGCTTTTTCCTGTTTAAATTTGCAAAGCGCTTTCGATTCCCTGTTATGATGAAAATTTTGGTCATGCCTGTCACCTTTGCTTTCGAACGCTAACATTTTTCGAACTTTCTCGGCTAAGTACAAATGGTGATCGTGCTTGTCGAATATATATATATATATATATATATATATATATATATATATATATATATATATATATATATATATATATATACTGTATATATATATATATATATATATATATATATATATATATATATATATATATATATATATATATATATATATATATATATATATATATATATATATCATAATATTAAGCCACAAATATCGTTTAATACCCTGTTCATTATACCTTGGGAATTTCCCAAAGTACAGTAAACTGAATATTAAAATATGTTTTTGGATTAATATTCGTGAATATCAAATATGTCACGGTGTATGAGACAATATATATTGTAAAAGAAAAGGCTGAAATTTTTCTAGTTATTCCAGAGTTCTGCATTTAACAACAAATTAAATAGAATATTATGGAGTGTAAAGAAATATCTTTATATATATATATTTCTGTTTGTACTGAAAAGTACATTATGTATTTGTTTACTTTGGTGGTGGTTGGAACTATGGGCATTTGTTTAAAGTAATTTGTTTTATGGTTATAGGATAAACTTTTTTACAAATTCTGAATAAGACTTTTGACAGTTAATATTCCTTTTGAGTATTTATGTTGAGCGGTCCACATCCAGGTAAAGTCCAGCACAGAAAGCAGTCCGGAGCGGAGTGGCACCAGAAAACTCCTGGAGTTTTCAAGTGGCATGGAGCGATAAACTCCACCCAGGCATTGCTGTAGGATTTCATGTTCGGAGAGAACAACGAGTAACTTTCGTTCTTACGAAAGACCAGGATCAAAGAAACAATAAATCCAGGCTCTAGGATTGATCTGTTTCTTGCTATTATAGTTTAAATTATCACGTCGAAAAAACTCATTTTATCATTATAATTCAAATACTCCAGCAGAGTTTCATTTACTAAGATTAACCAAGATTTATATATTTTTGACAGATTTTCATATTCATTTACAATACGTTTTCCTGAATTTTATGAATTTCTTTTTCTCTGTTTATTTCTTGTTAAATTGATTCTTTTCAAGAGGTGTATATTCTTTTTATTATTTTAGGTCCTTTACATATGGTAGATGAGTTACTGTGGAGAGGAAAGAACATCCGAAGACAACTTTCTGGGTGAAATCAAGACGAGAAACGGCAGTTCAACATCTATAATTTATATTAAAATAGTTTTCTTTTCTTGGTTTAAGTTCAACCTAGAATTATAAAAAAATCAGCAGGGAAAATGAATGTTCATAGTTACAACTATATATAGATATACTATAAATAAATTACTTTTCAGAAAATTTATTTCATTACCTACAAAAGAAAGAAAATCTTACTTGCCTTGCGAAGAAGTTACAATAGTAACAGAATAGCTTTATTGCTACTAAAATATCAGGAAAACTGCATTAGTGCCAGGCAAATTTACACCAAGATTTATACTGACAGATTCATATTCTGTACAATATCCTGAATTTTATGAAAGCAATTTTCTCTGTTTACTGAGCCGTCTTTCGTGGACGTATTCTAAGTTTATTATTATAAGGAAAGAACGTCACAAGTATAATTTCGTATGAATTTAGGATGACTAAAAATGATTCCTTTCAATTTCATTATCACAGAATAATCTTACTTAGTTTAGTAACAGATGTGAATTTAGGAAAATGACTGATTCTCAAAGAAATAATTTTGACTGATTCTCACAGAATAATTTTGAGATATGAATTTAGGATGACTGATTCTCAAAGAATAATTTTGAGATATGAATTTAGGATGACTGATTCTCACAGAATAATTTTTAGAACGGCGGGTGTCACGAAGACTTATGAGCAGCAACCGCATTCACAAAAAATATATTTTCACGCTGGTGGTTGGGCCTTGTCTAGTTGATTAACATACCCTCTTGTCAGTCCGGACCCTTGTCCTAAGCCGGACCGTGAACTTACGATTTTTACTAACCATGGAAAAATATTATGGTTAAAAACTTTCATACTTAAATATGAATATATCACATACAAAGATGGTATTTCTTAAGTATATATCCATCTATCGATGTAGACACGCTCGTACACACAAACACACGCATACGTCTAGACAGATATGGAGAAAGATACTTACGCAATGCTATGCGCAATTTCACTCCCTCGCCAGACTGGAAAAAAAACTTAAATAAACATACTCCTAACCAGTTTACCAATGCTAGCTGTTAATACTCTTGAAAAAATAAGAAGGCTTTGGTAAATACAACAGTTAAACGGATGAAATCCGGCAAACAATTCCCTTGTTTGAGGGGAGGCCGTCAAGCACTCCAAGCAATTAATTTCATCGTCTGCTTGATTAACAAGGCAAATAGAACCCGTTCAGCTTTTCATAAGTCTAATATTTGCTTCGATTTAAAGCCAGAGTAGCTAACGTTGCCCCTTCCTTACGTAAGGTGGCGAGTGAACTGGGGTCTATGAGGACAGAACAGAATAACGGAGAGAGAAATAGTACAGACGGAAAGACAAAAGTGGGCTGGACTCACCTGCCACCTAGTGACAACTGCATGTTTTATTAGATTTACTTTTCTAGCTAGGAAAAAGTTGGCTGCTCAGTGAAATGTGGTCCAGTGACTTGAAATCCAATACATATAAAATGTATTGGTCCTGATAACTTTGTGTCTCAATTATTGCATTTTACAAACGCCACATAGTCGACTCGCTAATAATTCACATATAAAAGACAGTGTAAATATTCAACTGGACTATTTATCATGAACCTGGAAATTATGCTGTATTGTAGAATTTTGATCAATTATAACTGTTAATATTAATATTCACCTTCTCGCAGCGCCCATTTGAATAAAAAAAGAAAAGAAAAGAAAAACATGCAAAAAAGCTATATATATATATATATATATATATATATATATATATATATATATATATATATATATATATATATATATATATATATATATATATATATATATATATATATATATATATATATATATATATAAAGTACAGAACCAGAATTCGACAGGATTATATACAGCAGTCCTTTAGTTTACATTTGGTATAACTTCCACTCAATCGCTTATGAGCAAAGTTGAACACCTTTAACCTTAGCCCCCAAATGGAGATGGGTTTATTTTGGTTCCAAGTTCAGATCCTAAGTCCGACGGGAATATAGACACCAGAGGCAAAATCAACATTTCATCACTACTTAATGGGTAAATCCCTACCGATACTATGTTAAATACAAAAGTGGCAGATGCGAATTCTGACTGGGATAGATGCACTTATCATACATATTTAACTTTGGGTGTAAGCTGGTTCCAGGTAAGAGTGAATTCGATAATAATGGGGCTTGGGTGGCACAATTTTTTGACAAAACTATTTATATATATATATATGACAAATATATACATAAAATTTATATATATATATATATATATATATATATATATATATATATATATATATATATATATATAATTTTATATATTTATATATTATATATATATATATATATATATATATATATATTGTAACGTGCAATTAATTACTAGAGCATGCGAAAGCTCCATATATTTAAAACTAAAACCAAACTTAAAACCTAACATAGAATACACTGAGTCGAAAGCAGACCACTCAGATAGAGGAACAGGGAAGCGGTAAAAACAGCCCTGGACATTAGCGCTAGCTAAATCCTCGCAGTCTCCAGGAAGAATCTCCACCCTTCTTTCTTTGCCTATTATCCCATCATTGTCTGACTTTAATTTTCCTTGGGTACTGTCGTTTCATCCCCTGCATGTGTGGATGTCAACAAGACTGGGACTAAGGCTGGAAGGCAGGAGATGAAAAGCTATATAAGGGACAGGTCAAAGGTGAAGCAGCAGTTATTTGCCAGCCAGACTCAGAGCAGAATCCTTGCCAGGTCGGTCTCCGACCACCCTCCCTCTTTCCTAGTCCACCCTAGTCGTGCTGCCACAGTCCCACCAAAAATCCCTTGCCTTAATTACAAAGTCTGGTCTTCACATCAAGACATCACATCCTGCAGAAAAGGTACAACTGGATTTGGAGTTTGTTATGAACCCATTCTTCCAATATAATTTTCATGCTTTCTAATATTCACGCCCCTTGGAGTTTCTGAGGCAATAATTGAAGTGGTTAATTTTTCAATTCAAGCAACGTAAGCATATTCGTGCAATTTGTTATTCTTAATTGCTTCCCTCTCAGCCTTCGGCAGTCCCAAAGTGAACGTGTAAGTGTTTTCCTTGCAAACCAAGTGACAGTGAGTTTGTATTGCAGACCAGGCGATTGTGATCCTGTGTGCCTACCTGTTTGTCCACGGTGCCAATTCCTGATCTCCTGATGTGGAAGATTCCTCCAAGATTAATATCTGAAGATTTATATGTCGCCGTGGCAAGAGTTCCTGTATATTTAACTAATTTTAGAGGTTCTATACCACTGTGTGATTATTCTCACAGTAAGATTAATTCTCTATCTTGAGAGATTTTATCACAGATCGTAACTTATTTGCTATTGGCACTATTTGATTTGTGAACTAACATAAGAGCAGTGCCAAGGAGTTAGAGGTGCTCCTATGTAATATCCATCTGATGTGTGTAATTATAATTTAATTAGTGAAAACTTGCTTTTCCCTTAAAGTCCATTTACATTTATTGTTAACTTACTTATTTTCACGTGTGTGGCCAAATCAGTCAGATTGTCTTTCAACTTGTGAATATAGCTAAATATACCTTCCAGGCCATGCCCATAAATATATATATATATATATATATATATATATATATATATGCATATATATATATACATATATAAATATATACAAAGTATCTATTAAGAAAGTCTTTCATTGTTAAGCATCATTAGCAAACATGGCAATATGTCCTTATATATATATATAGTTATATATATATATATATATATATATATATATATATATATATATATATATATATATATATATATATATATATATATATATATATATATATATATATATAAATATATATAAAATACGCTAGGAAACTGTTCTCCTTTCCTGCTTTGGGTTGGTTTGAATATATATAGGCTCAGAGAATATATAGTTTGGGGACATAACCTGGTTTGCACTGTTTTCTTTGGTACAGGGAAAGAAAATCGTTTTCTATGATATAGTCGTGTCGTCGATATCGCCCCCTACCCCTGTCCAGAAGCAATAAAAGGTCAGGGCCAGGACAGCAGCTCTCTCACACGCGGTCGCTAGTTTAAGCCGAGAACAAGTCAAGTCTCGGTGCTTTGCCCCTGCCTCCGTTTTCCGCTCGCCACGTGGAACCCATCGCCGCCTTTGTGCCCCGTGCTCCAACGTGGCCTTAGAAGATGCAAGGGGGATTGCAAGTCTCAAACGCGAGCTGACATTAAACGGCGGCCTTTTCATCATCCCAAGGGCGTATCTATTGAAGAAAAGAAAGGTCATTTTACATTGTTAAGACGTCGTCAGCCCATCAATTAATGTACCCAAAAACAGTCACGGTTACTTAGCCCTTTTGCAATTAATCTCTGGGCCTATCTTTGTGTTCCCTGATATTCCTTATAAGGCCCACCTCTGAGTCACAAGTAACGCCTCGGGGAGTCCTTGGCGCCTTCAGTTAAGTGGGTCCAAATATCGTTTCAGAAAGACGCCTGTAGCAGAATTATCCTTGGTAATATTCTCACGGCAGTAATTTACCGTATTTTCAGTTAATTTTCCTTTTGACCTTGTGTGCTATCAAATATAACTATTTTTATATCCACGTGTTTCATACTTCCCTAGTGAAGAGCCCTCCGCTCCCGTGTACTTCTTTTTTTTTGTTTGTGTTTTATATGTCCTGGGTATCTTAAGGCCATTTTCGAGTAGTAATAATTGTGGAGTCATAAGATATGCACCAGGAAACATATATATATATATATATATATATATATATATATATATATATATATATATATATATATAATATATATATATGTATATATATATATATATATATATATATATATATATTATAAATATATATATATATATATATATATATATATATATATATATTTATATATATTTATATATATATATATATATATATATACAAGTTTATATATGTTATATATATATATATATATGTGTATATATTATATGTGTACATATACATATATATATACATGTATATATATATATATATATATATATATATATATATATATATATACTTTCTAATCTCCACAGTACGTTACAATATTTTCTTCTGTATCATCCACCTTCTCCCGGAAAGAAATCGGAGTTTATATTTGGTGTAAATTTACGATCCTACATTGAGAAAAGGCAGACCCTATTACTGGTAGACCAATGGCCTGGAAGAATCAATGGAAGTTGCTAAACTTTTACTCCTATCAATTTCTCTCTCTCTCTCTCTCTCTCTCTCTCTCTCTCTCTCTCTCTCTCTCTCTCTCTCTCTCTCTCTCTCTCGATAGAAAAAAAAATAATTCTCAAAAACCCCCTTTAATCGAATCTGCATATAAATTCTTGGATAACAATTCCCATCAACCCTTTTAGTTACCTGTTAATCGATCGATGTACAAGCCTCAAAAAAACTCCTTGAACCTCAACTAAAGCTCCGCTGAAACTTGGATACGCTGCTATCTTTTAGCATCAGTAAAAATGATGTTATTTTCCTCTCATCTATTGCTGAATCCATGGTATTTCAGCCATAACCCCTTCTTATGACAACGTAAATTATTATAAATTAGTAATATACCCATAACATTTTATGTACGCTGTATAACAAAAAAAAAAAAAAAAAAAAAACCGTCGCGATCATCAAGGTATTAGATCAACTAAATGATAAGTAGATAAAAAGGATCACTGAATAACATCAATTATACAAAGTGCGCGTCCACGCTACAATAAAACATGCCACAAATATACGTAGGAATTGAAACTGGAATATAAAATTTAATCCAAAGGCCAAGCGCTGGGAACTATGAGGTCATTCAGGGCTGGAAAGGAAATTGCCCAAAACATGGCACTACACCCCTTAGGGGACCTGTCGCTTACATATCAAAAATATATTGGAAACAAGCCAACGACTTCTTGCGGAGAGCGAACCTTTGGCGAATGCTGGATAATCGAATGAAAGAAACTGGTGACAACAACCAAAGAAGTCGTTGACTTCGTTCAAACTGTTGTGCTAATGTGAGATGAGCTGCCGGGGTGTATTTAAGAAATGTTTTAGGAAGTGTGGATGCATCAAAAAGGAAACAAATAAAAAAAAAAGTCTCATTTGATTCTGAGTTCAAATACCACATTCAAATTAATAAACTGATCAAATGTTAGCACAATAGTCGACTACAATCCAACTTCTATCTATCATTCTTTTA
>NC_089770.1:25319571-25322071 GCF_040412425.1 Macrobrachium rosenbergii | reverse complement strand
TAACTGGAAGCTTTGTTGCTTGTGCCAAGAGGACACACGTGAAAGACTAGTTGATGCATCTGGTGCTGGCTATGTTACCCTTGCTACAAACATTCCTGAATTCTATAAGTTAAATGCAATGCCAAAAGGCTTGATGAAGGTGATGGAATTCTGCAGACCTTTGAAAATAACAAAGCAACATATCATGAATCATGTATGCTGAAGTTCAAGACAACAAAACTAGAAAGGAAAAGGAAGTCATTGTGTAAGACAAAAGAAGCAGATGATGCCCCATCAGCAAAATTCACATGTAGTAGCCAGAAGGCAGATGAAGAAGATGCAGAAGAACCTAAGACTGAGAAAGAAGGAATATGCTTTATTTGTGACCAACCAGCACCAATCAAAGATTTACGATTGGCCATGACACTGCCTTTACATGAAAGGCTGCAACGATGTGCCACCAACCTACTAGGTGAGAAACCTCTGGCCAAGCTTAGTGCTGGAGATATTGTTTCACAGGACCATATGCATCACCCATCTTGTCTGACAGGTGTGTACAGCAGGGAAAGGGCCTGACTAAATTCCCAGAAAATTGGAGATGATTATGTGCAGTACAGACAAGAGGCATGTGCCCATGCTTTTGCTGAGCTTGAGATGTACATAAGAGACAAGCAGTTGACTACAGATGGGTGCTGCTATTTTACAATGGTAGAACTTTATGATTTGTACAAACAAAGATTGGAACAGCTAAATGTTGATGCTTCCTTTGTGCACCGAACATGGATTAAAAACAGATACTTGCCCGCATCCCAGAACTGGAGGACTTTAAAAAGGGAAGAGAAATTTGGTTTGCCTAAAAAGAAAATTGGGAGAAGCCCTAGCCACGGCATGTGACTACAATGATGCACTAATCGTGGCCAAAGCAGCTACTGATCTAGCTTTAGCACAACTTTTGCACGTCAACTGTCGAAAGAATCCAGCATATTCAACATTCTCCAGACATTCCAAGTCAAGAGAACCTCCATTTCCAATATATATTGGTCTCCTGGTCTTTGCAAAAACCAGGAAGCATCATATATTGATACATTCCATCACCATGGAATCAGCACCAGCTATGATTGGGTTCTGGAACTGACTAAAGGGTTAGGAGAAGCAGTTGTAACAAGGGCTATGGAGGAAGAAGTAGTTTGTCCCACTACACTACGAAAAGGGCTCTTTACAACTTGTGCTGTTGAAAATCTGGACCATAATCCAAGTGCCACAACTGCACAAACATCCTTCCATGGGAAAGGCATATCTTTGTTTCAGCATCCGAGCACTGATGAAAAGGCTGAGGACAGAAACTTGGCCCAAATCATCCAAAGTGGAACAAAGTAAAAAAAACTACCTTCTCTTCCTGAATATTACACAAATGTACCTCCTGCTCACTTTAAACATGATAATTCCCTCCCTTCATCCAGTGGAAGTGCAGGACACCAACAGGTTGTGCTTTCAAAGCATCTTTCTCTTGAGTATGAATGGCTTGAGAAAGTCAGTCTGTTGGACAGGAATGAAAATGCTGTCCATATCTTGGGCAGCACATCACACTTCTCAGAAGCGACAGGCCCCATTTGAAATAAGCTTGTTATCAATGTTTGGGCAAACTATGGATTAAATCTGGTAGAGGAAAAGACATGAGGTAGATGCCTATCCATGAAATTGCAGCAGCCATGGGACCAAAAGCCTCAGCCCTTCCCTTTTTTCATGCATTTAGCGGGTGTGACACGATGTCTGCCTTTCATGGAAAGGGGAAGAAGTCGGCATGGCAAACATGGACTGTGTTTTAGCATGCCACACCCACCTTCACCAAACTAAGTTCAACACCAGCAGCTGTAGAAGATGAAGACCTGCTAAAGTATGACAGAAGCAGTTCATATAAAAATGTAAATGAGGCTAGACTTGATCTCTTTGCAAGAAAGCAAAGAGCTTATTATTGGATTCCCCCTACAAGGGCTGCTCTTAGAGAGCACTGCAAGAGAGCTGCCTTTCAAGCAGGGCACATTTGGTGCCATTCTTTAATATGTCATCCAGTTTTGCCCAGTCCAAGACACTGGGGATGGCAACAGATTGATGGCACCTGGTTTCCGTATTGGACAGATTTGCCAATAGTAGCAAAATCTTGCCAAGAACTGAATAAGTGTGACTGCAAAAAGGAATGCCATGGCAGGTGCAAGTGCTACAAATCTGGACTTAGCTGCACAGCTCTCTGCATTTGCACTTGCTAAAACTAATTGATATACAAAACATATTGGTTTCTCTCAGGAAGATACACACTTTTTTATCTTTGGCGGTCATTTTGGAAATATGGTGTTCATATGGTGGCCATATTGGAAAGATGGGTTCACTTTATCTCTTCATGACAGTAAGAATGCCAAAATACAAACTCTCAATCATTATATGGACAGTATGCAACTTTTATAGGCTTATGAAATATACAGCAAATTTGCCGCCATTTTGGAAAAGTGTCAGCCATCTTGGAAAT
>NC_089770.1:25312071-25314571 GCF_040412425.1 Macrobrachium rosenbergii | reverse complement strand
GGTCGTAAGAGCCAAGGGGGGATATTTTAACAATACGTGTTTTTATATATTCTGTACGCGTATACTTGTTGTATTCATATGAATACAGATTTGAATTTCAACTTGAATTATTGTAAGATTTGAGATTAATAGTACTAGTACAACTAATCATAATAATAACAATAATAACAATAATATCCATGTAGAAGTAGCAGCATTAGCAATAGTAGTAGTAGTAGTAGTAGTAGTAGTAGTAGTAGTAGTAGTAGTAGTAGTAGTAGTAGTAGTAGTATCATCAACAGCACAAATAATATAAAAGATAAAAAGGTATACAAAATAATTGACATGGAGATTATCAATCCTGATTAACAAAAATAAAATAGAAGAAGAAGAAGAAGAAGAAGAAGAAGAAGAAGAAGAAGAAGAAGAAGAAGAAGAAGAAGAATCACAGAGACATCAAAAATCAAAACTAACAGCAAATTGAATATCACTGACACTTTCCTCTCCCAATCCTACTCATAACAACTTTTGCCTTCCTCCAAGAAGACATCTGACGACAAACTCTTGTACGAAGTGGAGAAACCGTAACACCCAATTATGGTTACTGAAGAAGTACTTATTTGTACCGGTTAATATACCATTTATTTTCTCGGAAAAGTAAGAGACAGAGAGAGAGAGAGAGAGAGAGAGAGAGAGAGAGAGAGAGAGAGAGAGAGAGGGAGAGAGAGAGAGAGAGAGAGGGGGATTTTTATTCTTACACTTTTCCTTTTTTGTACATAGGAAACTTTACAGAAATTTTTAAAAGTGACGGAAATTTCAATTATTCACTTAATTTCTTAACTTCATATGCACGTTATTATTAAATATTTTCTCTGTTATGCAGCGGTATTTTCTGTTTACTCCGTTTGACTTCAAACATTATGAATAATAATGATAATTATTCAATGCTTCCTACATCCAGAGAACCTTAATATTTTATATAAAACCCCAACAACTGTAAAAGACTCGTAAGTTTGATGACTGCAACAACTTCTAGAACTTTATTGAACTGTCGATGCAAGTAAAGTTCCCATTATCCGTTATTTTCCCTTAAATGTGTAAATCATTGCAGAAAGTGCACATGCACAGTGTATGGTCGTTGGCGTTTGAAGTGTTTAACCAAAAATATATCTATACGTACATATGTTAATACTAGCTGATCAACCCGGCACTGCCAGGGAAAACTCTGAATGACGGTCAATCATTTACCTTAGAAAGGAAGTAACACGTGGTTTGGTTTTGATTAAGATGTTCAATTAAAGCAATGAATTCTAGGAAGAATTATTAGCATTTTCAATGATAGTTCACATACTTTACAAGACAAAAGAATTCAAATGAGATGCGGGAAAATTTTCCTAAGCGTGTCCACAATTCAGTCAAATTACTTGGCTGGGTCTTTGCCGAGACTCGCAGTAAACTGAGTACCCCAGAGGGCATGGGTACAGGTTTGAAACCTTCCTTGGGTCAAGTGAGGGCCGTGTGCAAAATTTCATCTAGATCAGTCAAGCGGTTCAGATTTCTATTGAGCACAAGTTTACATACATGTTTACAAGTTTAGTTACATTCAAAATATATATATATATATATATATATATATATATATATATATATATATATATATATATATATATTTGAAATATATATATATATATATATAAGATATATTTGAAATATATATATATTTTTATATATATAAGATATACTAAATTACGTATCATGTGATTTTTGCATATATATTGTATAAATATATATATAAAATATATATATATATATATATATATATATATATATATATATATATATATATATATATTACATACACACACACACACGCACAGACAGAGGTATCGATCTATAATTAGCTCTTACTCTTTAAATAAGTTATGATGAAAGACACTATAATTTTCAATAACTTAGAGTACAAGATAACAGAACCGACGATTAGGTCTTTCATACCAAGACCGTGTATTCCAGGTCCCTCACTAGCCAAGGCCTATGGATACAAAAAAATAAACAAACAAACAATCTAAATAAAAGTGAAAGGCTTTAGATTCCCAAAACTTGTCAGAAGCGTGACAAAATTGAATCACCTGACAAGAGAATCCAAAAGAGCTGGAGTTTTTCAGGGTATATGTATAACAAGGTGCCTTAACGGGTGTTACCAGGCTGAATGTGAGGAGGAGGAGGAGGAGGAGGCATCTTTTTCATCGCAACATCTTTAACGATATTTATGACATGTTCGATGTAAAAGAAATTAATGGCTAAGGCAACTTCGTCTTCAAAATCAATTACTCAGAAGGCAATAGAAAATTTTAAAAACAACTCTATGTATGAGAGAGAGAGAGAGAGAGAGAGAGAGAGAGAGAGAGAGAGAGAGAGAGAGAGAGAGAGAATCACTGTATATCTCTCTAGCCTTTCCACTGGGTTTGAAGAGACTAAAGAAAGCACACACGATCAATCTCTCCCAGTAATGAATTGCAGC
>NC_089770.1:25299571-25307071 GCF_040412425.1 Macrobrachium rosenbergii | reverse complement strand
AAAAATTACGTGTCACGGGGGAAAGATTTTGCTGCATCGCCACGGTAATATTACAGGTTATCAGACCAATGTATCATTCGCCCAACCAACCTGACAGGTAGAGAAAATCACAAATGGAAATTGTTCTTAGGAAATTTTTATTCATAAAAGGGAAATAGCTAAAAATTAGAGAGCTAAATGGAGATGCTCCATGTATACTGCACGCACAAATACAAGTTAAATTTATATATATATATATATATATATATATATATATATATATATATATATATATATATATGTGTATATATATATATGTGTGTGTGTGTATGTATATATATATATATATATATATGTATATATATACATATAAATATATAGATATATACATACATGTGTCTGTGGGATCTATGTGCATGCGATGGTGATTTGGTTTCAGTTGGCCATATGCCAGCATAGGCTCTTGCACCTAAGCAGCCCGTATATTTCTGTAAGTATGAGGACTACCGCCAATTTAAAGTTCATAATAATTTCCCCATATTCAAATATATATACATACATACACTGAGAGAGAGAGAGAGAGAGAGAGAGAGAGAGAGAGAGAGAGAGAGAGAGAATTCCCAATTTATAATAGATGTACACGTATCGAAATAAATATGCATGCATGGAATGGAGCGAAGCATTTACAAAGCCCGCCTGTATTGCATCTGCCGTAGCCGAGCACGGTTACGTGACAGGACCATTTGGAAAGCCTTACTTTTCCTCTCTCTTTATCGGTGCGACCTCCGTGCTTCCCAAGAATTGCAAATGAGAAGGATACTGTTTACATTCCATGCATAACCCAATGAATGGAGAAAAATCCCTTACGGACGAGCCATGCATTCTTTCCTCAGTGCCATGAGGAGTATTTTCTGGCAGGATTCGCTAACCAAGCAGACAGATACAAAAGGTATAGCACATGCTCAGAATGACATACTGTACATACATGCTGCTGATAAAGTGTTTGCAATAGTACAGATAGGTAGGGAGACATATTTTGTAACATTAACTGGTTTTTCCTTACCTGGGGGTGGGTTCACAAATAAAAACACTACAGTCACTGCCACATTCATGATTCAACTGCTGAATCTTGGATGAACCCCTGTGCAGTCATTCTTCTACAGCATAAGCCACTCTTCTCCATTACCTCTTCCACACCATCTATCCAATCCTCACTAGGAGTTCCTCTCCTCCTTCGCCTTAAAATTTATGTATTATACATTTCTTTCACCAACCTATCATCGTCCACTTTGTGACGTGAACAAACCATGTCAAAATACCCTGATCATCCCTTACACCCACAAGAACCTCTTCACCACTTCATTCGCATCTCCACATTTCTCACCTCACCAACTCTCCTCACAACATACATACTGGCATATATGTGTATATATATATATATATATATATATATATATATATATATATATATATATATATATATATATATGTGTGTGTAATTCTAATAACCACAATGCCCTCTTAACTTGTAGTTACAAGCATATCCAAAAAGCGCGAAGAATTAGCGAAGTTAAGAGGGCTGGCTATTAGAATTACATGTGTCTGGTAAAAGTGACCAGTAGATTCTCATATATATATATATATATATATATATATATATATATATATATATATATATATATATATATATATATATATAATATATATGATATATATATATACATATATATATAATCAGTTATTTTGATATACTCGTGTGAAAGAGAGAAAGGGAGAGAGTCTTCTGGTCGTATTCACAGATTTATTGTATTATAGTATGTCCTAGCATTTTGAACATGCATTCCATAGAAATCATTAAAATGCGGAAGAATATAAGTAGAGAACTTCTTGCCAGGAGGGATCTGAACCCTTGCTGCATAGAACACTGAAGTTAGCGCTTAGATAAAACCTAACACCGAGAATAACTGTCTCGACATTTTACACTTAATCTCCCCAGTTCGAATCCCATTTGAGAAGGAGAATCTTTCCGTTCATTGCCTTTCGGATTCAAGGGCTTTCAGTAGATAGCATATTACGTTAGCATGTCATTAACCGGATTTAAAGTCTCGTTGAAGCTACTAAAATCTGTGGGAGTAGAGCGCACCACGTTTTGACAGATCCTCTCCCACAATTACTCTGTGGAAATCAGTAAGCCTCGATCGCTGTTGTTTTCAATCTTAGGCCAAACTTTTGAACTCTCACCCTGCTTCCGTGTTCTGAAACATGGGAAAAAGTCCAACAGACCAGTTCACTGCCTCCTAGGGGTGAAGACCCACTCCCTTGCCATGGATTAGATACAGGCATTGGACTGTCCATCCAACTGGATTCTACATTTGTTGTGAAAGTCAGTTTTGTTGTTTTTTCATATTGCTGCATTATTCACTCAATTTTTTTTATACTAATTAGGGTCTATTGTTAAGAATGTTCTGATAGTATAAAAAAATCGTCAACAACACATGATGTACAAACTGATTTGTCGAGTTGAATAGTAAAAATATTTCTTATTTTCTGTTTATTAAAATACTACTCCTAACAATTTTCTTCCGGATACTTACTTAATGTTGTATTATTATTATTATTATTATTATTATTATTATTATTATTATTATTATTATTATTATTATACGCTATTCTGTTTTTACTAGTAAGGAAGATTTTTTCCCGGAAGAATTATCTTAGATGAGTGTCAGGTCGTTTTAAATGATAACAATGACAATAACAATCACTTTATAATATAGGAAAATCTCGACTTAAAACACGCATTTTGATACGACAGAGAAGGTTCCTCAAGCATGTTTGCACGCAAAGTTAGGTTGGATGAGGTCATCAGACGTTAACTGCCTTCTATTTCAATCAGCATGCCCAAAGATTTTGATTAATTTTGACCTAGCATTTTTTGTTTATGATGAAGATAGTCTTCATTAAAGCAGCTACCCTGGCAGCCATGGGTCTCTTAATCTGATCAATGAACTGCAAAAGGTTGCCCAATTATTACAGGTCTTGATTAAATTAGCTTACCAACATCATTCAAGTAGAGTTATGGATTGTTTTTTAACTTCATACAGCGAATGAAAAATCCATATTCTGGACACTAAAAAGCTTTACTTAATCCTTAGCGTAAAAGGCATCACCTTAATTTCAACAAAATTCTATGAAAACACTACTGATTATCGGTCTTACAGACAAATAAACTAGCTTAATAAATCCCTAAATGAAAGGCACCATTTACCTAACTCCATACCTCAAGTGAAAGAGACAAATAGGTAGAGATAGACAGATGAATGATTATTAATAAAAACAAAATATTTATAGATAATACGGCCAACTCGTATAGCACATATAATTACTATGCCTTAAATTCAAGATAATAAATTAATAATAAACAAGATTACTGAACAGTACATGATAGCCGTTTACCCGCCTTGATCTCTTTCGCCGCAAGAGGGCAGCACCATTCGGGAGCGCCATTCTCCCACAAGCTCCTCCCCTTGAAGAGCCTCACTTCGTCATCAAGGTCTTTTGAAAAGGACATCCCACTAATAACCCCAGGGCATGCCTCCCCTTCTCTTCCCTCTTCCATTTTCTTCAGCCCTCTCCCCCAACTGAACCCCCATATACCGCCCCCTCTTCAACATCAAACTATCAGGCGCAGACTATTACAAGAACTGCCTTCACTCACGTCCGTTCTTTCCTTTTTCTTGCATTATTAATTACAGATTGCCTTTTTCTAAATAGCGACATCAACAGATGTTAGGGTTTTTAAGTTCTAACGTCATCATCGTAGTTACTTTCATATGCAACATCAACAAACATGAAATTTTCCAGTCACGCGCGTCTGGAACCTTACATCAACAACCTAAAACATCACTAACACTATATCACTATTATTTTATACTCGAACACTAAACATTTGAATCCCCCCCCCCCCGCCAACTCCCACAACATCAAACCGCCTACCACCTTTTCTATTACTAAAACATGAACCGCAAGTCCTGGCATACAAAATTCTGGTATTAATTCAAAATTATGACCATGCCTCTCCTCTTCCCCTCCCTATCCCACCTCTTCCTCTTGATGTTCCTTTTCTACGTACTCTTTCTCACCCCGTTTTCCTTTTTCCACTGTCTCCTCTTGGGTCCCATCAGTAGCAAGGTAAAGTTCTCCTTGAAAAATACAGGCTGTAACTAGAATGTTGTTTTCCTTTTTTTGTTATAGTTACTGCTTTTAATTCTATTGCTTTTTTTTTTTTTACTTTTTCTCCTCTTTCACCAACAAAGAAACAGCAAAGCAACTACATTCTCCAGTTTCTATCATTACTAAACATGACAAACTAGAGAAAAACAACAATTGAATTTTACTTTTTTTGGTCGTCATTTCCATCACTTACCTTATTAGTCCAATATCGACCTCTACTTCAAAGTCCCAACACGAACAAGTATGGCGTGGTTCTTGGAAATTAATCCAAACCCCACACACAAAGCTCAAGCACAAGTAAGGGGCAGCCCTTTTTTAAGGTTTAAAGTTTTAACTAGAGACTTTTCTTCTTCTCCCATTGCCCTTCTTCTTCTTCTTCTTCATTACCAGTAAAACTAAAAAAACGTCAACATGCCCCTTGATGACAAAACCAAAGAAGAAAAGAAAGAGCCCTTTTTAAAATTTTGAACTTGCTGCTCTTTTTCTTTCTTCTTCGTATATTATTCTCCTCCTTCATCTCTCTCTCCTCTACCTCCAACACTAACAAAAACCCAAACTCCTCCCAAAAGCCCCAACATTTGTAATTTATTGAAATTTCGAGCCTTAAATTGAGAGTCTTCTCTTTTTCCACCTACTCCGCCTCCTCCATCTCTTTTACCTTTTCCTCCAACACCAACAAAGCTCCATCCTCCTCCTCAAAGCTCCAACATGAATACGTAGGAGGCATTTCTTAAAATTTCGAGTCTTAACACGAGAAGATGGTCTTCATGAGTTGCACCATAAAGGGCATCTTTCTTTCACGGAGTAATTAAGCATTACATTAAATCTAATTAAAATATCTAACGACCGGCGAACTCATTTGAAGATGGAATTAACTTCGTTCTCTCTCTCTCTCTCTCTCTCTCTCTCTCTCTCTCTCTCTCTCTCCCTAGATACATAATATAACTACAACACTGTGCATATAATACACATACACACACACACACACACACACATATATATATATATATATATATATATATATATATATATATATATATATATATATATATAAACATATATAATAGACAGTATATATATTGACCAATAATGAGAATGAGGCCTTGAGGTCAAGCGTTGGATCCTGTCAGCGTATCTGGTGAAAAGTGACAAGTAGATTCTGATATATATATATATATATATATATATATATATATATATATATATATATATATATATATATATATATATATATATATATATATATAGAGAGAGAGAGAGAGAGAGAGAGAGAGAGAGAGAGACGCGCGCGCACACACACATACATATATCTATGCAATATCTTGACAGCCGGTTGGTCAAGTCACTTATAATGTTTAATTTCCCTTAAATGTAAGTTATTTCCAAGGTAAATGAATTGGATATTAACAAGTATTTGAGGTTTTAATATTTTTTCGAAAAAAAGTCACGCGTGTAAGTAAATCAAATTTACAAATACACACAATATATATATATATATATATATATATATATATATATATATATATATATATATATATATATATATATATCACTATTATAAACAGAAACGAGCCATTCAAGCACTCTGTTAATAAACAGGGCCTTAAAGGAAAGCACACTAATCCTGCAGGAACGTCCTTAACTACATAATTTCATGTATCCAACAATGGAATCAACGCTGTTACTTGCCATTTGGGAAAGATCATTCCCAGTTGGGATGGCTGTCCCGGCAAGCTTGACCCAATTTCATAAGGTTAATTGGTCGCAGCATTTTTCTTTATTAACCTAAAAACTGGCATGACATCTTTTGATACAAGGAAGGGATACTGTAATGTATTTCTGACATATCCACGGAACTTCAAATTAGAAGATTTGCGCGCGTGCGTGTGTGTGTGTATGCGTATTTATGTGTGATGGCCGAAAATGAGGGGGAGAAGGAAGAGGAGGAGTAGGAGGACAAGGAGTGGGGGGTGAAAGAAGGAAGGGGGCGGAGCGTGAGGCTCCAGCAGAGAGAGAAAGAGAGAGAGAGAGAGAGGCGAGAAGAGCTCACTCAGCTCAGTTCCGTGGTTCGTCCTCCGTATCCTGCCAAACCGAGACTCAGTACTTGTTGAAAGGGCATCTAGGAGAGACCGTCGTCTCTCGGTCTCTGCTCCTCTCTCGTCTCCTCTCGCCTGGCTCCTTACGACAACCCCTTACGGTCGCCATAAGGCCGCCCTTCGAGGAGCTTCCTGCTACAGGCAAGACGCCAACGACGAAGAAAAGGGTTCTGGTTCGATCACCCACCAAGGATTCTTAACATGGATTGTGCTTTATTGCAAAAAAGTGTAATGTGTGATTAACGATCGCTTCTGGAAATTAACCTCTACGCGAGATACTGTGAGATAAAAAAAGAGTAACAAAATAATTGTGAGTCTTATTTCGATGTGCCAATACGTCACTGCTTGCATGCAAGTGTTTTATACAAAACTCTAGAATTAAACGTAAGATGTGGATTACCGGACGGAAGATGATCGCGTCCATAGGAGTGTTAGTGACACTACTCGGTCATTTCGGTGGCCAAGTCTCGGCCTACCGGGGTGACCTGGCCCTAGTGGACGGGGGCTATAATAGCCTTGTTGTGGCCATCAGTGATTACGTCCCCCAAGATCATTGCAATCATATCATCCACGGACTTAAGGTAAATATCTTCCAACAACTTAATGGTCAGGGTTTTAACGCATCGTATGCTAAGTGTTGGACTTGCCTCTATGTATACTTTTTCTTATGTTGATTCTTGTATGATATTACCGGTGTCCTTCAATCCTTTTATTAGTTGGGACATTTTTTGGCAAGTAGATACCAATTCACGTACTGAGTATTTCTCATACCAGATGTGGCTGTACGACAAAATTGCATTATGAGATCCTTCTTTGCGCCTTAACTATTAAATAAGACAGTTTTACCTAATTATATATATATATATATATATATATATATATATATATATATATATATATATATATATATATATATATATACATACATAAATAAAATTACATACACACTTTCAGGTAACTTCATCGCATAGTCATTTTTGTTTATAATGATACAAGATTTAACTCTTGCTTGTCTTCTCACTCCATACAGCCAACTTAGAATATCTTCGAGACACTTTCACTATCAACCATTAAATAAGTTCAGTTCCTACTTGCATTCTTTACTCGTTAGCGCAGTGGTGACGCACCTCGTACTCCTCTTGTTTTCGCTTTCTTCGTTTGTTCGTTCATTTCTGCTTCGGATTACAAGGCT
>NC_089770.1:25282071-25292071 GCF_040412425.1 Macrobrachium rosenbergii | reverse complement strand
TACAAAGTACACCAATAAGCCTAAGCTTAGTGAGAACCAAGAGGGAGGGAGCACAGCGTTCCAGGAATACTGGCAGATTTTTCTATCAAAATTTAAAGATGAACATTTCAGTCCCATGCCAATATCTCATGAACTGTTGAGACTTTGCGTAATTGCATCACTGATTCGATGGTAAATAGCGACTAAATATAACTGATGATGTATATATAATATATATATATATATATATATATATATATATATATATATATATATATATATATATATATATATATATATATAAATACACACACCTTTTATGCGTGTGTTTATAGTGAGTATCAGTCTATGAGGGTATGAACACCACCCAGAAGCCTTCCAATTTTAGTTATCATATGATGGCATTTTGACGAATGACTCTCTCTCTCTCTCTCTCTCTCTCTCTCTCTCTCTCTCTCTCTCTCTCTCTCTCTCTCTCAAGCTCCAACAGCTCCTGCGGTCACACACAAAAGTCGACTAATAACCAGGTACTTAATTCATTACTTTGTCAGCAGAGCCACAACCAGTTTTCAGGATATGGGCCTAAATCACTTCCGTCTCTCCCTGAAATCGAACACAGGACTCTTGCTGGTTAGGAAACTCTAGCATTTTTAACCAAGTGGAGAGAGAAATAGAAACGCGTACAGTAATGAGCAGCACTTAAAACGAGAGAGAGAGAGAGAGAGAGAGAGAGAGAGAGAGAGAGAGACTCAGCCTCTGGGCGTTCTATCCCAACAGGAGTTATTCGACCAATTTCCTTAATTGAAACGAGCCCAATAAACGGCGGAAGCAAAAGCTAAAAAATCCAAAAATCCAAACGCAGAACATGCGATAGAGTAGCTTGTTAATGGAGGCTAATATTCTGTTTGCCGTAGATTAAATGGCATATGGTATAACCTTTTCATAATACAATTTGATACGGATATACTGAGAGGCATCTTTCATCCTGGCTCGGGAAGTTTCAATTACATTTCGCTGCCTCAAACATCAATTTCAATCTGCTGGTAAAAGGGAACTGAACAGACCCTATTAACGAAGCTGCTGTAAAGTCAGTCACCCAGTTTCTTTCTCTCTCTCTCTCTCTCTCTCTCTCTCTCTCTCTCTCTCTCTCTCTCTCTCTCTCATTTACACTAAAAATTTATTTTCCAATATTTTGGCACCGTTTTCAAGTTTTTTTTTTTTTATAACGTTTTAACAGTAATGCTCTGCGAATGTATCATACTTTCACTAATACATTTCTTTTAAAATCTTAAAACAATTTGCGAAACATTTATCATCCTCTTTACCATTTTCTTATCTGTTTTTACAGTTTACACGTATGTAGGGATGTATATAGGAGAAACTGTAAAAAACAGGTAAGAAAAGAGGTCTTATGTACGAGACTCAAAGTATATAAAGGAAATAGAACAATATGAGAAATACTGTTCAAATTATCAAGAACTGTCTGGGGTATGCTTACCTAATTATATCATATATAACTTCTTTGGGAGTCACAACAGCTTCATTAAATATGCAAAAGTAACTACAAAGTACATGTTAGTTACAGTACTCTTAAAAATGGTAAAGAGGATTATAAATGTTTCGTAAATTGTTTTAGGATTTTAAAAGAAATGTATTGGTTAAAGCATCAGACATTCGCACAACGTTATTGTCCATCACGTTGAAATGTTATAAAAAAAAAAACTTGAAAACGGTGCTAAAATATTGGGAAATAAATTTTTAGTGAAAATGAGAGAGAGAGAGAGAGAGAGAGAGAGAGAGAGAGAGAGAGAGAGAGAGATAATAATGAGGAAAATCGTTGGGAAATAGTGAACAAAATATAACAAGTGGGGTGAAGATTACCTCGTCCAGGCCATCCATTTCGATAGTATAAATTTGAAGAAAGCTATGAGCAAGAAGCAAATCTAGAATTTTTCTCTCCCTTTCTCTCCACCCCGGATGCGACCTACTACATTCGAATAAAAACGAGGTACATAATTCAAATTTGAGGTTATCAAAAGCATACTGGATTTTAAGGAACACACCCATTCGTCCGGTGCGAGATTCGAAAAAAAGGCCGCCCAGCTAGACGCGATACCGCCAAGCTACGAGGGCAACGAGAGAGAGAGAGAGAGAGAGAGAGAGAGAGAGAGAGAGAGAGAGAGAGAGAGAGAGAGAGAGAGAGAGAAAGTCTATCTACCTATGGAGGTTGTAGATTTACTATAATTGAGAAATGATAAAAGAACACTGCTAAGGAATTATTATAATTGAAAGATTTTCCTTGTCAGGAGAGAGAGAGAGTCTGTCTACCTTAGGAGTTGTAGATTGACTGTAGATTGACTATAATTAAAATCAAAAATGATAAAAGAACAGTGCTATGGATTTATTAAATTGAAAGATTTTCATTGTCAGGAGAGAGAGAGAGAGAGAGAGAGAGAGAGAGAGAGAGAGAGAGAGAGAGAATTATTCTCTCCTTTTCCGTCCCGAGAGAGTATCCTGTCAGGGCATTTAATAACGCCTCGCGAGACATATTTCGCAGATAACAAACCATCCGAGGCCGAGGGAGGCGCAAGAACATGACGCCTTTCTATTAATTTCGTCATCACGTAAATGTAATAACAGAGAACCTTCACTAGGTGTAATCTCCCCTGATGCCGTCAGATTCATTAGCCCTAATCTCAAAGGGAAAAACAAAAAGTGCTGTTGGAGCCTGGGGTACTGGCTCTCTCTCTCTCTCTCTCTCTCTCTCTCTCTCTCTCTCTCTCTCTCTCTCTCTCCTAATTATAATGGACATTTCTTTCAAAAATTCCAGTCAAGACTACGCCTGCAGTTCCCCATCCTAAGAGTATCAAGATATTCTTTCTCCTTTTCTAGCTAAAATGGAGGCTTTTTCAACGAACCTATTGCGTGCCATTGCCTTGCCTTCTTTAAGAAAAACATTTTTTTGGTCACCTGTCTTAAATTTTCACCTTGCGTACACAAACTTGGACTCTCTCTTAAGCACGCTTTTCATTCATTCTTCACCCTTCACATGTAGGTTTTCTCTCTCTCTCTCTCTCTCTCTCTCTCTCTCTCTCTCTCTCTCTCTCTCTCTCTCTCCACATGAATTGACACATCATTATTCGAGGAGTCCATTTTTCCCCACACAACACCCCTGGAATAGCGGAGGGAGGAGGAGGAGGAGGAGGAGGAGGAGGAGGAGGAAGGACTTGTTATTGAAGTGTTTTGTGTCGTCTGAACAATCGCTCCTTGCCAACCGAGTAATTAACACGGTGTCATTTCCAATTCTTGTGTCTCCTTTTTCGGGGGGAGCAGTGTCAGTCAGCCTCCGCTCACTTACGAGAACGTCTTTTATTTTTAGTCTTTGCACAGAGTGACGAAGAGTAGTAGCACCGCGATAATTGAGTCCCCAGCAGCTGTCGTTTATTTACGTAATGAGGTTCTTTAGAGGTGCAAAAGGGGAGGCGTTTAAGAAGCGGTGATGGGTGTGTCGCTGTAGAGGTCTGAAGGTGAGATTTCGGCGATTTGTTTTATACTGGATGTGCGCTGGAAAATCTACTGGAATTACTCTGGACTTTAAATTTCTCTTGATAGCGCTTTCATTATGCAATTTTGGCTCCAGGGCATCGCAAGGAACTTACATCTAATTGAAAGTATATCATCATGACCCTAGGAATGTGGAAATTTCAACCGTATCTTATGCTTGCATTTTTCAATTATTCTGGGAAAAATGTCATTATATATATATATATATATATATATATATATATATATATATATATATATATATATATATATATATATATATACACACACACACACACACACACACACACACAACTACAAATGCGGTTCATTACTGTAAAGTGCAAATGAAGCCTGTCGGTATGAGTAACCGGATATGGACATTTAGCCAACTGGTCTCTTCTTGAACAGACCTGAAAGAAAAGTTTGCATCTGTGAACTCCTCACGCTTTTCCCTTGGATCTGGATACTTCTGAGTTTACCTCTGATTCTGCAAAACTCAAATTCTGTGAATTTCTGCCCCCAGATTTGTATGTCTGATGCTTTTGCCAAGGAGTCTTTGTACTTCCGATTCTTTAACCACTGTAACTGTATAATCATGATTCTTGAAACGCTGATCCTGCAAACTTCAGACTCTTTTGCCTCTGTTTCTGTATTCATACTATCGTCAGTTTTCTAGAATAACTTCAGTAGTCTTCAGTGACTTCTATTTCGTACTAAGGGCCTTCCAGTATGGTCTTACACAATATCTGACCAGCCGCCCCCACCCCCACCCCACACACAAATAAAAAGAAATCGACAATCGTGCCCCTTTCGTGACAATGTCTAACACGTAGCAGAGTTAACTCATAACTCATGTAGAGGGATGTAACAGAAAGACAGATTAACTGAACAGTTGCAAATCAGTGATAAATGAAATGAGCGGAATATGAAATCTACCAGTCATATCCATCAGACCTAGGAAAGCACAACGGCCACCCAATGAACACTTAACTTTCAGGTTTCCTAAAATTTATAGGTATGATTTCCACTAAAATTTGTTTATGAAACCGAATTAAAAATGAAATCAGAAAAACTTACTTTACTGGGAGAAAGTGCGTCCGGCGCTTTAACCTGTGTGGTACAAGAAAGTATACGATATATGGACAATAAGTTATCATCCAACCAAACATTTTACCCAAGAAAGTGAAGGAGAATGATGAAAATACTCATTTTTCCTTTCCGAAATTTCACAACTGTCTGGATCAGTCACTGGAAAATATTAGTTCCGGGTCAGCTCACGTTAGGTCTCGATCTTTTGATTATTTCTTTTCACTTATCTTTTTTACATATGGCTACCATCGCCTTTTATCGGAGAGGTCTTTGCTTTGAAATATAATTCACAGTAATAATGAGTGGCGTCTATGAGGAATACAGATATTCCATGTTTCATAACAGTATATTTATTTAATATGATGATTACGGCCATGCTGTTTTATTTAAGTATTTTTTTGTTTTTATGTGTTTTCAAACGACATTCGCATGCCTAACATGAATACTCACCAAAGATCTTCAGTTTCACAATGCGTTCACATTTTCCACGATGAAGACTCACAAGCGGGTTTAAATAAGATTTCCGATTTTTTTTTTACGTGGTTTTTAAATGCATCATAACCGGGTATATTTCTTCAAATAACGACAGCGTCTTTTTTTTTTTTTTTTTTTAAATAAACACATGCAGTCGCTTTACTGAATGTTTCATAATCGATTCTTTAATTATAGAAAAATAAAGCTATTTTCTAAGAAGAATAACGATCGATTTTTAGTTTCAGAATTACATTTATCTTTTCATACAAAAATTTTTAACAAAGTTTTACTAATCATTCTTAATGGTTCACATATTGTCAAGGCGAATTAGGTACTTCAGTATTTTTATTTTAATATTTCGCAATCGACTCTTTTTTTTTTCTTTCTTTTTTTCTAAATGACTATTCCTTTTTTTTTTCCTAAATGACTATTCCTTTTTTTTCCTAAATGACTATTCCTACTTTCGCTTTCGAGATTTTGACAAAGGCATGAAAGAGGAACCATTTAGCGGTCTCCTATATTTAGATCATTTTGTAAATCATTTACTTCCTCATTAAGACGTATGTTGTGTTTTTTTAAAATAAATATTAACATAAATTACAATACCCGTATAACTGTGTATTTTAGTTTTTTTTTTTATTACGAAGACATATGCAAAATACTTTGTTGATAACTATAGTTGTAAAACTTAAATTAGTAGATTTCAATATTCTCTTTTAGCCGGCTTTAGTTTACCGGATTTAAACATCTTTTTTTCCCTTTTTTTGCAGTCTTTCGTTCCAAGATCATTGTATTTCTAACAAATTTCCCGCTCATAAAAATCCTTCCTCATAAAACCTGCATTACTGCTTTCTAATGTCCCTTTTCCTCTCACTCCCACCAACTTTGTAAATGCACTTCACAAGCAGACTTAAAGAGGAACTTCCTGAAGCAGTCGTCATCCCACTCTATAAGCTAATTAAGATCCACGCAATTAATCAAGATTAAGAACGAAACTTCTGCGAATGCAAACAACCTATCTATTAGAGGATTCCCTGATTCCACGATTCATGTTTTGGGGAAACTGAAAATTACTAAGAATATGAATATAAAGTATTTCATTGTTACAGGATTCATGGGGAAGCGTTTGAAGACAATACAAAGTGAATGATTTTGTAAGAAACGAGATGTTTTAATCGTTCTGATATTGAAGAATAAAAAAATAAAACTATTGCGAAAGCATTTTGGAAAATAAAAGCGATAAATGGCTTTCCTGTTTATTAAGGAACATAGATGCTAGGTTCCCATGTGAGCGACTTCTTATATCTTGAAAAAATGCAAAGCGATGCTGCAGTTTGCCCGAAAGTTAAAATGAAGAGGAAAACAGCAGAAAATCCAAACAGTCTCTTCCTCCTCTGGCTGGCTCATCACGGAGACATTTTCCACCCTCGTTGTCTGATGATATCAGGAAATTTCCGCCTAAGATTTCGGGCAAGAGTGGCTTTTTAAGGCAGTTGTCCCCCCTCATAAGTGTGATCCCTTTCCCTCATGAGGGACGCATTTCCATTCCGTCCCCCGGAATGCGAAATTTATATTGACACAGGCGTGACATTTGTCCTCATAACCGGGACAGTATTCCCTCAAAGTGGGATATACTTCTTAGGACGCGGAATTTTCACTCATAACCGAGACATTCGTCATCCACCTCCTCATCCCTTCCCTTCTGGTTCTTAACCAAAAGGATCTGGGTCTTTCGGCTTTCACTGTCACTACTATTAATTCTCCCTTGCTCAAACCGAGACATTATAACCTCTCAATGAGACACTCATCTTCAATGGAGGTGCCATTTTCTTTCATAAGCAAGACACTGTTTCTTCATAAATGAAATACTTATTCCTATTAGGCGCCTCATTTTAACAACTAAAATCGAGCATCAATTTCCACATCAAAAGAGAATCATTCATTATCTTTAAACCATAGCATTTACCCTTATTATTTCCTGATCATAAATGACATAATTTCACCTAACAGGCCTGACACTTCTATACATCGGGACCACTGTCTACAGTAAACCTTCAATCTCTATGTACACAAAATCTGTTTAAACAACTTACTTTGACACCACGGCAGACTAACAACCGCCACATAGGTCATGGGAATAGCACGAACTTTTTTAATGTCAGATTTTAACAGCACACTACATATGCTTAAATCTGCGCTAAAACCTATTATTCATATTGAAAATAAATTCTTATGCAACCCGTTGCAAGGAAGGGCATGCGTGAAATTGTCTACAGGTACAGAATAGAATTTTTAATTAATCGAGTATGAAAATTGTGGAGAACGTCAGCATTTTCCCATTCTGTAGAGCATGAAACTTTACCGTCTACAGGAATTAATTTCCTCTACAGAATTCCTGAAACTGTTTCATCACGATCTCAGGAGTTAAAAACTTCGGTGGAAGTTCGGTTAACACCACTGGACTGTACGAAGGTATTTCCTAATATTTACCTTGTATTGGAACAACATGAATTGGCCGTTGTATATATCTGGATCCTTCCAAAAAAGGGAGGCGTTAATCCTATATGAGGAATTTCTCTCACTTCCTCTAGGGCCAAGCCCCAGTCTTATCCTATCCTTTCATATTCTCTTGACTGTTTGTGTAGGTGCTGGCCTAAATACGAAATTAATTGCAGGAACAAAAACAAACAGACAGACAGACAAAAAAACACAAAATACTTACAAATAGAATCAGAAAATTTAAAAACAGAAAAATACATACAGAAAGTCACGATATATAAAAAGAAATTAACTGATCAAAAAAAAAAGCGAAAAAAGACTACAGAAAAAATCAACACTTCAAAGCCTGCACATAAAATTAAAAAAGAATCCATGTAGATCAAAACAGGAACCTAAGTAGAGAATGAGTCACCACAAAACAAAACAGCAAAATGCAGAAATACAGAAAGAATCAACACAGATCAAACAAGAAAGATTCAAAATTGCTCAAAACAAATACTTAATACAAATGAAAATAATGATTCATAAATAATCGGCAGAGCCCTCAGCTAAAATTAACACAGAAAGGATCCGCACAGATTAAAAACAGGGGAAATACTAAAGAAACGAGCCTAATTAAAAAGAAAATATATGCAAAACAATCAACACAGACGGAAACAATGATATTTAAGAAAAAGATTCATCACATAAAAATTTTTAAAAATCGGCATAAAAAATTATTAACAAGGAATCGACTTAGTTCAAAACAGAAAAAAAAAAACCGCACGGGAATAATAATAAAAAATGCACAAAGAATCGACATACATCAGGAAGAAAAGATGCAAAGGAAACAGACACAACAAACATCACAACAACATTATTACGCAAAGCGTTCGAATAGATCAAAACACAAGAAATACACAAAAAGATAACCGGTTCCAGATCAAAATATAAAAAATAAATACACAATGGTCACAGCGATACAAGGTACACAGGCTAAGAAACAGAAAGAGAATACGCACTCTGAAAAAATACGGAAAAATTGGACGAAAAAAAGAAAAATCACATCAACGATGGAAGCCAGCAACAACCATCGCAGTGGAAATCCCATTGAAGGCCGGGTTCCAGAGTCAAAGGGGATAAAAAAAGACAGGTAAATAAACCTTCCGTTTGCACTATTTGTCGAAGAAAGTAATATAAATATTTGCTAGTTATTGGATACGTAATGACGTCAGAGGAGAGAGAGAGAGAGAGAGAGAGAGAGAGAGAGAGAGAGAGAGAGAGAGACTGGAAAAGCTGAATACTGATGGTGGAAGGAGTTGCTGGAAGACCCCACGCAGTGAGGAAACGGAGAATCAGGAGGACGGAGACGGGTCGAAGGAGAGGAGGACAAGAGGGGGAGAGAGAAGCCTCAGGGAGAGAAAGGGGGTTACAGGGGGAAGGGGTAGTTTGCAGACCGTTGGCTAATATCTCTTGGGGCTGCAACATCAACACACTGGATAGGAGAGAAAAAGACTAACGGGAAATATTCCAGGTGCTGGAAGATCCTAAGGGGCTGCCGAGATGAGGTATAATGGGTTTGGCAGGCTGGAATACGTCCATGGATGGCCCGAGCCAGAAGCCCTCCTGCAAGGAATGTTATCGTTACCATTACTTCGTGGAGGGAAATGCACATATGAACTCCGAGTCTTTGACAACCTCGTCATTCCCACCGTCATGTCCCCTTACTGATGAAGCTTTTGTTTTTGTTGGTGCTGTTTCGGCTGCGTTTATGTAACTTTGATAAGTATCAAAGAATCTTAGCGTTTTCGGTTGCAATAACTGAATTCCGGGCTAATTTTCCAGTTCTGAATCTCGGCAACTACCAACCTATCCCTTTAAGAAATATTAAATTAATGAAAACTTGTATCTACTTTATCCAAAATAAAAACGACAGTGGTTTTACCCAAAGCTGTAAATTCAATGACGCATTTTCCCTTCACTTTAACCGCTTTCACCAAACTCATCCGAGAGCACTTTCTTATTTTCAGCTGAGCTAATCAGAATCTTTACTACCCGTAAATCGCAAGGTATCGCTCTTTCTACTCCCGAGAAAAACCTCATGAAGAGGAGAAGTGAAAAAAAAAAAAAGACGGAAAACTTGCAAAACAAATTTCAACAGACTCGTCATGCTTCTTCTACACAGCTTGTTAAAGCAACGCCTTTAACAAATAGCAAAGGCATGCAATACTAGAGCAATCTACCAGGCACTTTCTTTCCAAACTGTTTTTCCCTTTGGCTCTCTGAATGGAGCCGAGGAGGAAAAAGGGAATGAAGCAACGAAGGAAGGGAAGGGAGCAGTGTCCCCCTTCGATGGCCAGTCCTTCTCATCTGAAAATAGTCCCCCGCCCTAACCCCCAAAGCCCACCACCTGTATCCTTTAAAAGGACTTCAA
>NC_089770.1:25262071-25279571 GCF_040412425.1 Macrobrachium rosenbergii | reverse complement strand
CTTATAAGCGAAGAAGGCCTCTGAGAACGCTCTTCTTGCCCCCTCTCGTTGCGGAGAAGACCTCTGCCTTCTTGTGCCTTTTGGCTGAAGGCAGCAGCCGCATACCTGGAGATTTAGAACGGGGTAATGGGGACAAGAGGAGGATTTTCTCATTGTTGTGAGTGGCTACTGAGATTAAGAAGTGGCGTAAAATTGCTCTTTGAGCCTTTCTCAGTGGGAGATTCTCTCTCTCTCTCTCTCTCTCTCTCTCTCTCTCTCTCTCTCTCTTTGAGTACTTTGTCAGTGTTCATCTGTATAAATTTTATTTGCCACTTGGTCGTTTCCCTTTAAAGGTAGTTGCTCTGAAAAAAAAAGTACTCATTTCCATGAAGCATCAGAGACTTCATTTACACATACTATATTTATATAATAATAATAATAATAATAATAATAATAATAATAATAATAATAATAATAATAATAATAATAATATAGCAAGTAACTACAGGCCTATCACCTGCCTACCAATAATGTGGTAGTTACTAACAGGCATCATTAGTGAAAGGCCATACAGCTACCTTGACTCCTAGAGGATACAAACACCGTCCCCCACCAACAAAGGCTGCAGAAGGAAGTGTAAGGGCACAAAAGATCAGATCTTTATAGACAAAATGGTAATGAAGAATAGTAAGAGAAGGAAAACCAACCTAAGCATGGCATAGGTTGACTACAAGAAAGCCGTCGACATGATACCGCACACGTGGATAATAGAATGCCTGCAAATATATGGGGCAGAGGAAAACACCGTTAGCTTCCCCAAAAATACAATGCGCAACTGGAATACAGTACTTACACTCTGGGAAAAGACTAGCAGAGGTTAACATCAGGAGAAGGATCTTCGTAGTAGCCATGATTCCCATGGCAAAAGTACTGCAGAAGATGGATGCTGGGTACCAACTCGAGAAAGGAGGCAACAGAATTAACCATCTGATGTTCGTGGACGACATCAAGCTGTATGATAAGAGCATCAAGGAAACCGATACCCTAATCCAGACTGTAAGGATCGTACCTGAGGACATCAGGATGGAGTTTGGAATAGGAAAATGCACCTTGGTCAACATTTTAAAAGGCAAAGTAACAAGGACTGAAGGGATAAAGCTACCAGACGGGGACAGCATCAAACACATAGATGAGACAGGATACAAATACCTGGGAATAATAGGAGAGGATATAAAACACCAAGAGATGAAGGACACGATCAGGAAAGAATATGTGCAGAGACTTAAAGCGATACTCAAGTCAAAACTCAACGCCGGAAACATGACGAAAGCCATAAACACATGGGCAGTACCAGTAATCAGATACAGCGCAGGAGTAGACGAAGGCTGAACTCGTAGCACAGACCAGAAAACTATAAAACACATAATACACAAAGCACTACACCCAAGAGCAAATACAGACAGATTATACATAACACGAAAGGAAGGGGGGAGAGGGCTATTAAGCATAGAGGACTGCGTCAACATCGAGCGAAGAGCACTGGGGTAATATCTGAAAACCAGTAAAGACAAGTGGATAAGGAGTGCATGGGAAGAAGGACTGATAAAAGTTGACGAAGACCCAGAAATATACAGAGACAGGAGAATGAAAAACAGAACAGAGGAATGGCACAACAAACCAATGCATGGACAGTACATGAGACAAACTAAAGAACTGCCCAGCGATGATACATGGCAATGGCTACAGAGATGAAAACTCAAGAAGGAAACGGAAGGAACGCTAACAGCGGCTCAAAATCAGGCCCTAAGAACCAGATATGTCCAAAGAACAATAGATGGAAATAACATCTCACCCATATGCAGGAAGTGCAATATGAAAGACGAGACCATAAACCATATAGCAAGCGAATGTCCGGCACTTGCACAGAACCAGTACAAAAAGAGGCATGATTCAGTAGCAAAAGCCCTCCACTGGAGCCTGTGCAAGAAACACCAGCTACCTTGCAGTAATAAATGGTACGAACACCAACCTGAGGGAGTGATAGAAAACGATCAGGCAAAGATCCCCTGGGACTATGGTATCAGAACAGATAAGATGTTATAAGCCAATAGACCAGACGTGACGTTGACTGACAAAATCAAGAAGAAAGTATCACTCATTGATGTCGCAGTACCATAGGACACCAGAGTAGATGAGAAAAAAAAAAAAAAAAATTGACAAGCATCAAGACCTGAAAATCGAAATAAGGATATGGAATATGCCAGTGAAAATTGTACCCATAACCATAGGAACATTAGGCACGATCCCAAGATCCCTGAAAAGGAATCTGGAGAAACTAGATGCCGAAGTAGCTCCAGGACTCATGCAGAAAAGTGTGTTACTAGAAACAGCGCACATAGTGAGAAAAGTGATGGACCCCTATAGGAGGCAGGATGCAACCTGGAACCCCAAAACTATAAAAACCACCCAGTCGAATAAGATGACTGTGATGGACACCCCCCCCCGACAAAAAAATAATAATACAAAAATAATAATAATAATAATACTAATCTTGCGACTAACGACTCATGTCAAGATATCCATTTATCTAAAGTTTGTAAAAGATAATTTATGGCGTGTATTTCAAATGAAATTAAGGAGAGTTTAAATTTGGAGCTTTTTGGTAAACACCTAAAGTAAATTTATTGGCAATTAATTAAAACTCTAAGCACTTCAACAATGTTATTTATCGAAGAAACTTTTATCGAACCTGACGATGTTAATGTGAGGAAGTAAAAGGAAACCTTGTTATTTATTCACAACTTACCGATTTAATATTCACTTCTGTTATTTTCCTTCCTGCTTACTCATCACCGTTTACTGAATACCAATTTCATACGTAGGATGAATAACGATGAAAAGTTAAAAGTGCTAAACAATGAATCTTGTCCGAGACTAAACTTCGGAAGGATATTGCCAACACTACTCCTGTTATTTACCTTTCCCATTTTTCTGGTCGTTCTGCCTTTATTTGTTTGTCGATCAATCTTGTTTTATATATGAAGCTTTCTGAATGTTTAAATTAGGGTATGTATATGTATATGCATATGTGTGTGTGTATATATATATATATATATATATATATATATATATATATATATATATATATATATATATATATAAAGGAAAAGGAGAAAATCTCTTCGGAATGTTAACAAATCTTCCCTAGAATGTGGAAATGACACTGCCCTTCAGCATCCCTTATTTATTTAATTCACAGTTACATAACCCAACGAACACCATTTCTTTCCGGTTCAAAATTCCCCAGATTTAACGTTAAATAATTTCAGTACGTAAAACAATGTCTTGGAATGGACGGAACTCATCTAACAGTATACGGAAATAAAATAAAACTGTAAAAATAAATATATGTAGAAAATGTACATGTAGAACTGCTCAGAAATGTATTTTGTATCATACATATAGCTTGACTGGAAGTTTGCCTTGTTATCATACTGGGTTTGTTATTATTATATTAATATCATTTTTAATTTAAAAAGGCTAATGGACAGTTTAATGCACTGATCAAAGCAGCTGACACGAGCTGGGAAGGCGTCGATGACTTAATCCATACAAGGATCATTACATGACTCAATGTACATAAAATAATTTTCAAAATTTACGTTATGAAGACTAATTTCAGATGACCATAATCTTTATTTGTAATTTCATATTGCCAAATAATTACCTCTCTCTCTCTCTCTCTCTCTCTCTCTCTCTCTCTCTCTGCGGCCGCGTAGCGTTCGATCCCCAAACGAGACTAAGAGGGGACGATATGAAAGTTTTACTTAAAAGTCACAAGGCCTCTGCTGGCCTAAGCAGTGAGTTATGTACCTGATTGTGTGTCGACTTTCGTGGGTCGCAGACGGAAAGAAATGAGAGAGAGAGAGAGAGAGAGAGAGAGAGAGAGAGAGAGAGAGAGAGAATCATTTATCCGACAATCTTTATAACATTAAATAATTGCGTATGCGAGGGCCTTAAAGAGAGAATTCTCAGCTCCCAGTAATGAAGCAAATTCTCAAGATCACTGCTTGACAAGTTATTCAATAATTATGTCGATAAGTGACCATTTTCTCTTGCAAAATACACACCAATACTATATATATATATATATATATATATATATATATATATATATATATATATATATATAAAATATATATATATATAATATAAAATGCTATTCGTGTTATGCTTCAATAAAAGTGACGGTTTAGATTTCAGATTCTTTAATTTACATATAGTACAATTTACCAAGTGCAAGCTTTCGATGACATAGTCGTCTTCATCAGGTACCTGTGCACAAGGAGATATCAGCTACACCCGGGCATATATGTGCGCCTCCCAATATCTGTTATTTTCTATTTCTAATCCCTAGAACGACCTGCCCGTCTACTGATGAGGACGGATGCATAACTTCGAAAGCTCGAAAACTAGTACTTGGTAAATTGTACTCTGTAAATTGAAGAATCTGAAATCTAAACCAACCCTTCTTACTGAAGTCAGACACGAGGAAAGTGAAGTTGTGGCTATTATTATTATTATTATTATTATTATTATTATATAAAACTATATGTATATAATGTGTATATATATACGTGTATATATGTGCACAATTATATATATATATATATATATATATATATATATATATATATATATATATACATATGTGTGTGTGTGTGTGTGTGTGTGTGTGTGTGTGTGTATAGTGTTCCAAATAACAAAACTTTCCACACAACCGGCATTTCAGGCAGAATCGAAAACAATTCAACCCAAAAACGTTATATTTCACCCAATAACGCCGCTGAATATCCGTTCGATTACTGTTTAACTTTTCAAATAACGGAATGATATATCCGCCGGGGAACGCACCAGTTATTTAGATGCGTCATTGCGAATGGATGTCTTGAAAAAAAAAATAAAAAAAGGGATTCCAAAACTGTGGTGAAAAACATTAAAATGAAAAAACTCTCATTTTCCTCTCCCGACCGAAAATGCCGCAGCGGCCTCGTTTTACCAACAGTGTTTTGGGGTCGGCGCAAATTTTAATGCGGAATAAAAGCGTTGATTGAAAACGAATAGGCTATTAAATAATCCTGCAATCTCACCGTGAAACGATCCAACTAACTAACACCCCCCCCACCCCACACCACAACCCCCTTTCCCCACCTGGCGTCCCCCCGCCCCCTCTAGCCAAATAAAGTCCCGTCAAATACCAAGTTTGGGTGACACACTCGCGTTTCAATCTACAGGCACCAAACCGCCGCGGACAATTTGTTTTGGAAAGCATTTAGAAAAAAAAATAGGGACAGCGTTTTGTCGGGGTTGTGTATCACTGATTAAGGCCTCAACTCATACGTGAAATACTCGGTATTAAAACTCACGCCGCCACTTTTTTTTTTTTTTTTCCCAAATCGTTCGACTCGAAAATAGAGATGCGGCGTTTTGTCGGAGTTCTGTAACAGTGATTTGGGTAACGATTGATATGTAAATCACTTGGGATTAAAGCTACAGTATAATGTCTGTATTAAAACGAGGCTTTAAATTAGTAATGCCCGCATTAAAGCTACAGTTTAAAATGGTAATGCTTGTATTAAAGCTAGTTCAATTTTACTTCTATTAAACTACAACTTAATAAGTAATGCCTGCATATAGCTATATTTCCCAGCGAAACACATTACAATTACTCTTCTATTACAAAAAGAACAGCGTTTAATCACTGAAATGTATAACTGTTTTATGTTTTAGGTATCAAGGCAAAGAACATGTGAATACAGATTTAACTGTTTCCGAAATAATTAAGTCCACCAGTGAAAACCGTAGTTGTTTTCGCTTTATTCACTTTTGGTTTTAATGTTTACAAAGACCATTCCTTGTTCTGCTGTGTATCTGATTTTCGTGTTCGGTTAATACTACAACTAGCCATGCTCCAAAATAACACGTTTGTGTTATGTCAAAACGTTTGTAGCTTTGGGTAGACACTACAAACCTTACTGCATTTATTTTAGATATCAACTGAGATATTATACATACATATACACACACATTTATATATAGATAGATAGATAGATAGATAGATATCTCTGACCTACATCGTTGCCATGTGTTCAATTCCACCATAACTCACGGTGAAGGGGTAAGTCGAATGAAATGTTAGCAATTCAATCAATGCTGGGTCGGGAAGCTGGCTAAAATTCTACAGTGCGTTAGGCGCTAGCCGCTTGCCCGAGAAAGAAAAACCTCAGGTACGTAGTACTTAGGTTCCATCTTTTATTACTTCTGCTCGGGAATTGCTAACGCCCTGGACTTAACCTGAAAGTCGGGGTTCGGTTCCGATGTGAGTCAGAAATTTATTTCTGTGAAACACGTTCCCATGTGTTCATTTCCACACACACACACACACACACACACATAAATATATATATATATATATATATATATATATATATATATATATATATATATATATATATACACTGTATATATATATAATATATATATATATATATATATATATATATATATATATATATATATATATATATATATATATATATATATATATATATATATATATATATATATATATATATATATATATTTCTATATGCATTTAGTGAATTTGCCATTGTAATAACAATAATTCTTACCATCTTCCCTGTCTGGATAACTTGTGCTGAGTGTGTTGTTAAAGCATTACATCAGTATTTTAGATTTCAACTGATTTTTAAAATGTTCCGAATTAGAGTCCACTTGCAGTTGCAATACCTTGCTTTACCTAATTTCGGCTGCTTTGTCAGTACCATATACAAAAAATGCACAACTAATCTTTGACAAAAATTCGCTGACCAAAAGGCATTTGAGTTTTTTGTCTCTGGTTTATCCGAAATAGATTAGCCAAGTTACATCTGTGCCTTCTGACATGACTTTTACACTGATTGTGAACACATGCCAAGATACATTGTCTTCTTGTCTTGAAAATGTGTGAAAATGTATTTTTAAAGCTGTGAAAAACTCAAAATATATATAAAAAAATTTTCTCACTTTAATAAAATTTTTAAAATTGCAGATCATCCTTCGTTCTTCAGCAATTCTTCCACAATATGGCATTTAAACGCCGAAAATACTCCCGAAAACACTACCGTCTCACTAAGAAAAATTAAGAAAACATACGGAAGTATAGGAATGAAATCGAACCGGAGGCGACGATTATTTTTTTTACGAGAAAGGAAACAACGATAATATCCTTCCGAAAAAGGATGATATTAATAAAAAAAAAAAGTTAAACCAAAATTTTCCTCAACGAGACTCCTAAGGAAAAGAAGGATTATTCATCCTTTCGAGAAACAGAAGAGAATGAAACTGACACAACCAAATGCCACTCCCGCAGGATCTCAGGGACACAGAAGGCAAGGGAAAATTTTATTCGGCGACTGTGAAAAGGGACGTCGTCATTATAGAATTTCCGACGCGGGTGAAGCCACACGTAGGACGCCTCCCGCTCCCGCCCTCTCCTGCCGGTGCTGCAGGAAGCGCTCTCCAGTAATTGGCCTTGGAAATATGTCGGAGGCAACGCTCCCGCCTCAGGGGCGGCGCGGGGGAACAGACGAGAGTTGTAAAGGGCGTGGTTCTAGTACAGGAAGGGCCTGCTGGAATAGTTGTGAACGAGATATAGAAAGGAAAGTGGGGAAAAAATGGGATGATAGGATGGATATGCTCTAGGATAACAAAAGTGGGCATGTGGGATAAAGGATACTCCAGGAAGAGAGTAAGGCAAACGGTTAGGATAACAAAGTATACGAAAAGAAAGTGTGCACGAAGGAAAAATGTCTTCCATGGCACTTATGGAAGAAGAATGGGTTTAGGATGCCAAATAAAAAAATTCTCTGGGATTAATGTATTACAGAATACCCAAGGACAGGAGCGAGTAAGCAGAATGAGTTTAAGGCGCCAAACGGAGAAAGTCTGTAGGATGAATATGCCGTAAGATACGTAAAGGAGACATGTATCTGTTGTTAATAAGCGCTTGTGAATTATCATATTCAATCTCTGCGGCTATTCTAAATTATACATTGAATACGAATACATGTAAGATGTGTTTAAGGATGCTTCACGAAAATGACGGCCTGTTCGTAGGATGAATTTGTGTGTAAGGAAATCCAATGAAAGGGAGGAAGATGAACGTGCTGTGAGTGTAGCACACGAAAGTGTGTGTGTGTGTGTGTCACTGTGTCACTTTGGCCTGAATATTGGCTGAGGCTGCAGGTGATTTGCCTGTCATCTGAAGATATCTGGGATAAGGGGGAGAGGCAGTCTCTCTCTCTCTCTCTCTCTCTCTCTCTCTCTCTCTCTCTCTCTCTCTCTCTCTCTCTCTCTCTCTTACTGAGCAGGCGTTTTCTAACATCGATTTGTAGAACGACTCTTAATCCACATGACTCTCTCTGTCTCTGTCGTAATATACAGGTTGTTAAGCATTACATTACATAATAATAAAACTAGTAACGAAACGCCCTTTAGAATATTATTCCAAAAAAAGATGAAGTATCAGTAATGTATCTCATTCCTTCTAGTAACACTTGAACTTTAGTTATAACTTTACTCCTAAAACTGAAAGCCTTTAAAAGGTCAGACGACTTCTTTTCTCCCCGGCCTTTCAAAATAAAAAAAATAAATAAATAAATAAATATAGCTACAAAATTTGTGTAGCATAAATCGACTCGTAATGAGAAAAGCGTTAAGCTGACACACTGTTATTTTCCTTCTGCTACCGTTTTCCCCAACTTCTATAACTGTCCCTCTTTTACGAGGCAGGTTTACGCATCCTTCATGCTTGCAACTGCTTCCCTCTAGTCCTTAACCCTTTTGGTCCAGCGATGGAATTATAAAATGAGAGAAAAAATTAAAAAGGCTCTGTGTTACCGACGGTTCTCGAGCGTTATAATATTTTCCAACTTCATATCGGAGCTCTGTATGTTTAATGGTCTTGTTTTCGAGTTTGCGAAATATATGTCGAGCGTTGGATTGGCCTGCTGCACTTCATAACCGTTTGTGAATTGCTCCATTCAACTTCTACGGCCACTTTAAATTACAAATTTTTTCCAGTTATGAACGGTTTCAGTTTACAAACCGTTATTAACTGGAAAAAAATTATCAACATCTACAACGTTTTTAAACTATACATTTACAATTAAAAACATCTTCATGGAGAATTTTTCAAAAACTTTTCATTCCTGCCGTTGTAAGTGAATATTTTAGAAAGTTTTTTTTTCATATCCTTTGAAATTGTTAATAATTTCAGTTTTACATGCATTACCGTATATCATGAGTTATTTTTATCCTCTAAATTGTTATACATGTGCCTCGTATTTCTGAAAGCGTTTCCACGCTGTCAATCACATTTTTCCTCCATATCACTTTGCCTGTCATGTTATATACGTGTTCTGTAAACTAAACTGCACAATTCAGCCTGAACAATAATTGATATTGTATTCAGTAAATTCACGACTTCAAAATATTGTGATCTGGAATAACCCCGTTCTGTGTAAACGTAAATTTCATTCAAATAATTGCTGTGGTTATTATTTGTTATGAATTTTAGTTATAATAGCAATTCAGTAATTAATGTTGTAATGGATATATGGCTGATAAGTTATTTATTGAACTGTTACAGCTATAGCCTTATGATTTATATGTAATTCGATTTTGTTTTAAGCGCTAGCGTATTTTTTTCCAAATATGACAATGTTTGTTTTATTCACCCGTTATAGCAATGTGCTTTGTTACTTATTGATACACGATCAACTGCTACTGTAATTAACGTTAATATCCATGGTAGCGATAACTGAGCCTTAATCATTTACCGTCATTTTCCAAGCGTTGTTATAACATTATAAGGAGTTTATATATCACGAGGTACATTGCGAGCCTTTTCCCCTCAAAAACTGATGCGTTCATCATGCAACTTGATACCTTTGCAATGCAGAGTTAATTGCTGACTGACATTTTGCTAGACAGACAGTCAGTGCACGGAACACTTTCACGACAAATATGAGAACGAAAATCACATTGAATTTATAAGATATCCATCAACATTGCATGCCATACTCGTAACAAGTTTAAAGTTTAGGCTGTACATTTATGCAGATAGCTGTATCAAACCCAAAAGGCAAAGGTTGAAATCCTGGCCGAGGGCAGATGTACTTTCCAGATATAATTCTCATTGCGTGTATATTATTCCCATGGTTAACTGAATTTGATAATAAGGGGTATTTATGAGTGTGCATATATTATACTTGTGTATATATACATACATTATATATATATATATATATATATATATATATATATATATATATATATATATATATGTGTGTGTGTGTGTGTGTGTTTGTCCGTAAACGTGGTACCTGGCGAAAAGAATGCGAATCCGGCCCCTTCTTTCAGAAAATCAATTGCATATGCAGGCTGCCTCAAATACACACTAGCCTAGCAAGAACATATATTAATTTAAATTTATACCTTTGCACCTAATTTACCGAAGCTGTCTCAAGGGTCGTATGTTATCCTTGCGTAAAAGCCTATATTCACGCAACGATCTTCCAGGAAACCGTCAATACTAGCAACTATAAAGGTCTACTAATCCTCTGCATGCCCCCAACACTATGTTTTGAGCTGTCTCTACAAGTGCAGTACAGGAAGGTGTTTATATAATTTTCTAAATATATATTTTCTGCCCACATACTTCAAGGATAATTACTCTTTGTAATATCAACAAAATATACTATCTGTCTTTCATCATATAACTAATAATGAAACACTATCAAACAGATGAGAGAGAGAGAGAGAGAGAGAGAGAGAGAGAGAGAGAGAGAAAGAATAATGGAACATTTTCTGTACCATTACTTTTCCCAGATCCAAAGGGGCAAGAAATAAAATCAGGTAATTTTCAACGCGTCATTTGAAATCGATAACAACCGCAAGTCAGATAAAGAAAATTCTGAGAGAGAGAGAGAGAGAGAGAGAGAGAGAGAGAGAGAGAGAGAGAGAGAGAGAGAGAGAGAGAAACCTATAATTCCTTTCAATGTGGTTCTTTTTCTTTATTCCCACTCTCCTCATCCCACTTTTATAACTTGATTCAAATATTTCGGTATCTTTTATTGCCGTTCTTTTAAATCCTCAAATTGCACGGTAAGACGCCAGGTAAGTTACAGTCAATCAATCAGCCAATCGAATTGCACGGATAAATGACTGCTCTCTTTCCTCAGTTGCCAGGATTTCGAATTTTCTTCTTTCTTCTGTTCTTATTCGGCCTGGGCTAAGTAAGCATATTGGGTTGCCCGTTCCCTTGGTATCGAGTTTTTTTTTTTTACAACTGTTGTACCTTATTCATATATATTATATTCTTTTAATTTTAAATTTTAGTAACTCTCTTAAAACGGAAATTTTGATATAGAGCTTTATCGTTGCGTTTCCATCCTCCACGAATCCTTTTATTTTCTTCTTTAAAAACAAGACATTCTTCTCAGTTCTGTCTTATCCCCTCTATGCTATTCTTTTCATTTTGCTTTATATTTCACTCGTTTATCTATTCTCCTTTTTACAGCTTTGTTATTCTACGTCTCTCTGCCGATTACAATGTTTATTTACTTTTTGTCAAGTTTACAACCTCTCTTCATGTTTACAACCCTTTCCTTTAACTTTCTCTCTCTCTCTCTCTCTCTCTCTCTCTCTCTCTCTCTCTCTCTCTCTCTCTCCCGAAGGTATATTGGGCTCCAGACGGATCACTTTTCAATTCCATCTTCCAGTGACCTCAATGATTGAAGTCACCCGCTATTACTCGCATTCCCGCACTCACTCTTTCTCCATATACATGTAATCTTTACTTGCACTGGTTAAAGAAATCCACATTTCACACCTTTCTTTAGCTGTGAGCCACACACACATGTAGCCTATATCGGTTTGCCTGAGAGAGAGAGAGAGAGAGAGAGAGAGAGAGAGAGAGAGAGAGAGAGAGAGAGAGAGAGAGAGAGAGAGAGAACATTTCAAGTGACTGCTGTCCCTACTGGATGAAATCTTTCAAAAATTTAATACTGAATATAAATTCCTAAACTAAATTGTCTGCATGCTGTGATTCGCAAAACCTTTCAAAATTATACAACAGCAGAAAATTCAGATTAGAAATGAAACCGGTTCCTTCATTTAATTAATCAGAAATCATTCTTTGAAAAATTACAAAATATTGAAAAAGCCTCGAAAAATATATCAGAAATATATAATACTAGAAACCATACCGGCACTGAATAGTCTTTACAATTTAATGAGTCATAAGTTTAAATAATATATCATATTAACCCCAGATAAGGCCTCTGAGTATTCCTATGGCCCTCTTAGGCCTAATCAAAAGTACCTTAATAACCCTCAACTACAGATCTTGGAAGCCCCTCATTAGGCTCCCCCCTCCCCCACACCTTCTACGGAATCTATATACTTATGGTCCCTCCAGCCTCATATGCTACCGAAACCCCACTCTTCTCGTCCCCCTTACAATCTGCGCTTTTTAATGTTAAGTTAAAAGCGAACAGATCTAAAGCTGCAAGGTATACTGACATTTGTCCTTCTGTAGTTACTAATTCTCTTGCATTTCTAATGTAATAATAATAATAATAATAATAATAATAATAATACCGAAAAGGCTGTGTTAGTGTAAAAATAATAATGAAAACGCAGTGTTTAAATTTTTCTGTGTGTAATTCCAACAACGACAGTTAACTGGTAAGGCTCTCGGTGTTTAGAATTCTAGCGGTGATTGAAAGTTCCTTGGCCTGAGATTCAAGGCGCTAGGAAACGTCCTTCGGCTCATGACTCGCTCTCCCGACTATTCTTTACTACCATTTCTGGCGGTATAATAATAATAATAATAATAATAATAATAATAATAATAATAATAATATCCGACTTATAATTAGCCTACATGTATTACCTTGACAATAATAACAGTAATAGCGATCAGTAATTCCATCATTGTTGTTAATATTAGTTATTATTAAACATACCAGTTGTGGTAATTATGGTCATATCACCAACATTCATATGTCATATAATTCTCCTTTCATCATCATCATTCTTTTTCTACGTCACACACATTAACGATATAAAAAGTCAGTTTATACCTACCAGTGTTTTTCACTCCTGCCTTCATAAAAACACAGGTAATCCATTTCACCTATCTAACCTCTTGGTTCTCCAGCCACGATTTTTCAAGTATTGAAAAAAAAAAGTAGATTTCTCTCTCTCTCTCTCTCTCTCTCTCTCTCTCTCTCTCTCTCTCTCTCTCTCTCTCTCTCTCTCTCTCTCTCATTTCGTGCCTATGCCCACAGTTGGATTTCGTTTCCGTATCATCCCACTGATTTCCTGTTTTATTATAATGACAAATAAAAGCAAAAACGAAAAGGTTTTTATTCTACTTTTTTTTTTATTTCCCCCTTTCCACCAAAAGAAAGCGTAGCGAGATTCGCTTTTCTGTCTCTCCATCACTTTTTTTTTTTTTATCCGGAATACAGGACCCAATCAATCGAAGATTAGTGACAGATTCGGCGAGAATATTCTTTGACCTGGTTCCCTAGGCGGCGATTGAGTAGGAGAAGAAGAATGAGGAATGGAATGAAGAAGGGAAAGGGAAGAAGGATGAGCAGAAAGGGAACGAAAAACGTTGGAAGGAGAATGCCAGAAAGATGGAGGAAGAGGAGAATTAGGAGGAGTATGAAGATGTGGAAAGAGGTGTTGATGATGAAAATGGAGCTGGAGGAAGAGTAAAATGGAGGGAAGAAAGACTGATGGAATAAAAGGAGTAAGCGTATGAAAGAAGCTAAAGAATGGAGGAAGTGAAACAGAAAGAATCGCCTGCGGGAGAGTAGGACGAAACACGAGAAAAGGGGACAGAGAGGGAATATAAAAGAAAAAGCAAGAAAACAAAATAACAAAGGAAAGGGAGGGCACACAAGAATGAGAAGTGCAAGAGAAATCTGGGAGGGAAAAGGAAAAGAGGAAAGCGGAAAAAACAATGACGCAACCGAAGAAAACCAATCCAAAACGCCATAGAAAACGGGAGAAAGAAAACGTACCTAAAGAGAAAACGTCTTATCAATACCAAAAAAGAAATATGTAAATGAACTTCTTTTAACATGCTTTTTTCCCATTTGTATGGGGTAAGTGAGATGACTTCTTTTGAAGGACTTTGATTTGGCTTTGGGGTAGACATGCACAAACAAATAATGAGAGGTTAAGGACACTATAACCCTGAGAGAGCGAGGGAAGATCAATCACAGGAATAAAAAAATGAAGAGAAAAAGAAAACTGATGAATATGAAGTGAGCATTTGTTATTCATCACTAGAAGACATTTATCCAAAGCCGTCAAGATTTATGCAAAATACCCAGAGACACTAACTTATGGGATGGAGACAGTATTATGTTTGAGAGAGAGAGAGAGAGAGAGAGAGAGAGAGAGAGAGATTTCAGAGCGGAAAAAACTGCCTTTTCTAAGGAAGTGAGGACGCTGCTCTCAGAAGCAAATAGCACCGTGGTCATTCCAGCGAGAGCGAAAATTTTTTCATAACAATAATCTGTCGGAGAAAGAGAAGGGGCGGTGGCCTTTCACAATTAATATCGATCATTCGAACAGTTAACAATCAGCATTGCTCTTACGCAAATCTGAGAGAAAATTTAAGTCACGACTTGTCAGAGAGAGAGAGAGAGAGAGAGAGAGAGAGAGAGAGAGAGAGAGAGCGCAGTTCCCTTTCTAAGCTGATGAAAAGGATTAACGGATCCCTTTCACATGCAGATTGGCACTTCCCTCTGACAGTGGAATCATTACCAGTGGCCCCTCTCTGGTTTACTCATGTAGTTGGCGATGCTGCCATTTACCTTTCAATTTCGATTTCGCACACACACGCGCGCGCTCGCACACACACACACACACACACACACACGACCTTTCCTTGTAGATTTTATATTTATACATACACACACACATTTAACATTTCAACCTGGTTAGTTTTTTTTTATTTTATTCTTTTTGTTTAACAGTTTCTTCGTTTTCGGTAACTAACCTAATTAACATATAATCCGAAACATTCAGCTTACATGCCCTGAATAACACCTGAAGACGAAATGCCTACAGCGTCAGGCGAAGCCGGTCGACCATGATTCAAATTTATCCCCTGCAATTCCAACAAGAGGGAAAAAATGGCAACGGTGAGTCGAGAAAACGTAGTTGGGTCGAGACACGTCGCAGTTCGGTCGAGACAAATTGCACTTCGGTCGAGTCACAGACACACACACACACATGCACACACTGCAGCTCCTTGTGAGACGGCCGCAGTTCCATTTGTTTAGTCAGGGCAGGAAAGTTTACCGCAATTAACCACGTCGAAAAGAAGAAGCTATATTTCGAGGCCGCGTTCCTAATGCATTCCGGTCACGTTCGCGAAACCGCCGCGTGAATAAATGAACCGCGAAAATCGAAATAGAGGAGAATGCAAATGCACCCCAGATCGGAAATTAGGTTTATGCGATACGTGAGAGGAGAAGGAGGAGGAGGCGGAGGAGGCGGAGGAGGCGGAGGAGGAGGTGGTGGTATCGTCTTAATGAATGATGCGAGAAGAAAATGCAACGTTCTCGGGGACTCAGTTGGGATGCTTGAGGTTTGTATCTTCTTCGGGTATAGATGTAGGACTTCAAGAGGTCCGAGACTTTTCCCCTGTAGGATTACAGTTTTGGAGTCATGTGCCCCATGCGTTACATGATTATAGTCTTTCAATATTGGTCGTTCCGTGGATTTTCGCATTTAATAAATTCTTGGAGTTACCACCTCCAGAAACCGAGATTATAATTTAGGAGTTACGTGCTACAGGCACCGAGATTACTGTCTCGGAGTAACGTGTCCCCTTATAATTTCGGTGACGTTCTTCGTGCGTTGTAGCAATGGTCTTAGAATTGTATACTCTGTACGGAGTAGAGTTGCACTCTTAGAGATGAGTGCTGCAAGTATACCGTAGGCTTATTTTGGATATGCGTGCTTCACGCACACTCTAAGATTGCTGTTAACCAAAGCTGTATGCCATAAAATTTATAATCAAGAACATTTATTTCCCAAGTTAAAGTACTATTGCATATAAAATCATATTTCTACTTATTCCTATTAGTACACAATTTAACATGCAATTCGTAAATAACTAGGCAGAACAGTTACCTCGACAGCCTGTTTGTTATACGGAAACTCAAAAGACCTCAAAGGTGTTCCGAGTGGGCTACCGAGAGAGAGAGAGAGAGAGAGAGAGAGAGAGAGAGAGAGAGAGAGAGAGAGAGAGAGAGGGCACTTACCACGGGACAAGAGGTTAACGGGCATTGGGTAATTATTACTTATAGAAATGAATTCTGTCAAGGGTGAATAGGGAACGGCGGCTATTTGCATATTAAAAGGAATCTTAGCATTTCATTAGAAAGGGGTAAAAGAAAAAATACAGAAAAAGGGGGAGAAAACATTTTGAATGTGATAACGGTCCTTAAAAGGACTTGTCCCTTTTCTAGAAAATATTATCCTTTACAAGACTAATAACGAATGAAAAAGAATTGTTCTTTTGGGCTATAGAGGAAATGCGAGAGAGTATGTCAAAAGAAAAAAATCACACAGACACACAAAGGAAAAGACATAGTTTCATTTTTGGTAACAACATAGGACCCCAGAAATACTCTCTGCTACACGACTTACAGTTAGTTACATTATGTTATTCATTGATTTCAAAATACGTCTAATGGTCCGCAAAAATTTACATTAACAACACTTTCCGAGGTTAAAAATTTATGAACGGTTAAATTCTTAATTTCCACGCTGAGAAGAAGTTAAGTTCAGTAAAATATATTACATTATAGCATATATATATATATATATATATATATATATATATATATATATATATATATATATATATATATATATATATATATATATATATATATATATATTGTATATATGTACATGTGTGAATATATTATATATATATATATATATATATATATATATATATATATATATATATATATATATATATATATATATATATATATACATATACATGTTCCTCTTAGTTCAAGCATATAAATACACCCACTTCGACACACCGACATTCACAGGTAATCTTTCCCGCATGCAGAAAAAGATGTGCGCGTATCCTAAGTCAAAAGAAATCGCTTTTCATTTTTGTTCGCGACTTTCCATGGAACGAGAAGCAGCAGCATTTAAAGAAAACCAATAGTTATCTTTTCCAAGTTCCGACCGGCGACAGAATTTTTACATCATTCTTCAACGCTGCGACCCAGAACCGCCCCCTCCCCATCTTTTTTTTTTTTTTTTCGAACATTCCATTTATTGTCTATATATGTATATACATATATATATATATATAAATATATATATATATATA
>NC_089770.1:25227071-25259571 GCF_040412425.1 Macrobrachium rosenbergii | reverse complement strand
ATATATATATATATATACATATATATATATAGTTTGTATTTTTCAAGTGGTTTGTATTTTTTCCCATTCCCACCAGTATTCCAATAAAAAGCCTCCTAAGAGCCTACTCATTAACGAGGAATCTGAAACATGTCCTGATAGATTTTTATCTGTAATTCGGAAACAGCATAGATCAAGGGTATGGATGCCCGGGCGACGGACGACGAACCCGGACACGCTGTGCAAAAAGCTTTCATTAGGGGACCAGTTTGATAGTGATTTTTAAAAAAAAACCTTTCTCTCTCTCTCTCTCTCTCTCTTCTATTCTATATATATATATATATATATATATATATATATATATATATATATATATATATATATATATATATATATATATATAAACAATTATATATATATAATTTATTTATTTATATATATAAAATAAAGTTTTAAGTATATTTATTAGGATATATAATAAGGGCTCAATTTATTTTATATATAAAAACCAAAGTTTTAATATATTTATTAATAATAATAATAAAGGCTCAAGAATAGTATTCTGTAATAATAATAATAATGTTAAAAATACATTAAGTAATAATTTGGGCAATGGTATGTCTAACCAATGGCCAAAGTAGACTATTTTTTACCAATAAGAGAGATATAAAATCCAGAGCATTAATCGGAGATCCCAAGGGAACATACCCAACCCGAAGACGAGCGTGATGTACTGGAATTTCTGATAACCGACATTAAGTAGTTTCTTTTTTTCTTAGTGCCAACACGGAAGAACTTTTTATGATTAGAAAAAAAAAAGCTGCACGCAATCACTTATCAGGTGTTCCAGAGAGTACATCTTTTCTAACCTCGAGTGGAATACCTAACATCATGTTTCGTGTGTGACTGTTTTTTCTCTTTGCTGCGACAGAGACAGATTTTTATTTTATGATGCTAGAAGGAAGAGAGCTGCACTCATCGCTCAGCCTTGGAGTCAAAGAGATCGTCATTTTAGATCTCGTTTTGAAACAATTACTTTGGATTCACTGCTATTTTGTACTTTTGGGGCCAGGAAAATGAAAGGCTTTTTAAATCTCCACACACAGGCATAGTTCATACCAAGGTTAATACAGTTCCCAAACATAACGGGGGTCAGTTTTCACAATCTCCAAAGAGGGCGGATGTTTGTAACACAATTTTCAAAAGGTATATTCTACAAAGACGACGGATTTACTTACCAAATTAGTCAATATAAAATCTATGTAGAGGATGGATGTTCATACAGTCTCTAATGAGGTGGATCTATTTAACAAACTCTCCAAAGAGAAACGATTTAGTTCACACAGTCCCTAAATAGGATCAAATTTTTCATCCAATCTTCAAAGAGGGCGAGTAGAGCAAAATCTATATGGACTGATTAAATCATTTTTGAAAATCTGGCTATGAAGCCAAGCACTGGGCCGGATTTAATTAATGAAATCTACATAAAGGACGGTTGTTGGTAACACAATCTGCAACGGGAGAGATTTAGTTAACCTACCATCCCATGAGGACACATCTGCCTCAAATCGACAGTGTTAAGAAGTACGGTTCGTTTCAGCCTTGTCTCGAAAGGCACGCAACTGACAAAGCGAAAATTTCTGTTTTATTTCCCATCATTGGCCTTGCTGTGTCGCTACATGACACCAACCGCTGTCATCCTCCGGGTCCTCGCGTGCGCGCGCACCAAGGACTCATTAATTTGGGGAATGATTCTGGGAAATTCTCCCACGCGTAGGAGCCGTACTCCTCGCCGTCCTTTGAGTAATTTTTTTTCTGCAAGTCCTTCGGAAAAATGCTTTGGTATTTATAAGAATTATGGAGTGTCTACGATAAGCAGAGATATTTCCTAAAGTTAGTGGGAACTACCTTGACTTAATGATTAGAATTTTCTATGCGTTTTAATATTACCACATCGTATATAACTGTAATATAAGTATGATTGCAAAAGTGACCGTGCATATCGAAGCTCGCATGGACAATTGTATAACATGTGTACAGGGAAAATTGTGTATACGTATATATATATATATATATATATATATATATATATATATATATATATATATATATATATATATATATATATATATATATATATATATATAACATATAAACATACATCATCTGCACTGCAGTTTCCATCCGTATCGTTTGAAGCCATTACTCTTTATACATTTTCCCATAAACCGGTAACTGATGTTACTGCTAGAGCTTTAGTAAAAGGAATTTCATAAAAATTTACTGAAAATACAAACGAATTAATAATTATATATATATATATATATATATATATATATATATATATATATATATATATAGAGAGAGAGAGAGAGAGAGAGAGAGAGAGAGAGAGAGAGAGAGAGAGAGAGAGAGAGAGAGAGAGAGAGAGAGAGAATTCTACTCATCTATATACGCCAATTAAAGTAGTTTAATTTTATATATATATATATATATATATATATATATATATATATATATATATATATATATATATATATATATATATATATATATAATATATATATATATATATATATATATATATATATATATATATATATATATATATATATATACATACATATATAAGATTAAACAGAAAAGGAAACAGAGGCAGAGGATTCGAAAGTCTATGAGGAGATTAAGAGCAAATTTCCAGCTGAAGGGAGATGAAAGCCCATTGCCCATTACAGAGAAATGAATTTAAATTCTGAAATTCCTGTCTCGCAATGGAGCTATTCTGACGAACAGCGCTTCGTCAAAATATTGTTATTTGCGAATGGGAAATTACGAGCAAGTTACTTCGCCGCTCGTATAATATTTACTTTTATTATTATTATTATTATTATTATTATTTTTTTTTTTTTTTTTTTTTTTTTTTGGGGTTGCTTGCGCTGACGCCAATGCGGCGGGCACCCCAGTGCCCTAAAGTAACCCAAGGCCAGAAGAAATCAAATTATAGAATGGGAAGGTAAATGAGGGGTACGGTTTCCGAAAGAAGAATTCAAGAGACAATGTCAAGAACACAGAGAAAGGAACAAATTTCCGGAGTCTTGCAGCATGTTATCCTCAAAGTTTTTAGCTAGTTTAATACAAGCAAAGGTTTCACTTTGTTTGATCAAGCCCTGGGTGGCGTAATGACTTCTGAAGGGTGCAGTATTAAATAAATTCAACTACACTCACTGCATTATAGCTGTATTATACTGAAAAGCCAGCGTTAACGATCTCGTATTTTATTACAATAATTCAATCTAGTTGGTTATATCCATTTTAGAACAAATTCAAATTTAGTTTACATTTATAGCTTCTTCATTCAAATAAAATGTGGGGAACAGATCAAGGGTTAGATAACTCCGTGATACTTGCTGGGATAAATTCATTTTGAGTTTTTTGTACACCACTCAATAGCAAACCGCTGATCAAGTCAACGGGAATCGATCACCATATTTTCAGACAATTTCCCCCAACTCTCCTTCTTAGTGAAATCACGCAACGAAAACAAGTATATTTTACCACTGCTCTACAAAAACAGCAGCGCAAACAAAAAACAGCAACCTTTGATCACAAACCGTGCGATTATGCGAAGCATATAGATCCATCTTGTGTGAGTGCGCGGTAATGTCAAATCCTTTATAGACAATCGTCCAATAACACCAACAGAAATGGGAGACATTAGCTTCCAGGCTGTCTGATCGATTGGTCATTACGTGGCGTCGCAAATAACGCATTCCCAATCCCTTATGACGCAGATGACGCTATTAAGTCGACGTAATGACGACTGGTTATAGCTTCCAGCTTTATTCCAACGAGAGAGACCACGCGCCCGCGCATTTTTCTGAGGGGAAAAAGCGCACCTTAATAAATCTCTACAATTATATCCATCAAAATGTGGATTCTAGTAATCCCTCCTGATGATAACGTCTCATGAATATCCGATTTAATACTCATAATTCATCATTTAAAAAGTCCTTTCCCTTAATATCTTACAAGCATTTGGTTTTATTGGTCAATTTTCATTATCGTTTAAAAATATCGCATGACTATGGCATAAAGGCTTATATGACAATTAGATGTCGATCACATAATCCGCCGTTTCCCATTACAATAAAATAGTGATTAATCATTATACTTCCATTACATTTTTTTTACACTCAGAAACATATGTACACAATTACATATATATTCACAAACATTAAGCTACAAATGTCACTGAAATATCCAATTTGCTCTACCTCGGATACAATACCGAAGGGGAAATATAACTGGTAAGTGGCAGTCACCTGGTAGACTCGAACCACCGCCAGCACCACCTCTGACATGGGCGACCAGTTCTCTTACCTCTGGACTGTTACCTCGGAAATAATACCGAAGGGGCACTAAAGTTGAAATGGTAGGTACTACCACCCATCAGTTTTAATTCCCCTGCTGTATTATTTACGAGGTAGAGTGAACTGGATATCAAATGACATTTCTAGCTTAATGTTTGCTAGTAAAAAATGAAACGGTGATGTGATAAAAATGCATATGCATATATATATATATATATATATATATATATATATATATATATATATATATATATATATATATATATACATATATAATCATTAAGCCGTTTCAGTTAACAGAGGTGTGGGTGCTTCAGTCGAAAACGAACCCAACGATTACTGCCTAAATCATACTTTTACTGGGAAATTGTGAATGAAACATTGGTGCAGAATTCTTTCACATCATAGCCGTTTCACACAGCAACACCGAAGCGCAATTAGTAGCACGTCGAACCCCATAACCCACTGTGCCATTCACATATATCTTACATATACTCTACAGCTTCCCTCCATACTTTTCGTAATTATGCACTTTTTTTATACATTTTCACAATTGTCTCCCGTATCTTTCCCTAACATCAAACCTCACAAAACATTCAAATCCACCTTTCACAAGCACTATCCTTTTACCCTCCAATTGTCTCTATTCCAATTGTCTCATATATCTATTCCGTTAATATTTATATATATATATATATATATATATATATATATATATATATATATATATATATATATATATATATACACACATACACATATATACATATACAGTGTATACACATATACAGTATACATATATATATATATATATATATATATATATATATATATATATATATATATATATATATATATATATATATATACATATATACATACACACATACATACATACATGCAAATATAAAAACAATAGTACACCAACAATAAAAAAATGGAAAAGATAGTGAAAAGTGCGAATAAAATCACTTTATGTTTTTCCCCGCAACGAAGAGACTCAGGTGCGACTACCTGCCGGCATGACTCAATTAATATTCACTGAAATACCGTTCGACAATTCAAGGTCTCGAACAGAGCAATCAATGTGATGAACAGGGATGCTGTTCTCTTCCGGGAAATTGTAGTCACGGAACATGCAATTTTTTTATTTTAACACTACTACTACTACTACTACTACTACTACTACTACTACTACTACTACTACTATAGAGACAACAATAAAAATAATAATAATAAAAGTAAAAGAGATGAAGAAAAGTTCATAAACTATTACAAACGACAAATAATAATGATAAATATTCGTTAGCTACAAGAAATAATAATTATAATATAATAATAATAATAATAATAATAATAATAATAATAATTATTATTATTATTATTATTATTATTATTATTATTATTATTATTATTATTATTATTATTATCTCGACTACACAAGATATTAAAGTACAACTGAAGAGTTTCGCTGAAGTTAAAGTTTTCTATACTTTTCACTTATCTTCACTAACAGATCCAAAAATTAAATAAATAAATAAATAAATATATATACATATATATACTGTATATATATATATATATATATATATATATATATATATATATATATATATATATATATAATATATATATATATATATATATATATATATATATATATATATATATATATATATATATATATATATATATAAGAACGTGTGTGCTACCCCAAGAAGCCAGCCGATATGTGAAAGTCCGTAGTCGGAAATGTTTATTCAAAAGTAACATAAAAGTGTCTTTTCCGACAACGCGAAAAGACACTCCTCTGCATACTTATATAATGTGTGGCGAACTGCATGCTAAGCGGTCCCAAACGTGACGGGTAGAAAACCCAGTCAACCTGAAATTGAAATAGAAAACCTTTCGGGGAGAGAGAGAGAGAGAGAGAGAGAGAGAGAGAGAGAGAGAGAGAGAGAGAGAGAGAGAGAGAGAGAGAATTCCACACAATATAAACAAAACCCCTTTGATATATTATGATGGCATTTATTTTTGGAATTCGTACACAGCAGGAAGATGAGATTGACGGAAATGGACGGGAAAAAAGAAACCTCATAAAGCCTCATTATCTCCGGGGTATCACCGTCATCATCATTACTGAATGAAGTAAATTACGGCAATTTATAATGTGACAGCATTGGCTTTAAAGGGATTACGCTCCTCCCTGCCTTTCAAAACGGCAATGTTATTATTTTCGTACTGTCTGACTAACATATGAAAGTGGCTTTTACAAAATTAAATGCTTAATGCCTTCATTTTTTGGGAGGGTAGATCTCGTAAGGTCAAACATCCGAGTCATTAAAATTATATATACATATTTTTATGGTGAATCGACTAAAGCAGGTGAGACTGTGGATTACCAAAATGATGTCGCTCGTCACATGATTTAGGGAAAAATGACAGATTATTAAGGAAGATGGCAGCTACTGCAACATTCTATCTAGAAGCTGAAGCTGAATAAGAAAAACGCTCTAGAGATCATTACCTAAAATAATATCTGTACAAAAAGCTGGGGTACGACTTTCTCAGAGAACTAACGGCGAGTCCACACTGCAATAAAACATGTCACAAACAGACTTCGCAAATTTTCGCATAAGTATCACAGACAGAGGTTGAAAACAGGTCAACGACCTAAGTGGAGAAAGAATCTTGGCCCAAAGGTTTCGGTCTGTGCTGGGTAATCTTATGAGGAATGGAGCATTGATAGTAGGTAATTTGTATTTAGCCTATATGTGATGTGTGTGTGTGTGCATATGTTGCCGACATGTGTTTATTACATGTTTTACTGTAGTATGGACGCACCCTTAAAAAAAAGTCATGAAACGCATATCTCCGCAGCGCCAAGGAATGTGTTTGAAAATCTTACATTGCTTCCAACCCAAGGCAAAAACTCCAAAAAATCCGTAAGGGTCCTCACGTTTACAATAAACCTTCCGCTCCCTATGGCCCACTCCAAAATAACTTTCTGGAAATCCCAAACTATCCGCTGGAATATCTTATACACAAACAGACATGATGACACGAGCTACCCGCTGGAATATCTTATACACAAACAGACATGATGACACGAGCTACCCGCTGGAATATCTTATACACAAACAGACATGATGACACGAGCTACCCGCTGGAATATCTTATACATAAACAGACATGACACGAGCTTATGCACAACATCCATCAAACTTTGCCAACGGAAATAACAAACGGGAATTTTAACTCGGCACAATCCATTAGAATAAAATGAAAAATTACACTGAGCACAATTACCATACATTCAACACACCCCAATATTTACTCATTTTCGACCTAATCATCTTTTTTGTTCGTTCACGCTTCCCTTCCCCTCGCATTTATTCTTCCTTCCCCTTTTCTGCAATATTATCTCCCACATTTATCCCTAGTATTTTTATACACTCATCACCATCCCTTTACATTTTGCTATTTTTGTTTGTCTTTTTTTCTGGGCAGTTTTGACAAACTTTGAACAACATGCATTGTCGCATACAAAGATGATTATTGAGTAAATTTCTTAACAATATTCTTTTATGTTATTTTTCATTTTCCTTAATCGAGAATATAGTGAGGATAATGGATTATATCAATGTTCTTATTCATTATCGTAATACGAATATACATTCATTCATATTCATGTTTAATATTTTCATCTATCGAACTATTGAATTCGTGCGCGTGCACACACATGTATGCATACTAGGGCACTGAGGTTATTTTACATATATGTATATATATGTATGTGTGTGTGTGGAAAAATGATCACTCACATTATCAAACATATACAGAGAGAGAGAGAATATATAAGAATGCAAATTAAGCCACATGTGGCAAAGATCACTAATATCACACTTAGGAAAACTTCTAAACATGTCTGTTGAACATGGGCAGTGCAAAATCATGAAAATCAAAATAATTCTCTCTCTCTCTCTCTCTCTCTCTCTCTCTCTCTCTCTCTCTCTCTCTCTCTCTCTCTCTCTCTCTCTCTGGCTTTTCCTGGTTGCTTTCCTCCCAGTTCGCTTAGTACTCAAATAATGTTAAACTCGAAATTCTCCATCACGAAGATCCTCAATGTGGTTTGTCCTATTTCTTAGTTTTATATATATATATATATATATATATATATATATATATATATATATATATATATATAAAATATATATATTCGTGGGATGTGTGTTGCTATGTTATTTATACGGAATAATTTGATACAACTGCTGCATGAATATTAATTTATCATACCGTGTATAAAATACCATACACCAACGGACAGGGCAAAAGACCCATCGCCTCCAACGCTATGCAACGCAAAAAGCCTCTACGAAATTCTGCCACTCATGACTTCGCTGTATTCGATTTCCACAAGTATCCAATCATCTCCAGCCTCCCATCTCAGTTTTCATCCAAGTAGTTCTGGGTCTTCCAACTTTTCTGGTGCCTACAGGTGCAAAACTGACACAACAGTGGCCATTAAAAACAAACAAAAAAATTACGAATGAAAGTAAACCAGTCATATAAAAAAAAGAAGACTAAACTAAACTAATTTAAACCCGTGAAATCATTCTAACTAATAAAATCCACACTTTTCGCGGAAAACAAGACAAACCCGAACGGAAAAGTAAATATGGGGAAAAATAATAAAAAAGGAAGACTAATAATAAAAGATTTCACCTGCAATTCAAGTGAGAGATTTACAAGAAGCCCTTATCTCTCCATCAGCAGTTTGCAAGAAAACGGGCGAGGGGAAGGGACGCAAGAATGCTTGAAAAATGGGAGCATCTATTTTTTTCCCTTCTCTTTTATTAAAGTCGTGCTGCCTCACATAGGTTTTATCACGAATACGCACAAAAGTCTGATACCAGTCCTGCGCTTCTCTCTCTCTCTCTCTCTCTCTCTCTCTCTCTCTCTCTCTCTCTCTCTCTCTCTCTCTCTCTCCAGCTGTTTCTTAGAAGTAGGATGAAACTGGGTGTGCAAATAAAAGGTTTCTCTGGATTTATATGTGCCCTACTTATAATCTCTCTCTCTCTCTCTCTCTCTATCTCTCTCTCTCTCTGCATGTAGCGTGTACTTATGCCCCATACCTACGATTCTTTCCCTCTTGGTGTAAATATAACCTCATGTTGTGTTAAAAATTCCTAAGACTTAACTCTCTCTCTCTCTCTCTCTCTCTCTCTCTCTCTCTCTCTCTCTCTCTCTCTCTCTCTCTCTCTCTAACGTGAATATACTTCGTGTAAGTGTATATGATTAAATGCATTAACTGAAGCATCAAGTGCCTTTCTGTTACAATTTAACCTTGTGATTTTCAGAGCAAGGCACTAAGCACCTTATACCACAGAGAATATTTTATCGTTCACTATTTCTTAACACTTTCGCGAAAAAAATTATATGATTGCTTGACCTACCTACATGGCTTGATTTATGTGCAATGAAAAATATTTCACTGCTTGCCTCTTACCAAAAGTAATACTGCTTTACCCTAAAGTAACCACTTTTACACTAATCAGTCTTCTTACCAAAGTCCTTCCAATAATCTTCTATTTGAGATCAGTCTTCTTACCAAAGTCCTTCCAATAATCTTTTATTTGAGATCAGTCTTCTTACCAAAAGTCAACTTTAATCTGAATACAACGGTCTATCAATTCCGAGTTCAATTCACCTGTCTGTCTAAATCTATGGCGTTCCGATGGTCAGCATGAAGTGGTCTCACTTCCATAGTCATATCCTGTGCCATTCAAAGGCTTATTTTCTTAAGTGCTGTTCCACCTATATTAATGTTATTATTGTTTTCAACGGTCAACTTGCTCTGGTTAATTCTACTGATGATGTTACGTTATCTCCAGGCCAATTATCCTTAAATATTTCTACTAACCACCTTATTCTAGATGATTCCTACCGTCTGACTTTATTTGCCGTCGTTCCAAAAACTAATCTTTTTTCCTTTAAAGCAAAGATGTAGTCTTATTTTATTTTAACGTTTGTTCATACATGACCACATTTCCAGAGCCAATGTATCCTCATTTTTAGTTGCTCTCTTTGGAAATAGTAGTCGTATTTCCTCTCATTTCATACGGTGATGTACTCAGTTTCATTCCGAAGACTTCACCTTTTTCCAACCGAAAACAATAATGTACTTTATTTCATTCTAAAGAATATTTGCTAGTCATCTTATTCCAAAAACTAATGTATTCTATTTCACTGAAAAGTATATCTATTTTTTTGCTCTTATTCCGAGGTCTAATTTCCCTCATCATTGCAGAGCGTGTTGCTGGAATTCTCGGGAGAGCTGTGGAAGGCGACGGGCGGAAGGGCATCGCTGAGAGAAGTAACGGTAGCTCTACCTCGGTCTTGGCGAACTGACGCCATCACATGTTCCCTCCTCACGCCCTTATCAGCCACGGCATCGCCAACCGACGCCCACATCCGCGTCACGACGCCTCATCCAGCTTTCGGGTCACGCCCGTGGACGCAGCAGAGCGAAGGGTGCGGCCGCCAGGGGGACTACATCCAGATGGGAGGAGACCTCCTGAGGGCGACTACCAACAACACTTATGTCCACGCCGCCCGCCTCCTGGTGGCGGAATGGGTCAAGTTCCGCTGGGGCGTCTTCGAGGAGAAGGGATACCCAGGAGACCCCCTCTACCCGCCTAAGTTCCGCGACCCTGTTAACTTCAGCATGAGGCCCAACAGCTGCTATACCCAGGAGATTATACCCGCGCCCTTCTGTACTACGGATGCCCATATCCCAGAGGCACCAACGAAGCATAACGCCCAGTGCATTGGAAGACCAGCCTGGGACATCATTAAGATGTCACAAGACTTCATGGGTGGAAGGTATGGAAATATTACTATTCCTGGTAAAAAATAAACTTCAGAGTTGGATTATCATCATCAAAACAATTCCCTCAATAAATGATTCTCAAGACTAATAAATCTTAAGAAACAAAGGCTAATAGTATTAATAATAATTCTTTGGATTGTCTTATTAACACTAAGCATTCAATATTCCTGGCATTATAACATACATTATATTGATACCTATAAAGATAAGAGACAAAAAAGATAAGATATTCAAAGCAGTAACATCTTTCACGAACAAAATTAAAATTTTGATAAAATAAATAATCTATTTTAACGTGCCACATAATGAAAGCCATTATGAAAGCACTGAATTTTGCAGCCTTCATTTCAAAGGCGTTAATAATGTGTTTTAAACTCGTGAATAATAAATTAAAACCCTGCCACAATTTTTAAAGAAGAACCTGTTGAAGACGCGCAGTAACTCTTTCTTTCCTTCTCTTTTTCTTTCACCTCAGGAGCAGGCCATTAAATAGCTCAGCCGCCCTGACACCATCAATCAGGTTCGTGCAGGAGAGGGCCGCTCGTGTGGTGCTCGTCGTCGAGGATACGGCCGTGATGAACATCCAGCGACGCTGGGAATTCGTGCGAAAGGCCGTGAGACGCATCGTAGTGTACGACCTGCCTGACGGGGCATATTTCGCTCTGGTCGTCTTCAACTCGGAGGCCACCATCGCCTCGCCTCTGTCTAAGATGGACTCCACAACAGATGTCCGCCAGAGGGTCGGGTCTTCCCTACCACGCAACCCTTCAAGAGTTCCGGAGAGTCAGAAGTGCGTGTTATGCGGCCTGCAGGAGGCCCTGGCGGCCTTAGATGATGACCCCGAAAAAGCCACGGGAGCTTCCATAATTTTCCTGACGACTGGCAAGGGGGCCGCAACAGACAGGGCCGTTCATGATATGTCGGAATTGGCTATTGCACGTGGAGTGCGGGTCGACACAATCATCTACCCTCTCACGGAGCGTCGGGGCACAAGCACAGCCACGCACGGCCTCGAAAATTTAGTTTCCGTTACTAAGGGCTCGGCCTTCACCATCATGGACGAAGGGGTTGGAAACGACTCGAAAGTGAGCATGATGGTAGCTCTGATGGACGCTTTATATGCAGCTGTGCGTCACAGCGCCCCTCCAGTTAGTCCAGGGGCTCCCGTACTCCTCCACAGCAAATCTTACCCCGGAGGAATAGCCTCCATGGCCATGGGGTCCTTCACCCTTGACGAATCCCTGGGACCGAAGGCCCGGTTCTCTATCTACTACTACGACCTCAACCACGTTGGAAACACCGTCCAGCTGACGGCTCCCTCCGGCCACACCATCGCTTCCGTCAACATGCAGGAGGAAGACGGAGATGCCAATGTCATCTTTGTTAACATACCCAAGGCCGAGAGAGGGATTTGGCAATACAGGGTCGAGAATCGAGCTGATTCACACCAGGGACTGATCATCCAAGTCACAGGGTCTGAGAGCGGAAGCAGAAAGATCAGCCTGAGGCTGTGGACCAGCAGTGGCGACAGTGTGGTCAACATGACCGATTCGTCGATGCCCGTAATTGTATATGCAGAGGTTCGGGAGGGCGTGATGCCAATCCTGAATGCCAAGGTTAGCGCAAGACTTCAGAGGCTTGGCACCAACACAACGGGCAGCAATTATGACTCCATTGCTATCGACCTCTTTGACAATGGATTTGGAGGTATAGTTTATATTGCTTTTTAAAACATTCCTCTATATTTAATGACTGATTACTTCATTTTGATTTAATGTTTAATTTAATGTTTTTACGAAACCTTTAAAATTATCTAAAGTTATCCATAAGTAGTTCCATAAGATCCCTGTCACTGCCAAATACAGATCAAAGCATATCTGCTGTTATCCTCAGTATAAAGTAAACTTGACCAGAAAATTAAAAATATCATTCATGAACGACATATTCTACATGATTTCAAAATGGTACTTATTGCGGATGTTATGATTTTTTTCTCGGGAAAAAAAAAAAAAAAAAAATATATATATATATATATATATATATATATATATATATATATATATATATATATATATATATATATATATACTGTATATATATATAATTATTTACTGTATCTTAGATAACATGTATTTTCAGACATTCAACTCTGTTACAATCAGATCACGTTCTACTTTTATTCGTTGCTCTTCCTTCTTTAACCATATACTGGCGTTCAATCTTTTATAATAATAATAATAATAATAATAATAATAATTATAATAATAATAATAATAATGAGGAACACAAAAGAATGAATCCATGATACTCTTCCGACTAAACCCATCATTTTAAATGGACTCACTCAAGGGTTTAATGTTGCTGTATTAGTATAAATTACGAAATATGATCGAGAAAATATTTCGGCCAGGTGTTCCGTGTTCTCTCTCTCTCTCTCTCTCTCTCTCTCTCTCTCTCTCTCTCTCTCTCTCTCTCTCTCAATAGGTAAAATAATCATGAGGGGATTTCCCTCTTGGATTTTGTTACCAACTCTGCGTTTGCGTGTGCGTGCGCATGCGCGCTTGCCGGAATGGCTAACTTTAACATCAAGATTATTTTAACGATATATTTCATTATTTCGTATATTCATGAATTCAAATAAATTTACCAGATTAACATTACAGCTATTTTGCAAAATTCCAGGCTATTAATTATTTGTTTACCTATCTACACAGTACGCAGATGAAGATAGTTTTATTTTTCCATGGGATTAGTTACTTCAAGTATTTCATCTGTGACTTCCTAATGCAAAATACAGTGTACCACTAGAATATCTAATTTTCAGGTTATTTTATGATCCAAATAGCTGTATTACTGAAAACGATTACAGTATAATACACTTTTTATTTTCCGTTTCAGATCCAGATAACAGTATAATAAACTTTTTATTTTCCGTTTCAGATCCAGATATCACTGAAGGGGATGGGGTGTATTCCAGATACTTACCATCTTTAAAAGGTAACAGCGGCCACTATCAGCTCAGCGTCACTGCAGACGACAATAATGGCCTGGCCTTATCACCAGTCAGTGAAACATATAGCCTCCTCGGACACAACTACCCCGAAAAGGAAATGATTACATGCTGCGGCAGTAAGATCAAATATGCCCACATCAGTCCGGTTGCTCCGTTCCAGCGATCAACAATCTACGGGGTGCTGGATATTGTGGCGCCATCAACTGGCATTGATACAGTGCCACCCACCAGAATTTTAGATCTACGATCAACTGTTAATCTCACAACGCATGAAGTCTCACTATTCTGGACAGCACCAGGAAATGATTATGACTGGGATCGCGCAAGTTACTATGAAGCAGTGCTTGCAAGCTCCTGGTCTGAGGCAAAAGCCTTTGACGGAGAACGAGTGAGTGGTATGCCAGTTCCAATGCTTGTGGGAACTGAACAGGTTGTCACAATCCAAGTCGACCGGTATGATCAAATGATATACGTTGCAATTCGTGCGGTGGATGAGGCAGGTAACCGTGGTGGTGTCAGTAACATTGCCACTATATGGGTGCCTCATCCACCAACCACCCCACCTGCAATTACAACCCATAATATACTGGAGCTCACCTCCAACTTGCCTGGGCCTCAAGGACAGGAAATCACTCAGCCAGTAAGAGTGGCTGGGCTGAACTTGGAGGACATGGCAGTCATAATAGGTTCAGTCTTCGGGTTTCTGATGATAGCTGTTGCTCTTGGCATGATTTGTTATTGCTACATTGCTCGCCGCAGATGTCACCAGGACAAGAGAGACACTGAAAAGTTGGAAGGTAATCGCAATGGAATGATTAAAGGAAACTCAAGCTTTGCTTTGGATCAAAATGAAAGTCAGGATTCTGCAGACAGTACCATAAAAGATGGTGAAGTGGCACAGCTAAAAGATGTTGGCCGTCCACTGTCACCAATGCAATCCTGGGGAGCTTCCAGGTTGCTACAGGAGCACGAACGTCGATTTTCTGTGACAAGTGGCCCACTTGTGGATGCATCAGGATCAATGCCCCATTTCCAAAGTCCGCAAGACCCATTTCCTGATGTCACACTATCTGCTGTCATCTCTTACCCAAATTCTGAAACCCCGTCTACAAGTCACTCTGACCCCCCTGCATATCAACCCCCATATACCACTGAAAGTTATGCTCCTTACCCTTACCAATCAGGTGGTTATAGTCATGATGAACTACCCCCTTATACCCCAACAGTTGTTTCATCTCAATCATCACAGGCATCCACTGTATTTACACATGAGATTCCTTCTTCCCAACCATCAGAAAATTCATATCAAGCTGACTGTAACAGCTACCCATCGGAAAATCCGTCCAAAGTTGGAGAAATTTCCTATTGTCAAGCTCAACCCTTCATGTACGTTAAATACCCAGATGAGGGTAATTTTAATTCTCAGGCTCAATTATCACATTCAAAGGTTCCTCCCCCCGTGGCTCCAAAGCCACCGCTTGCTGCTCGCGCTGCTGCAGCAGCAGCAGCATCCTCTAAAATATCAGCTGAACCTAAACGTCGCAATATTACTCAAGTGTGAGGTGTGTGATAATGCCTCAAAGCTTAGCACAATACAAACTCTCCCATGCAGCTTAAATTACTATCAATGGTTAAGCGCTAACCTTTGTTGTGAGTACACTTTTGAATGCTTCAGTACCCTACTGCAAAATCAAAATCCTCAAAAAAAAATCACAAAGAAAATTTTCACGCCGAAATAGTATTCCCTCATTTAGTTAAAATTCCAAAGTAATACTTGGCAAGCAAATTTAATGAAAAAAATTATTCTACCTCTAATGATGAAACTAATACTACAGTTTCTTTCTCTTTCATCTGTAAATAGTGATATAGCCTAATACAACTGAGTAGATAGAATAAAATTTATGCAATATTTGCAGTAAAAGGAAAACACTTTGAGACATCTACAATAATTATGTAGCTCCTGTGACTGCTAAAGAGGGTTTGGATTGTCTAAGAACTGCTTTATGTGTCAAATATCATTGTCTATCATCGCTTCTCTATTCCTAAATATCTTTTATATGGAGTTTTTCAGCATACCGTACTATAAGAGTTATCGTGTAAAATATGTATCCATAAATGGAAAATAATGGAAGATGGTTAAGGGCAGGATATTCTAATCATCTATGTAAAGGTTAAGCAGGGGACTGGGTGGGTGGGGGGGCAGGGTATTGTTCCCACATAGGGAATGTGATGTCTTAGACGATTTAGTTTAGTACGCTTCTGATACAATATCATAATAATCAATAACCTTTGTAGATGACAGATCCAGTTCTATGGCACTCCGGCCCTGAGCAATCTTCCTTGGAAATAACTGTATGTCGTACAAACTATTGGTTGTAAGCTTGCTCATATCTAGTCATAACTGTAAAGAGTCAGCCGTGTTTGCATCAATGCCCAACACCAGGTTTCTTCATTTTGTAATCAAATCTTGTCTAAGGCAACTGATAGGAAGGCTGTCTGACATTTCCCTTAAACAGAGCTTATGTAAAATAAAAAAAAAAAATAAAAAAAAAAAAAAAAACAGAAAAGGATATGTTTCTACTCTATCAGTCTTGGTTTGGGACGTCAAACTGGTTTCCAATCAGCTGCTGAGTGCCTCATATAAACGATGAGTCATTTTCAAAGCAATATTTCAGGGGGACTCACCAACAGTGATGCAAACTTGATTAAAACTAAACACAGAAATTTTCTCTATAGTTTTACCGATGTTGACATAAGAGAGACACGACCAGCTGCTGCTGCAATGGCTATACGCTGGTTGTGTCGCAGCATGTGGAAAAACCCCACTGTGGAGACCGTGGTCTCTGAGGTGTTGGTGCTGGGCGGCCAGAGGTAGGGGTGGCTCGAGAGACCAATACTGTCTCACTTTTCCTCAAAGAGGCAACACATGGTTCTGCGTCGACCGTAACTCCTCTGTACTGATCTCAGTATATCTTGGATGTCTGTGATAAAGTTCATAAAATAAAGACAATCATGAATAGTCTTTTTCTTTCATTTCCTTGGGACTGTAATGGAACGCATGTATGTCTTCCGTTTCTTAATGCTGGTAGCCTTCCTCGTTAATATATCTTCACATTTGCTCGAAATTTTCTAAATGTGATTTCGTCGATGATTCAGTCAAAAACTTCCACCTTCACATCACATTGTTTCATTTACCTTCAGTCTTTATCAATCGAGAAGTATGACACAACTTACAAGGGAAGCCTGCAATCTACCCACATTAAATGCCTGAAAAATGTTTTAAAACTCTCTCACTTCTCCCATTCGCCAATCTTTCTCTTCTATCAAAACCCTGGGTACTTCGGATATATGCTACTAATCAAATATCTACACCTGACTTTGAGGGAAAAAGGAACGCTTTATTCATATAGCAAAATTTTTAAAGTTACTTAAGGTCTTTTGTCATTTTCATATGGCATACTGCTTCGTTATCTCAATTACGTACGAATTCTTGAGCTTCCCTTCTCAATGGCAATGATTCAAAAGAAATTTCAAATCCTCTTTCTACAAATAGCCTACTTGCAGGCCCTGTACTGATGAAGGAGAGATCCCTTTGGGATGATTCAACAACTAGACATCACAGCCCGCATTCATTTTGGTTGTCATAACAAGTGCCACACTAGCTGGCTCTGCCAAGAATGTGAACTTCTCCCAGCCACTAAGCTTTTCCTTAATTCTACGGGTTTCCCTCCCTTAAGAAGACATTCTATCGCCTGCCTCTTTGTATACAAGTCTTTTTTTTTTTTTTTTAACCTTTTGAGGATTGACCTAAGCCAAGGCATTAACTTAAACCGTCCTTCTCATCAGAAAAAAAAGCATAGTGATGAAATATCAAAAGCCTGCCACTCATCCATTCCTTTATGTAACCGATATATAATGAAAAAATACTGCATATCTTTACCACTGTCCTGAAAAAATAATTTCTTTCAAAAAGATCTTCAAAAGCCTATTCATTACTATATTTAGAAGGCCCATCCAGCTACTTTTAGAGAAGTTAGGAAAAATCAAAACCCTCTGAATTTATATATGATACATTTTAATGTTTTCAGTTGCGATAACTATGTTTTTCATTCTAACAAGATGATTCCACATGATCTTATATCCCTTCATGTAAGGGACTACGGAATGACCAGCTTAACGTCCGTACTTGGCGTTCGCAGTTACATACAAGAGGCAAAAGACAATACACATTTAAAATGTGCTTTGATGTTGAATCATTTTGAATCACTTGTCATGCAGACCTTATCACAAATAGCTATATCTTTTTAAACATCATCCTAATGAAAGTATATATATAATAGAAACCTATCTTTTTAAAATTTATATATCCTACCCTTACGTTCCCGGCATAGCAGTGATGCTAATCATGTCGTATCTGTTTTGTATGCATAATAAAAATACAATTCTTGAGATATCATCTACTCTCCAACTCATTTCTTTGGAGCAAGCAACAAAAGTTGCCCTTGTTGAAGGGCAATATTTACAAACAAATAAATAAGGGGGATCCGAAAATAAGCAACCCCACGAGAAAAGTTTGCGATTAAAATAAAAAAAAACTCGCCTTGGTAACACTTTCTGCAAAGAATGGAAAAGCAAAATTTTACCGAAAACCTTAAACGAAAATGGAAACTTTCTCCATTTTCCTTGCACGCCCAAATAGAACATGGGAACGTTTTGCATTAGTGATGGACTTAAGCCAGTCCGATTTCTTCTTCCTTAAATGTAGCCAAGGAAATTGCGCATCAGAGATGCATGCTTAAGCTCTGCAAAATAATTAAGCATTTCCCTTTCTACACACACACACACACACATATATATTTATGTACACACACACACACACACACACACATATATATATATATATATATATATATATATATATATATATATATATATATCCATGACATATAATAAGACACTATAATCACTGTGTGTGTGTGTGATTTAATTACAAAGCATTTTTAACATCGAAATAAGACACTATAATCACTTAAACATATGATTTAATTATTATACATTTATATTTTTAAAATATATATATATATATATATATATATATATATATATATGAACACATACATATATATCTATATATCTATATATATATATATATTATACATTTATATTGTATATATATATATATATATATATATATATATATATATATATAATGCATATGTATGTAGATAAGTTTATATGTATGCACATTACATTCAACAGTTTGGTCTTACAAGAGGTATCCAAAGAAAAACAAATATCACTGCCACCTTCATAGTGTAACTGCTAAATCATGCATGAACAACATGCATAACATTTCAAAATATTCTGTACAGCTTCCGCATTTCCCCTTTCACCGGCGTTTAAAACCATACACTCCAACCTTCTCTTCCATAGCCACTGAAGTTTCCTCCAAAGCTTCTGCACACATCCTACTACTTTTCTTTCTTCAGTAATTTCGTGGCTTAACTCCATTCTCATCTTACCATGGTTCTGACTATCAAACCCAAATACCATCAGTAATCTACAGTCCATACTAAAGCTTGTTGCTCCATCTTTCAGGTTCCAACATACCCTCCTAACCTAATCTTGCTCGCGTTTACATATAACATTTTCCTCTTGCTACCACTTTCAAAACTTTCACTAGGCTCTGCAATTTCTTTTCACTGGAATTTACGGCGTGTTTCAAAATTGCGGGGAGGTCGAGAATTGAGAGAGATTACTGTGACGATCTAAAATCACACACACACATATATACATATACACACATATATATAATATATATACGGATACATAGAGATACAGAGGTAGACAGGGAAAGGGGGAAGACGGCTGCTGTCAACAGAGGAACACAGGACCCAGAGCAGAGGAAGATGTCCACGGGAACGACATTTCGTTATTATCTGACATTTCAAGACATTAAACTAAAATGATAAGAACAGACTCGGGCTTAAAATAACAACCAAAATAAAACGTCTGGTTATATGAGCAGTTAAAAATTAAAAAAGGAAAAAAAAACAATTACCAGTTGGACGAAGTATAAAAGCTGAGTTACAGAGAATTCTACACCAGGGTAAACTCACGTCATGTAGATAGATGTGGATGTGGTTTGGTTATTCTACTTTGGTACTAGTGATTTAATAAAGAGATATTCAAAGATAAGAAGTGAAGACTTTGGAACTTTGGAAAGTACTTTAAAATGTTCACATTCAATTTCAATTTTACACCTTTTGGCATGCTCTCGAATATTTGAGAACTCCGGATTAGATAACTTGACTCCAGTTCTCTAACTAACCTGCCAATGACAATTAATTGGAACTTTCTCACTTTTTTTATTTATTTGCTCCTAGAACTCGGTATTTTGTTTTGGTTATTATACCCCCGAGTCTAATGTTCCAGATTTAAGAATGAGATAGATCTCTTGACTCGTTACCCAAAAAGAAATGCTACTGTGGGCGTCTTCTTCTGCGTTTGGTAATTTAATATTAATAAATAAATAAATGTATAATTGTGTATATGTATATAAATACATATATATACTCTATTATTATCATTATTATTATTATTATTATTATTCAGAAGATGAAGTCTATTCATATGGAACAACCCCACGGGGCCACTGACTTGAAATTCAAGTTCCCAAAGAATATGGTGTTCATCAGCAAGAAAACACACAAGGTAACGGGAAATACAGAAAGTAGAAATCACATTAAAAAGGAAAAAATAAACAAATTAATAAATAAACAGACAAAAATGTAAATAAATTATTAAAATACAAGGAGAATGTATTAGGGTAGCAATGCGTTGCATCTTCACTTGAACTTTTGAAGTTCCAACTGAACGACATCCTCTGGGAGGAATAAAGGACCTCTGGAACTGAGTAGTTCGACAGCGAGGCTTATTTACTGTCTATTGGTGTAGCTGTTCAGCAAATCTAGTTGCTCATACCAGGAAAAGGGGATCAGGGATCAATTGTGAAAGTGAAAGATCTCTGTTGAAATACAACTAATAAAAAATTGACAAACAAGAGACCATATATATATATATATATATATATATATATATATATATATATATATATATATATATATATATATATATATATATATATATATATATATATGCATATATATATATATATATATCTGTATATATGTATATACATATATGCATATATATGCGTACATTTATAATGTATACATACACACATATATATACAATCTCTAGGTAATCTACTAGCAAGAACACTTCATCCTGATACTTACACAAATAACTGGAAGTTAATTCCTTTCCTTAATCAGGTTTACTTTCAAGACTAGTATACCCTGTGCCCCTAACTTGAAAGTCATTAAACGCATCCTCAGTCGTTGGATGAGTTTGTCACGAACCTGAATATCATGTCCAACTCCGGAGGCCATGCCCTCAAAGACTCTGGGTATTGTTAACCATGTCTCGGCCTATGTGAGTATCAACCATTATCCTTGCTTTTAATGTTGGCAGGACCCATTCATCATTAAATATTACGACTGAATTAAAAACTAATAATCACTAAGCACTGGTAAACTGACCCTGTTTATAACGGGCCAACATTACACCTTGGTATGAGACCTCAGCCACAGGGTTCTTTTTGATTCCTGAATAACTGACTCCTAAACCTGTAAGTTGATTTTCGTCACCCTCAACTTGGAGGATAAAATAAAGGGTCTTGTCATCATACAGCGACTTCAAAATTCATAGGTAAGCGAAAAGTAATGAACATCTTATTTTAATAAGTCATACAAAGATGAACAGCCTTCAGAAACTCAATGGTTAGATAAAAACAAGCGCAAATCAAACTGCATAAAGCAAAAGACATTCTGCGGTCAACAGAAACGGCAACAAGTGAACAAATTTCACGAGACTGTGCCAAGCAAGTGCTTAGCCTCTTCCAGCGCAAAAGAAGAAATAAAATTCCACAACTAACAAATATCCAAATAAACCTTGAATTATACCAATCAAAAACAAACCATTAGCCTGCCAAGACAATAATACAAAAGTGGACACAAAATACAGTATATAAAAGTCAAAATGCACTGACTTTCAATATAAAGTGTATAAGTGTCTTGTTATGGGTAGCCCATACTGAGAGCTATTTGGTCCTACAGCTGTAATTCACAGCAAATTAAACTATTCATGGATAAACAACTTTGTTAAGAAGGCAAAACTACCCATGGATACAGCAGATGGCTCCAGATTCATATCTACATATAAGGAATAAAACAACTGTACACTGCAGTACATTAAAGGGAATGAGAATGATGTACATTACACTCCTCCCTCCTGAAGAGATGACCCAAAGGTCATCATGAGGGAATGATCCATAGGTAGGTGTCGACATCGAATGCATTCTAGCTAGAGCATCTGTTATGGTAGTCTCAGTACCCTTGATGTATTGGATGTTCAAACTGAAACTGCAGAAATAGAGACTATTTCTGTAGCTGTTGGTTGGTTACTCTGGAGCCAAGCGAGGAAAACCCAAGGGATTGCGGTCTGTGAAGACACGATCTTCATTTTGCTTTCCAAAATGAAGATTTGGCCAAGGTGACAGTTAAACACTCTTCTTTGAGACGACCGAAGAGAGCTTCTACGCGTTTCACATGTTCTTCCCAAGAGTTCGATACTACAACTATGTCGTCCATGTGGACACAGGTGCATTCCAGGTTTTGTATGGCAATAATCACAATTTACTGGAATGTAGCAGGAGCATTGGAAAGGCCAAGGGAAAGCCTTTCATGTTTAAAAGGTTCAAAGGGAGTAATAAAAGCATTTATAAATTTGGTATTTTCTTTCAGTTCAATTTGATAGTAACCTTGTAACAAATCCGTGTTGAATAGTTAGCATTGTCAGTGGCATCCAAGATGTCTTGTATGGGTTGTAAAGGGGAAATGTCTTCAACTGTCACATTACTCACTTTTCTAAAATCTGTGCAAAGTCTTACTTCACCACTGTGTTTAGGAACCAGTAAACAAAGTGAACCCCAAGGTGATGAACTGTAAGATGCTAAACAGTTTTATATTAAATAATTTACCTCTTTCATTTTTTCCTGCTCCTCAAGACCCACTCTATAGTACTGTTGCCTGACGGGTTGTGTGCCAGGTATCAGTTCAATGTCATACTTAACTAAATGGCAGAAGTTGGGTACATCTCCACACACTTCGTGATGCTCCAAAAGTATTCTCTGGATTGTAGAACTTTGCTCAGAGGAATGATGATGAAGATAAACAACTGATTATTCGTAGAAACTGAACAAGAAATGTTATCATTAGACAAGTGCAAATCAACCTCTGGGATGCTGGGAGTCCTTCCTTGATTTTTATCCTTATTACCTACATTGGAGTCTGACAGACGATACTTCTTTAACAAGTTAACATGAACTAAATGACTAGACTTTCTCCTCTCAGGAGTATCTATGATATAATTATTGTTATTCATGCTCTTAGCGATTACATAAGGTCTTGAAAACTTTTTTTTAAGAGAGGAAACATTAATTGGAAAATAAACAAGTTCAAGATAACCTTTTCTGAATTTCTAAGCTTTGCTCTTCTTATCAAAATTACTTGTCATATCATAACTTCTTGACTGTTAACTAGATAACTATTCACTGATTTTAGTTAGATTACTTTCAAGTTTAATTTAATACTTCCCAACACTTACTAATTCAAAGTTTGTGCTGTTTAGTAATTTATCCTTCAAGATTTGCAAAAGTCCACTAACCTCATGTCCAAACAACATTTCAAAAGGAGAAATACCCAAGGATTCATTTGGAACTTCCCTAATGATGAACAGCAATAAGTCTAAACTTTCATCCCAGTCTCATCCTGTCTCTACAAAAGATTTCTTAAGTAGTAATTTCAAAGTCTGATGGTTTTTTCTAAAGCTCCCTGAAATTCATGATGGTATGGGGATGCTCGAGTATGTTTTATACCAAATTCTGTAAGCACTTGATTGAATAGATTAATGGTGAAATTGGTTGCATGGTCGCTTAGCAGAGATATTTCAAAGAGGGGCAGCAACACGGTATTTGGTAGTGGGGCACATAACTGTTCATATATACCGATTGCCTTGACTTGTTCGTGGTAATCGTCCGACACAGGCAATATTGATCATGGTAAAAGGTTCATGAGGAACAGCAATTAGAATTAAAGGAGCTTTTGGAATGGTTTTATTGGGGTTTCCTGCTACCTAACATATGTGACAATGTTTCACAAATTCTACAAAAAGAAATGATTCGATTATAAGTTCTGGCAATTCCCAAATGTGATTCTGCTTGATGTGCTGTGCTCAATCTGTTTTCTCAATGGCAAAGGTATAACAGGTTGTTCTTTTTCAGCCCATGTGTCACTATTGGTCAGTTTCTTATGTGCGTGCAGTCTGAACAAAATACCAATATCAAAATAATATCCAGGGACCTTAGTACCTTTAGTATTAACTGATGCTTCTCCAAGTACATTGAAAATGTTTGATCTTCCTCTTGTATCTTTTTCAAATCTTGAAGCATGCATGAAATCTGTGAATTTTGTAATGATTCTGTATCCTTAACTAATTTACCTTTTGCTGTTGTTACTACATTAACACACGTAGACTGGGCAATGTCAGATGTCTGCATGTTACCCTGCCTTTCAATAAAAAATTTGGTTTCAGTTGTTTTCTCGTTTGCTTTACTGTCAACAATATCAATCATTTCCTTATATTCATTCTTTGAAGAATTATATAAAATAAAGTTTGGTAGTTTGTTTGAGCTAACAAAATCATTACCAAGCAAGACACGAATATTCTCAATGGGTAATTCTGTATTAATAACTGCCATTTATATATTATACCAGTAATATATTTACAATCAAAGTGTCAAAATTAGCCAGTGGAAGAAGTGTAGTGTTACTTGAATCCCATACCAGCACGTTATTCAAGTAAAGTTCCATCAGGTACAAATTTATGTATAATCATACTTCAAGTAGAACCAGTGTCATGTAAAGCCTAACTTTTATTGGGTGCTTATTGTTATGGAGAGTCATCGACAGAAGAGCAATGAAAAATACCTTGACCTTGAGGACCATTTTTATGGTTGTTATATTTACCAGGGTATGGGGACTGGAGAGTCAGTAAAAAACTTACACTTCTTACAAGTGGGGTTTGTATATTCAGAAATGCTATGACCAGGTTATTTACAGTATGTACAAGTCTGAGCATTCTCTTTCTCATTACTACCCAAAGTTGCACTGCCTTGCTTTACAGATCTCTCAGGATCTTTGTGCGTCTTGTGTATCAATTAAAAATTATCAGCTAACATGTCGGCTTTTTAAAGACACCTTTCCTCTCTGTCAGGTACATGGACTCTAATATACTCCGGAAGCTTTCTCATAAATTCTTCAATCACAGTCAGATTTACAAGGCTTTAGCTGCTGTCATCCATTTATTGAACAGTCGCAGTTATTCATTGGCATATTTACACCAAATCTGATCTTGAGTTTGAAATACTGTCTAAAACTTTGCCAATGCCTTTCAACAGTAACAAAGGCTCTAAAATTGCTTTTTTCAACGTTCCATAATTCTTTACCCTACTAAATGACCAGCTATCATTGCTGCTCTACTCTCCAAATGGCCGCAAAAAAAAAGAGCCATCATGCGGTCCGTGTGAGTTGGGCCTACAGCAGAGAACAAATCACAGAATAGACGACTGATTAATATGTACATATAAGGAATAAAAAACTGTACATTGCAGTATATCAAAGGCAATAAGAATGCTGTACATTACAATACATACTGTATATAATATATGAAAAAATTACATCATATATCGCAAAAAGGTGACTTTCCATTAACCACCGAGGAAGAGAATGAATGAATTCCTCGAAGCCCCCATCCCCAATTTTTTTTTTCAGTGGTAAAAAAGTTCAGAAAAGTTTACCATTTTACATAACTTCTAATGGGTTGGGAGCAAGTCGATTTCCATTAATGATTTCAATCAAAAGTTGCGGCACGCAATGCACCCTCAGTATAAATGGTTCCTGAAAGCTTTCAATATCACTTCCAAAAGCAGTGACACTTTTATAATCATTGCCACTTGTTCTAAACACCGTAGTTACCGCTTTTTTTCAATCACACTCTTAACTGGAAGGAAAATGGATACAGCCCTCCATTAAAGTGGCTTCTACTCTATTAACAAAATTACATGGTTAAAAGACTGGCAAGGACCAAGCTCTTCTGAAGGAGTAAGAAATACTTTTCTTTTAAATTACTGTCATATAAAAAAAAATATTTTCTCTAGGCCGCCAGAGCTTCCGATAATCTCCGCCATTTGTCATTTTTAGAATATTTCATTTTCAAAATCTATAGGGCGATGGGATGGGCAACCCACTCCAATCACGCTGCTCAGGCTGACAAAAAAAGAAAGATGTTCATGTGTTAAATGCCACAGGCTCCTTGATTACGATAACACTTCAACGGCATTTCTTCTCCAAAGTTGTTCACAATTCTCCACTAGCAGCTCTCAGTACCTATGTGTAACATTTACCTGCACTAACAGGGCTGCTTCCTCATCTACCATATCTGGAACACTTCACCCACAATAACGGTTTACAACCATTCACTAGCAGCTCCTTAAATTTCCCATGCCACACTTAGCCAAATTACAATGGGCGCCTGGTTATCCGCCATTTTAAAGCAATTCCTTATCAAAGGGTTTCACAAGCTTCCACTAGTTCGTCCTGCCTCAGGTGCCATATTTAGTACTTGCCCGCTCATCACTTTGAGGTCATTTCCTTGCCCAAGGGGTTCAGAACCTTCTACTTGGAGCTTTTCATACATTAAGAGCAACGTTCTGTTGTGCTGTTACGGGTGGTGACCAACCAAATAAAGTTCTTAGCTTTTGGTTGTGCCATAGTGTTTGAACCATAGCCTGCAATAGTACAAGATTTGTGTTTTCCTAATTGATATTAACTATACATATTTAAATAACCGTTAGTCATCTAATACTGACAGTTCGACTCTCTTCTTTCTTTTTATTTCTTTAAGGGCATTTTATTATCTGGAATTATAATGCTAATCATTCAAGATAATAATAAAATAACTTACGGGGTTCGAATCTCACCTTGAAAGATGAGAGTTTCTACATATTCCTGTTTGGAATCATGCTTTGAGAATTTATGTAATCAATTAAAAAGAAGGCAACGAAAATATAAAGGTTATTTTTGTCCTATAACACATTTCCAATCTTCTGTTTTTTGCACATTTTTGCTCCCAATTCCCAAAATCCTTTCACAGCAGTATCCAGCTGTTTGTATATGTAACTATTTTTAAAAGCTTCTCCTCAGTATGTATCCGATTGCTTGTAGATATACCTGTCTTCTCGAAGTCCTTCCACAGCAGCGTGCTTGTTCGAGTCCTTGAACCCTCAACGTCCTTTCCAAGCCTTCAAGTATACCACTCGTCCAAGAGGCCCTTTGAACATCCACTTCTTCTTCTTCTTCTTCTTCCCTTCACTGGCTGTTAGACACTGTCCCAATTTCTGCTAAAAGCAGTTCGTCTCCCCTTTCCATTTGCATTTCCATCTAGGGCCAGCTGAGAGGGAAGAGACTGCGAGGCGGACCTTTGAGCAATTTTCCTGCCTCGGTTAGCCTTTCTTTGCTGACTTTCTCTCAAAGAACATCCCTAAGGACTTTCCCTAACAAATGGCAGGTACCAAAGGGAAGGAAGGATGCCGGTGGAAGTTAACAATGGGAAACTGTTGTGAGATTGTCCCATAATAACAATATAATATTAATAATAAACATGAAGAGAGAGAAAGTTTTCGCTGCTACTTTTTCCACGAAGAATGATGATTATAACCACATTAAATCATATTAACTGAAAAACAAGTAGTAACGATGATAATGCATTTTATCTAGACGAACATTTCGGACAACCACCAAAAACACTTTTTTAAGTTATTCCTAAAAACCAACTAACTCTGCAGAAAGAAAATAAAGATTTATGGAACATATCCCCGGTATATTAGAACATCATCATTCAAATGAATACTAATCTTCCATGGTACGATAACACAGGTAGTTCCGGAAATAATTATCGTCAAATTAACCGTAAACTCTAGGAAATTTAATTACATTACACAAACAATGATAGAAAACTATAAATATTGTGGACTTCCGAAGTATGTTCAAGAGTAATTGTTGCTAAATCACCGGTGCACTTCATGCAATTTCAGTATAATAAATATAAAAGTGGAGTATTCTGTGAAACAGAAACAATGCCAAAACATTACCTGAAATGTTGTCCTTTTTCTTATTTTTTTCTTTCTACAGGTGATTCCATTCCATGCTTTCGGGTTTGACCATCTCCTGACCACCTCCCCACTTGATGTCCGAAGCTAAAACAGGACACCAGGTTGGCCTCCCCATCGGCCCCTGAACGAAAAAAATAAAATAAAATAAAATACCAACAAATACTACTCAACAGCCTAGCATACGCGATATTCTTTATAACTTGTCATAACCTTCAACCGATTATAATCGTAAATAAATGAGTAAATCGTCATATGCAATTTCCGTCATTAAGAAAACTGACGAGCAATTCAGGGCCTCTTTCAGTGAGTTTATATCTTAAATGTCGTTTAACTGAGTTAATTGATGAGCCATTCATATCTCTCCCCTTCTTTCGGTAAGAAAATCAATGAGTAAATCATCTCTGCTTCCCTCTTTCAGCAGGTAGATCGATGACTAAATCATCTTTTATATCATCTTCCAATGATAAAACTAATGAGTAAATCCCCTTTCATGTCTTCTTTCAGTGAGTAAATCGATGAGTAAATTTTGTCATGTGTCTTGTCGCCTGGGCAAGGCAAGGACATTGGTGTCCATCCCGTCAGCCACTGAATTAAAAAAAAAATGCCAAAATCAGACACGATTTAACAAAAAATATGTCTGCCTATATATCTGGAAGAGACGGGTCATCTTGTGTATATAAGCATTCACATGACAAGAAGACATATGCTGTTGGCAAGTGTTGGGGTTAGTGGTAGCGGTAGTTGATCTAAAGACATGATATTATTATTATTATTATTATTATTATTATTATTATTATTATTATTATTATTATTATTATTATTATTATTATTATTAAGACAAAAGGCCTCTTAACTTGATATGCCTATTTATGCAACCACTGAATCCGATTGGGAAATCTGTGAAAAAACTTCGACCCCTTCTGGAGAGGAACGAGTTTCTTCATAAATCTTCCGTTTGGAATTAATGTTAACAGAAGTAAGCTTAAACGAAAAAAGTGAGGAAATCGATTAGTAAAGAGGTCACTGTGCCTTACTATTAAAAGTAAAGTATCAAAGGAATGTGTTCGGTAGAGTAATATTCTTATCGTGTTTTGCTGTTTTCATACGTTCAACCGGAAATAATAAAACACTGCAACTGACCACAATAAACATGAGCTTTCTCAGCACTCGAATGGCATTATACTCCAATAAACCCACAAAGAAATAATTTTTGCCAAAAAAATTGGAAAGTAAAATGAACCTAATGGGTGATGACTTTTGTACCAATAACTGATTATTTACAGTATATATGTATAAGAAAATATTGTAACTGCGACCTGTAACAGTCGCTGGAATTTACTGCTTAATTCCATTCACGTTGTTGTAAGTGTAACTGTTAAGTGCTTTTTCGTTCAAGCTGTCAGACGGCATGATGTCAGAGAGCAGTTAAAGGGAAAATTCTCTTCGTTTCTTTCCCTATTCAACATCTGGTAGGTGGAATGAAAATTCTCTCTCTCTCTCTCTCTCTCTCTCTCTCTCTCTCTCTCTCTCTCTCTCTCTCTCTCTCTCTCATAATTTGCTAAACGAAAATAGAGATCATCCTCTCTCTTACTGTCTCTATTTTCATTCCAAAATTTTCATACATGAACAGAATAAAAATTCATTCTCTCTCACAATTTCAATTCTCATTCATTATTTGGAATTCGGAATATAATAATATTCTCTTTCTTTCTCTCTCTCGATTTTCATTCTCTATATCAGCATATAGGATAAACTAAAAAATTAAAATTGTATTCTTTCTCAATTTTTTCCTTAATTTTTAGATTTATGGAATAATAATCTCTCTCTCTCTCTCTCTCTCTCTCTCTCTCTCTCTCTCTCTCTCTCTCTGGAATGCCACAATAATGTAAAGCAAGTCTTGATCTCGTACAACTCTCTTCTACCTGGCAGTCACTTTTTTACAGAAATTCGGAAAGGACGAAAGAGCTCGACAGATTTGACATCTCAATCCTCTGTACTGAAATCCATTTTACATTTACAAAGATATTCTTAACACGACAAATTTTATTTTAATGTAATTTTCTTGACAAGTTTTGTTTTCATGTCATATTCTTATTCTCTTTCATCGTCACATTTTTGTCTTTTAAACGCAGAACTTCCTGTATTGCATAAAGGTCATTTCCAAAAGCTAAATAATATTCATAAATCCTGGTTTCTGTTTCTGAAAGCAAAACTACTGAAAAGCAAAGGACAGAAAACTGACAGAAAGAGAGAGAAGGAACCCTATCTTAATTCCGTGAAGGGTGAGTAAAAGAAAACTGACGGAATGAAGGCAAAACATCTTATTCTAATTCCATTTAACAAATGATGATGGAAAGAGAATTGTACCTTAATTCCATTTAGCAAAAGATAACGTAAAAAAGATGATTAAGAACCAGAAGTCGACCTTATCATAGTTTAATTCCATCAAGCAGAGAAAGATTAGCAGAGAAAAATACCACAAGGAAGTAGATGGAATCTTATTCAGATTTTGTCTAGCCAATTCCATCTAGTAAAGGGTGAATAGGAAAGGAAACTTTCAGAAAGAGGGAGTCTCCATCTAATTCCATCTAGCAAAAGATAAAGAAGACTGAGAGATTGGTATTTTCATTCCATCTAGAAAAGGATAAGCAAGAAATAAAACTGACAGAAAGAGTTCAAGATAAATCCCAATTCTATCTAGCAATGATGAGGGGAAAGAGAATCTTATTTTAATTTCATCTAAGAATGGATGAATAAAAAAAGAACACTGACAAAATATAGAGCTAGAAAATATTTCTCAACTTCGTATTGTAAATTATTTAGGACAATTATATTCAAATTCCATCAGAAAGAAAATTGACGGTCAGCGGGAGATAGAATCATATTAAAATAAACTAGCAAATACATACAGTAATAAATGAGTAAAAGAGAAATCTGACAGAAGGGCGAGAGAATCTTACACTAATTCCTTCCAGCAGAAGATGAGCAACAGGAAAACTTTACAGAAAGAGGAAGAGAGACCTATATTCTGATTCCATCACAAATGATAAGTATGAAATTAAAAGTTTCACCTACCATATACTTAGCGAGAGATAATCCTGTTCTGTTCTAATTACAAGTAGCAACGGATGCAAAAGAGAGGTGACTGAAAGAGGGAGAGAATCTCATTCTAATTCATTAAGCTAATGATGTGTAAGAAAGCAAACTGGCAGAGAGAGAGAGAGAGAGAGAGAGAGAGAGAGAGAGAGAGAGAGAGAGAGAGAGAGAGAGAGAGAGAGAGAGAGAGTCCAAACCGCTTAAATTTTACATAGCATATGTTCGCTAAAAAAAAAATCCAAAAGAGAAAGACTTTTTCCCCTTTACCCTCTCCGGACATCACACCAACTGACAGTTTGAACGAAAAAGCACTTTAACAGTAACACTTACAACAACGCGAACGGCATGAAGCCGCACATTTCCGCGATTATTACGGGTCGCAGTTACAAGATTTAATATTCCTCCGTGTAATTACAGTTATTGACGCCGGCGGCATCCCAGCGGCACGATCGCTCGCCTCAAATGTGTCAATTTATTCCGCATACCGTCCGCAATATCCATTTTCCTCTCCAACTGAAAATGATGTCATTGTAATCGCTTTTACGGGAATAATGTCGTCATCACATCCGACTGCACAGCGCTAGAACTGAGCGGGTTTATGCAGAGCAATTTGATTTTTTTTTAGCTAACTGTCTTGTATTAGGTGTTAGCATTCGATCATAATCGAAAACCACACCAAACACAAAATGAAAATAATAAGATGATAACTGGTACTAGTCAGGTTTCTGCAATTAGAACTATACAAAACAATAGTAATATTGCTTCTTGGAGTTGTGGTCTAATGTAGCAAAATAACA
>NC_089770.1:25209571-25222071 GCF_040412425.1 Macrobrachium rosenbergii | reverse complement strand
GAGCCACCTAATTCGGCAGCAGTCGTTCTTTTGGAAAAAAAAAAAATTAAATCAAGTAACAAAAATTCCAGTTTTTCCAGCTAAACTTATATGATCAATGCATAAACTATCTTATATCTAGCACGTGAAGAACTACAGAATCAATGAAAAAAAAAAGTAATTTTGCATCACGCATAAAATGGAATCTGTACACTACACAGTCTATCCCTGGCAGCCTGCAAAACACGTGGTCTTGCTCTTTTAAATATCCCAGTCTTTATAGAGTAAAACATTGAAATTCATCCTTATCATAAATGCTTAAACACAAAGGCGTTATACATACAGACAGACAATACACACACACACACACAGACCGTCTATAATTGTGTCTAAAGCTCAAGTTTAAATCCTGGCGGGAACGATGCCCTTGTCATTATAATTTCCCTCGGGTGCAAATTACTCTTCCAAAGTGTGTACAGTATGCGTGTGTATTTATGTATGTATGTATATATATAAGTCACAAGAAAGACGTCAGCCGGCAGTTTTCAAGTATGTCTAATATGTGGAGAAGATATTATCATTATTATTATTATTGAATAATTGCTTCAACTGCATTTATTTTGTAGAAGACTTTTTCTATTTTCCTTATTGCGGACTTCTCTTCAGTGGAGGTGCGTGCTAACAGTATATTTGTCATTTCATGGGGAAAAGTCAAAATCTTATTATGTATTTATATATATAAGTCAGTTCAAGAAAGACGTTTCGACAGACTCTTCTGTCATTCTCCAGCGGGAGCTAGTAGATGTCCTTCTGAATTTATATGCGAAAGGGGGATGGAAGATATTGGTTTATTATTATTGGGAATGTTATCCAGCGTTATTGGCCTGCCGTTGCGTGATGTCATGCCGGCTGACATCATTAGTTTGGCTGCTATTGGGCTGCGGATGAATGATTATTTACTCTTTTATTATCGAAGGGCGCCTCGCTCATCAGGGCATCTCCATTCTCAGGGTTGTCGTTTTCAGGTATTCCGGAACCCTCAAGCAGAAGAACGTGGTTATTTTACGTCCTGTCCGAGGATGCCCCGGCGCTTATATTTATGCGTCTTCAAAAGGATCTCCTGACACGCCCATGCCATCATGATCCCGCCCGTGCTACTCACAATATTTCCATCTCCGCGACAGGTATAATCGGGAGAGCCGCCGACCCTCGACGTCTGCGCCTGCTAGAGGCGCTCCTCATTGCCGAGAGAAAACCAACAATGAATACGACGCAGAAGGCATCCTACCCACGAATTTAAGAAGAATAATGCAGAACACCCACCAAATCCAACGAATACCTCCTGAGAATGGAATGCCCCTGATGAATTTGTAGATAATGACATCATTCATCCGCAGCCCAATAGCAGCCAAACTACCGATGACGTCAGCCGGCATGACATCACGCAACGGCAGGCCAATCGGGAACGCTGGAATGAATGACATTCCCAGGTTGCGAAGAAGCTTCGCCGCAGAAATACTGAGAAAGATTCAGAAGGACCTATGCAAGCCAGTCCTCTGCTAGCTCTGGAGAATGACAGAAGAGTCTGTCGAAACGCGTCGCGGCAACAATTTATAGAACTAACAAAAGCAGAAAGATTTTGACTTTCCCCCATGACGCACCTCCACAAAGTTAAGGAAAATAAATCTACAAAATAAAGAGTTGCAAATTCAATAGAACCTGTTTAAAAGGGTCTGCTGCCAAATTATTATTATTAATTATTATTCAGAACATGAACCCTGTTCATATGGAACAAGCCCAGCGGGGCCATTGATTTGAAATTCAAGCTTCCAAAGAATTTGGTGCTCATCTGAAATAAGTAACAGAAGGTAACAGGAAATACAGAAAGAGGAGATCAGTTATTACAAAAGAAAGATAATTGAACAAATTAATAAATAAATAGATGCAAACGTAAGTAAATTACAAAATAAAAGGAGAACTGATTTAGGGAATCTTCGCTTGAACTTTTGAGGTCCTAACTACATAACATCCTCAGGGAGACTGTTCCACAGTCCAATGGTGTGAGGAATAAAGAATGAAGAAGATTGACAGAGATGCACATTTACTGCATATTGGTGCAGCTGTTCAGCAAATCTGGTTGCTCTAGGCAGGAAAAGAGGATCAGGGATGAATTGTGAACATTAAAGATCTCTGTTAAAAAATCACTTATGAAAAACTGTTAAGCAAGAGGTCATGTCGATGGTCCAAGTTATAACTGCTAATGTTATGAAAGCTAATGTTAAGAAACAGAAATCTACCACCACAAGCCACTGTCTTTAAGAGACAAAGGCAGATATCCATGCCCGCGTACAGTATTCTAGTAAAGGACGGGCAAATGACCCAAAACAGGTTGCAATGATTTTATCAATGTTATAAATATATGAGGCCTTAAGCACAATACCTAACTTCCGTGCGGCATTTGATGACACTTTCATTAGAAGTTTCTCAAAATTAAGATGCGAGTCAAAACTTACACCAAGTGCTAATCAATAGCGCTTTCGTCTTACTGGAGTTCAACCTCATACCTCACCGACTACACCATTCACTAATTCACTCAGTGTCACGACTAAGACTGAGGGCAGCTTCATTTTTCGTACGTGGAGACTTTACTACAACCACAAGTGTTGCATCGGCACACTGAACAATCTTCTTTTCACGGCCAACTACCATATCACTTGTATGCACTAAAAGTAACACTGGATCAAGAACACTACTTGTGGAACCAATAGGTCTTGGTTAGCTAAACAACCCATCAACAGCAACTAGCTACTGCCTACCTGTGAGGAAATCTTGAATTAATGCACCAAAATCTATTTGAATTACTCTACACTTAAACTCTTATCAAGATTCTTTTGCAAATGGCCATTCAAATCTAAAAGAGCATTTTGGTTACCTACTGTAACTGATTCCTTTAGGCATACTGATTATCAATATACTTGTAAAGTGGCTTAAAAATAAGTTTTCTACAACTTTGGAGAGCACAGGGAGAACAGAAATTGGCCTTTTTTTCCCTGAAAACTTGGAGAGCACAAAAGAGAAAAGAAATTGGCCTGCAGTTCCTACATTATGCAGATATTCCTCCCTTTGGAACAGACACTTTATCACTTGATTGCTCTCATCCCCATCTATATGATCTAATACTCTTTAAAAAACAAAGGGAAGAAACCATCAGGATCTTCTCCATCACAGCTATCATGATTATCAAGAGTATTCTTAACATCCCTGGAGTGAAATGCGAAGAACAGGTTCAGGATGACGATTATCAAGGAGAAGGACATCACCAGCTGATTGCTTAGCTTCAAAAGCTTGATGGAGCAGTTCAGCCTTTTTCTTAGGGCCAGTAACCAATCTACCAGCATCTCCTTGAAAATGGGCTAGACCCAGAACGTCGCAATAAATCCCGAAAATTGCCATCTGACGTCTTCCTTGTGGCCCTTTGAATTATACATCGACTTCTGTGGCGTTGTCCTTTGATGTATATATATACAGAATCTACCAATCACTTTATATCAGATACGCATGTTACTGACATAACCACAATGCCCTCTTAACTTCTCGAATTCTTCATAATCTTCCACACACACACACACATATATACACATACACACATATGTATATATATATATATATGTGTATGTGTAATTGTTGTGATTCTATATTTAAGGAATATTATTGATACATGTGTAATTGTTGTGATTCTATAAAAATTGAATGTAAAAGAATAACAAAAGTATTTCAAATCTACAAAATTTTACCCAAAACACAAACTATACTTCGACAAGAAAAATTTGAAAATCAGTTCATGTAAATGATTTACGAAGAGAGAGAGAGAGAGAGAGAGAGAGAGAGAGAGAGAGAGAGAAATTTTACTCGCTCCTGTTGAAGAGACATTAAATTACGTTGCAGCTGGATTAACACAACCGGCCTCTTATTTGAGTTTCCAAGTCGAAAGCGAGGCCGAACTCGAAAAATTTTAGCCGAGTCGCAAGGCAAAAGTTTATAAACATTCTTTTTTATTTCCTTCCCCGATGGGAACTTCAGTGAATACAACTTAAAAATTCACCAGCTGAGCTATTGTTGTAATCCAGCCTAGAGCTTCAAAGTTTTGGCCTGCGTTAAAATTGTATTTGTCTTGCTGCCCAAGTTTAAGGTAGGCAGCACTGGAATTAAACCGAATCTTCCACTGCAAGATACATACGGAATTATTATTATTATTATTATTATTATTATTATATTATTATTATTCAAAATGGGCTAACATTCACGTGGGGCTAGTTTACAGGACAATTACCTTCGCATGGAGTCGTGCAAATTATAACAGAGAGAGAGAGAGAGAGAGAGAGAGAGAGAGAATCAAACTGTTGAATACAGATAAATAGTTGATTTCATAAAATCACCTCTGATGAAATTCCTTGTATTTTAAGCATATTTTCAAATTTGCTTTCACGAAGATGTCAACGCTTAATTAACCTGCCTCAACATTGTTTCAATTCAATCATTATTTTCAGCAAAGCTCCTTCTGCCTTTCTTGACACGCCACCCCCCCGTATAATTCAAGACCTTCAATAAATACACCACTGTCTTTAATATTTTCCACTAAAACTAGAAACTAATAAAACCTTTCATTTATCAACACATACACACAGAACCGGTTAAAAATTAGACATGGCCGCACCGGAATATTGATAATAGAATAAAAGCAGAAGAGTATAAGAACAAAACTCCCAGAGCCATCCCCCTTGAAAAATATTCAGGACTTAAACCGGCTGTGTAACCCATTATTCCACAAAACTCTTTAAAACGCCCTATTACTTTTGGCTGTCTATCTGGTAAACAGTATATGCGAGTCTCATATATACTCTGTTTTTTTTTTCCGAGGTATTAGTTCTTGGCTTCTCGGTACTTCTGTTTTCTCATTTCTTTCAGTCTAATACAATTATGCATATATTAGAACGTTCAATATTATCTCTGTTTATTTGTTACTTCTATCATTTATTTATTTTCTTACTTTTCTGCACTTGCTATGGTTTTTCTCTCTTCATTTCTGGACATTTACATTGCCCATTATGACTTTCTTTTTCTGCTACTTTTTCTCCGTAATAGGTTCAGTAGATAAACACAGTAAGACTTCCATTTTGATTACATTTATTATTCATGAATATCAGCAGTGACCATTTCCTTAAACAAACATTATGAAAAAAGACTGATTTTCCTTATCCATTCAGCTTTTCCAGTCTTTGTCCATATCCCTTACTTTTTCTGTAGGAAGGTTCAAAGATAACGTCACCAAGGGGCACTGGTGAAGAAAAGTCTTTTCGGGAAAAATAAAAGCAAAATCTGTTAACTGTCTGCTGGAATATGTTATACAACAAACGTTTCGCCTTAACCTCGGGCATTCTCGAAAGAAACTAAAGAAAGCATGCAACTGCATCGGTATTTATAGGGGTAAAACGGATTGTAAATAGTCTGGCTGAATTCTGACGGGTCGAGAGGGGGATGGGTAACTATAGTAAGGTCCTCTCTCGGAGTACAAGCCTGGGAAGTATGGAGGAGTACCTGGTGTGGCTGGTACGTTTATTGGTTGTAGCATCGGTCCTTGGGAGATTGATCTTCAATGCCGCGATGAAACTACCGACGTTTCTCGCAGCGGCGGGATTCGCCGTTTCGTCGAGCTCAAGGGGAGTTCGTATGAACAGATGCCATATCTCTGCTTGAGAGTAGGAAGTATTCATTCGTGGTATTAAGGGTACACTTTTCCTGCAATATATAAAATGCCTCCAATATACTTAGCCTTCTCGAACCTTGGCACTGTTCTAAAATCTTAAACCCATTTTTTGTTGTTGTCTGGTAGGTCTGCCACAATGTCATCATAGTTGGTGAAAATGAGCAGTACCTCCTGGTCGGGCATGAGATCCTCTTAAGAGGCTTGCATAGCGGTCATACTAATGTGGAAATGAGGAAATCCTTAAATTTCGCAATTACATCGGTATTTTACATGACAACTTTATCACGGGAGCAGAAACTTATCTTCTCATTGAATACCGTAGGGTTACATTTTCATCTTGCTTGTAGGAGGAGGGCATGCTAGCCTCTCAGAAAAGTGAGTATTCATGTCCTGCTAGTACGTCTGAGTTACAGGTTTTCTGTCTAAAAACCATCCTTCTAAGCTTTTATTGGAAAATTCACTACTGACCAACTTCTGCGCTGCCCTGTCGAGTCGTAAGAGCACGTCCTTCCAGACGAAGTGGGAGAGCGCTCTCCTCGCGAAGAATCGAATCACACTCGACAAGTACCTTTCAGGGCATTCACTCTTAACTTCATGAAAAAGCCAGAATTGGTCCCTTGGGTACCGACTGGAATACAGCTTTCAATACCCAGAATCGCCTTCCCATCTGGAAAAGGTGACCGTTAAACACAACTCCCTTCTCCAAAGAAGACTTCTTCCCACCAATGCCCTTGATGAAGTGATCTCAACCTTCAAGTGGCAAAAAATAAATAAATAAATACTGAAAAAGCTTTGGAGACGTTGAATGGAAGTGAATTATTATTATTCAAACTACTTGGGCACGTGTCTAGACGCCTACAGGGCTTGTCAGAAAGATTTTTTTAAATGAGGTGTAAAAACTTTAACAAGGTCAAGTTACAAACGTTTGACGGCTATGCAGGAAGAGACCAAAGAAAGATGCAACTGGTAGCTCGAAAAAAAAAAAAGCTGCAAATAACCAAAAGTACTGCCTACGAGTATGCGGATTTTAGTCACGTCCGGGATTTCCACCACTGATTAATCCCCTTCCCCCACCTCTCTCTCTCTCTCTCTCTAGGCCTATCATGACATTTGACACCTATTCCTCCCACTGCAAAACACACAAACACACACACACACGCACACAAGCTCGATTTAATTTGCTTAGAGTAGATGAGACCTAATTTGCTAGCGAGTAAGGGGAGACTCTCCAACGCGAGGGAAAGGAAGAAAATTAAGACCGGAGGATTTAAAAGAACAGGGTAGACCCACCTGGTCGCTTTTTCTTCACCACTTCGACATCGCAATGTCTGCTTCAAATACCAAAAACATGAGGCTAAAAAACTCATTATCAGGAAATTTCAGCGTCCGGCTAAGTAACTACATTAAAATGAAACGACATACACAATTTTCATTACAATCCGCTCGTCTCTTCTCGGGGTATTTTCCTGACATCGACACAAGGAGACACGTTTGAAAACGATATATCTTCAGAATCCAAAGGATTTTTTATCAAAGTTAAATTCTCTCCTCTGATTTGTCAAAGAAAACAGTTCCAAAGCTTCCACAAAAAAAAAAATTAATAAAAACTTCATATTATATTCTAATCACCAGCAACTGAAGGACAGCTACAACAAAAAGTGGGGTGACTTTCCCCACAAATAAGGCGATAGGTTCTCTTTAACAATGACAATGCTAAAATCTTTCCTGAAAATAAAGTGATTGTTATTCTACAATGATCGAAGTATGACATCACCAGAGTAGATAGCGACATGACAATCACTTTCTGGTCAGAGCAGCAAAAAGACAATCTCTACAACAAAGACAGTGATCGAATCAATATACGAGTAAAAACAAAGAGATTTTGCTCTACATAAAAAATATTGGTAAGAAATCTCGAATGTAGATGGTGATTATGAAAGTAGTATGATCTAAACAACAAAGATAGTAATAAAACTTCTCCAACAGAGAAAATAACAGAACCTCTCCAAGCAGGCTAACAATATAACCTCTCCATAAAAGATTCTGCTGAGATCTCGGCAACAAAGTTACTAATATAATTTCTTCATCACAGTTAATACGACCTCTCCAAATTATGTGGTGATAAGGTCTCTCTAAAGTATGTATGTTACCACATGAATTATTTTGAGGCTGTTCACAAGTAAATCCTAACACCAGAAAAGAGAGCGAACTGAAAAAATATGCCTGTACAAGAAACAGTAAATTCTACAAGACCCACCCACCTGAGGGTTCAACCAGTCAGTTTGAAAGATGACTTCCAAAAGAAAAATACTACAGAAAATAACAGAGCAACGAGATTAAGCTGTAAGACTGGAAAAAATTGCAACCATTGCTTCGGATGGAATAATCTACCGGCTAGGTTCAAAATGGTAGCTTCTACAAGTTTATCACTCGAGGTATGTTGCGCCGCTCTGCTGATAGTATAAAGAATGGAGATAGCTTTGAAATCTGGTTTCAGGCATGGTGACAAAGAGAGACTAGATTAGAGTAATATATATACTGTACAGTGTATACACACACACACACACACACACACACACACACACACACACACACACACATATATATATATATATATATATATATATATATATATATATATATATATATATATATATATATATATATATACACACACACACACACACAAACTTCGGGTTGGAATTGATATCCCTATGTCATTCACTAGCCAAGATGTGACCCCTCGATTTAACTCTCAGGTAACTAATTCACTCATACGTCAACAGATAACAGAATGCACTTGAACAGAAGTACCTAAAACGTTGCACCTTGTACGGGAATCGAATCCCCTACCCTTTGCTGATGAGGAGAGCGTTCTAATACAGACATCAGACATTAGATGAGTAGTGATTGGTATTAATCTTTAATGCAGAGCTAATGGGACGGACAGTTTAGTCACCTTATCTTTTACACAAGGCCAAAAGGGAACACGAAAGAGAAATGTTTACGATGGAGTGACTCTTAACAGTGCAAAATCCAACAGACCAACCTTTTACAAGGTAAAATATTGTACAGCAAAATAATAAAGAACAATCACGTTTCAAATTCGTTCTTGAGCTTGGAGCAGAAAATTATAGAGAACGACGTTACTTGAACGTTACTGTAACTAGATTATTAGTATAGATCGAAACACCTTACATACCGGACAATACATAAAAGGGTTAGAGCCACACCATTGCTGACATGAGGCTACCGTAAGCATTTTTGCAGAGTGCGAAGTAAATTGCGGAAATGAATATAGAGCCGAAGAGGCACACAGTCACTGGACCTAACATATACAAATCCTTTAAAAATATCTTTAAAATGAATCCATATTCTTACAACAGCACACGACAGGACCCATAGATGGTCGGTCTAAGGATTTTAGGAAATACAATAAATGAAAAAAATGAGAACAGACGAAAAAAGCTTTATCACGAAAAGGGTTTGATGTAAATTCCAAAAAAGGATATGTATGTAAGGAACCGCCCCCCCGCCAAAGAAGGTAAAATTATGTCCAACACTAACTCTGGTGTATGTATCATCCAAGTCGCGATAAGATCTGTCGATTTAGTTGATAGACTAGCATGAATAAAATAAGGAATGAAGATCATACATGTAGATAAAGATTAAGACGAAAAATTTATTTGGCAATAAATCCGAGAGCTGCGGTCATACTGCTCTAAAGCACCAAACCAATCTACTTGTTTGTCTTTTTTTTTTTTTTTTAACTTATGGCTTGACTGTGTTCATATGCGAATATTTCTTTGTGTGGTATTTGCTTCTTGAAGAAAATGAAGAGGATTCCATTGCCACCGTAACAGAATTCACAGTAAGAATATTCCAGTTTCAGAAGAAAATACCAAAGACACTGACACTGTCGTGGAGTGCTTCGCTCGCATTCAAAGGTGCTTTCGCACAGTGTGACTGTGGGAACCGTAGCTCACTGGTAGAGCACTGAGATCACATTGACAAAGCATTTTGTTCGACTCCGGCTTGTCGACCACCAGTCAGCACAGCCATGAATGGGTAAAAACGTCAGCTGAAACCAAGAGAAGGACATGAGAGAGGGGTGGCACCAAAGCTGTAGAGCAGTTATTAGACATACACCCTTTTTCTTAACCTTCACATATGCTGGAAGCAATTTACAGCTGAATACACTGACGGGAAGTATGTCAGGCGCAATCCAATGACCTAGAGACGTAAGCTAAGCGGTTTTTCTATCAATCATGATATCCATTTCTGCTGAGTGCACCTTCCACAGGTGGCGATGGTTGCAATCACTACTTCACTCCATCAATATATATATATATATATATATATATATATATATATATATATATATTGATGGATGTGTGTGTGTATATTGATGGAGTGTGTGTGTGTGTGTGTATAAATATCTATCTATATCCATCTATGCTTCAATATATATATATATATATATATATATATATATATATATATATATATATATATATATATATATATATATATATATATGTATATATATATATATATATATATATATATATATATACTGTATATATATATATATATATATATGGAACTAATCAACACATTCACGTTGAAGGGGTAATCCGAATGAAATGCTCCCAGTCGGGTCACTGGTGGGTCGGGAAGATGGAAAAACTTGCTGGTATGTAAAGCAGCAGCCTGCCCAGGAAAAACCTCAGGTACAGGAATACTTAGGTCCCAACTTCTTTTATGACTTGTGCGGGTCAATTGGTAGCACCCTTGCCTTTCATTTGAGAGCCCTGGGTTCGATCCCAAAGGGAATAGGAAATTTATACATAGATACATATATATATTATATATGTGTGTGTGTGTGTGTGTGTGTGAGTGTGTGTAAGTGAGTTCAACTGATGTTCATTCTCTGCATTCTTGATTTGGCAGCAGGGGGTGAACTCTTAAATATACTGAAAGGGTAAGGAGGGAAAAATTGCAGGTTAAAGAAAGGAAAGACATCAAGAGTTTATGGGAATACAAGTGAAATTGTACAAAACAGTGATTAAAGCATAACTGAGTGACTGATCAGGGTGTGTAAAGTATGTCTGAATGATGAAAAGATTCCAATGAAGTGGGAGAGAATAATATTTCTTATGTATACGGGGAGAGGTGACATAGGTAACTTTTACGAGCTACAGGGGAATAATGATGCTCAGTATAAGGTGGGAAGTCTTTACCAAGATTTTAATTGAAAAAGTTAGAGAGATGACAGAAGAACCGATAGTTGACAAAACAGAGTGGGCTTGATTTGTTAAGAACCAAGTACGCGAAAATTGTGAGACTTAACAACAAATGCTGTAAATGCAATGGTAAGGGTACTAAGGAAGCACTGTAAAGAATATAATTAGTTGAGAGTAAATAAAGGATTTTATGATGGATGTGAAGTTTGTACATTAAAATATGTAGAATGACACAGTTCTAGGAAAAGATAATGAGCCGTGAAAAGATTTTACAACGCTGATTGGATTAGTGAAGACAAACTATAGAAAACAGTGTAACAGGCAGAAATTATTTTTGAAAGGAGAGTTTCAAATAAGTAAGACCAAGAGTAAGGTTATGAGGGTAAACAGAAACCAGAAAGTTAGAGCAAGAAAGGTTAATATGAACTGTGAGAGTGGGATAAAAGAATAGTCACAAATTAAAGTGAAGCAAAAATGTTGAGGGGCGTGTTCACAACGATTAGAAGAGAATTAAGTGTCAGTCCACAGTTGGAAAATATGAAACAACGCTCCCTCATGTTAGAGAAGTATGAAAGCTGTGTAGAAAAAAAATACAGATGCTGATGTAAAATTTTTGCACAGTTTATGTACAGTCAGGAGAACTGTGAAGGTGAGAAATGTGGATATATATAGAAGTGGTAAGAACTGATCATTTAAATATTAAGTTATTGGGAGCTTATGATTTGAAAGTTTGAGAAGGTAAGAAACATGGAAGACCAAGAAAGTACTATATAAGTAATGCAAAAGATATAATAAAAAAAGGGTCTTAATACTAAAGTAGAGCGAGAGCATTTGCAAAAAGATGAACTGAAGTTGAATGAAGTGGTTAATGTGAAAGTTGTCCGCACAAGGTGATCAACCACAATTCAACAGTTATAAGTATAAATGCATCAGTGACAACTGTCTTCTTTTTCTGGATTCACTGCCCTGATTTATATATATAATATATATATACATATACACACAAGCACATAAAACTCCAGAAGTTGATGAAATTACAAGTGAGATGTGATATATTGCAAAATGGTAGTGGACCTGAGAATATGTGACTGACCTGGCATGTAAGTTATGTCTGGATAAGGCAATGTTCCAAAGGATAGGGTGAAAGGAACATGTATTCTTTTGTATGTCAGAAAAGGTAATAAAGAATGTAAGAATTATAGGTGCACAGCACTGCTTCATATCCCAGGGGAGATGTATAGCAGGATTTTGACTAACAATATAATAAATATGAAAGAATGTTTGAAATGGTAAGAATAGTGTGGATTTAGACTTGGATCACGTGTTTGTTGAGAAACAGTTATGTGAGAAGTTTGAAAGTGAAAGGAAACAAGTAAAACATGAGCACTCAAGTTTTCTGTACGGCCGCGGCCCATGAAATTTCTTATCCGCGGTCCGGTGGTGGTCTCACCCACGGCCCATGAAATTCTTAGCCGTGGCCCATGAAACTCAACCACAGACCGGTGATGTCC
>NC_089770.1:25192071-25204571 GCF_040412425.1 Macrobrachium rosenbergii | reverse complement strand
CATACATACATACACACATAAGTGTGAGTATATATACAGTATATATATATGTAAATATATTTACATATATACACATTATATAGATAGATATTTAGATAGATAGATATCTATATATGTGTGTGACTTGGACTACCCTCTCTCCTGAGAGAGAGAGAGAGAGAGAGAGAGAGAGAGAGAGAGAGAGAGAGAGAGAGAGAGAGAGAGTTGAAAAACACGTGGAGGAAACGTGAAATTCTACTGTGAGACAGATTTCAATCACGTTTTTATGGAGGCAATGCGGAAATGTAAGAAATACCACGCAAAATTTTTGCTATGGGTAATTATCTACCAATGTCTCAGCTCGCATTTTGGGATGAGGTTGTCAGCTATCAGTGCATCTAAGCGCTCTCTGTGACCCACATTAGTTGACTGCATGTCAAGTATGTGTTACACTGACTAGTGAACCAAGCGTTTTAATTACTATATATATATATATATATATATATATATATATATATATATATATATATATATATATACACACACATACTGCATATATACAGATACCGACAACGTAATTATATATTCATTATTAAACATTACACTTTACAACAGTGTGCCCAAAAGAAACTTCAAATATCCTTCCTAAAGCTCCTAAAGGAAAAATGTAAAGAGAAATGCAGCCTTCAATACACTTTCGAACGTCTAACATAAAACAAAGGCACCAACATGATAAAAGAGCACTGCATCGAGTCTGCAAGTGTGTGTGTGTGTGTGTGTGTGTGTGTGTGTGTGTGTATACATGCGCGCGCGGGCGCGCAAGTGCTCGTGCGTGCAGAAGCGAGCTGGAAGATGTGTCTTCAAAAGTGGATATTGAAGGCAGAAGGTTCGATCGTGAGGTCTCGCTTGAGAATGACATAAAGCGACCGATCTTCTTCCATTTTCTTTTTTATTTTTTTATTAACGACTTACTCCATCGCCCACGTATGCCTCCTTTTCACCTGTGTGGGATGGCTCATCTCGGCGGGCAATCCTCCCGCCTCTCTCTCTCTCTCTCTCTCTCTCTCTCTCTCTCTCTCTCTCTCTCTCTCTCTCTCTCTCACGTACAATCTTAAACCTTACACTTACCAAGCAGCCCATTCTACATCAATATGAGACTCTAATAACATGGACGCGGACATGCAACTACGTTTATTTATTCACAGCATGCGACGTACTACGCACTGTATGATATTCCATCTATAATTAGGGAATATAAAGGTTTCAAGCAAAGATCTACGTTAGGGGCATCCCTATGGGCTTATCAATCACTGGACTGACGGAAACAGGAAGATAACGGGAAAAGAATGAGGTCTGAAAATAAACTTGAAGATACTTGATGGGTAATTTTACTTATGAAAATTCTTAAAGTAACGAAAATGCAGGTCTAATTGCCTATTTCAATTATAGAGGGTATATATAATTTCAAACGCCTACACACACAATCATAAGCACATGATACTATATACAGTATATACATACAGTATATATATATGTATATATATATGTATATATATATGTATATATATATATATATATATATATATATATATATATATATTAATCAACAGCTTTTTCTTGATCGTAAGAGAGAGAGAGAGAGAGAGAGAGAGAGAGAGAGAGAGAGAGAGAGAGAGAGAGAGAGAGAGAATATCTCAAAGTTTTAGGCCTACCAAACTCTCAAATGCAACGCGAGTTAGTCAAGTAGGGGACATTTCCTCTGCATAACTACTGTAGATGCACTTCAATTTCTGTGAGAGGAAATTGTCAAACAATAAAGGCATATATAAATCTTTTTAATAAGCTTCTTTTCATTGGACTAAACATCCCAAACATTATTAGTATCATTGCACTGTTTCTCACAACCTTGCAAGGATGGTATGTCTTTATCTTAATCGCGGCTCCAACCTGCCTCATAAGGAGCTGCCCCCTCCCCCCCCTCCACGGTTTTCTTAGGATTCCAACACTCTCCTAGTTATCTTTTCTGAATGTAAATTGAAAACATCAACTGAAATACATGATGAAATATGTCTATAAATTTCAGATGAGCAGTAAATACGATTATTTTATTTATTTTTTTAAAGAAATCTATGTGGCTGAAATTTCATGGATGAATTTTTGTGTTAAGAGATCAATTATGCTATTAAGTTAAGGTTGTAAGAAAACTGAAGAAAGTCATGTGGCTGAAGTCTAGTTTCAAGACAGTGGCTAAGTAACGTTTAAAGTAAGTTACATTCTCAAATTAAGATCGTAGAGAGATAAATAACTGAAATGATATTTCATGCAGTTTTCTTCTGTGGCTCAGGAGGTATGTGAGCTGAACATAACAAATCGATAATGAGATTCTCCATTTCCTTCCCATCTCGAATGTCAAGGTTTTCAAAGTGTAATGTCATCATAAATGACGCGAAAACTATTTTTTAAAAGTTCCTTGTGCAGGCCATTATATTTAAATATATAGCCAGTACATTTCATAACAACAATGTTTATCTGCTGTACCTCATAATGAAATAAAATAAAAACTTTCACCAAATTAGGATAGAAGAGTCTGTCAACAAGGTTCTTAAACCTAATCCCTCACAAATGTAATTACCAAAGAATAATAAAGCACATAAAAAACAAAACGGGCTGGAAACGAAATCCCAGAGCCAAGAGGACATAGCAAAGATTTGTTTAATTCAGCGGCAACAATCATTAAGCGACACAAGCCAGCTGCCTGGAGAATTCCTTTATGGACGTTCTCAATAACGATACAGGGAAACGCAGGGTCGGCGTTCCTGCAATGAAACGGAACTGCAAATTGGACGCTATACCGAGCACGGAATCATTCCGACCATAGCAATCAATGATATCCAACACCCCGACAAACAACCTGCTAGTCAGACTATTCATCGTTGATCGGGGTCAACTTCGATTCTGGATCGTTTTACAATTGGAATAGATTTGAGTCTAGCAAGGATACTGTTTACAATCCTTATTGGACCCTCTGAAATCCTATTCAAAATTGACCCTTATGCTCTTTAAGAGGTTCCTACCGAAAAGGTTAATTCATGTGTTTTTATTTTTTTTTTTTTTTTTTTTTTTTTTTTTGTACGTCTCATTCTGCAGCTACCTGCTAGCATCATTAAAACTGTGGTATTCCTACATTTTTTTTTATTTGTATAAAATTTGATGTGTTAACCTCATCCAAATGTAATTCACTCAGTTAAGTAATTATTTGAAAATTAGGTTTACCGTTTACAATGGTGTAAACTGCACATTAATCAATGTGAATTATACCACATGCTACTCCTTAGCAATGATGTTACTTATCGGAAGACTAATAAAATGTATATCTTTTGCAGTAGTAATTAAAATTATTTTCTTAATGTAGAGTATATATAAAAGTTGCATACTTTGTAATATTTAAAACAAATCTACTTAATATACTATAACTCCCGTAAGTAGTTTTATCTGTAAGCATTTATATTTTGTAATACTACCCGAGTACCGTACCAGCCCAAATGAATTACTTTTGTTTAATGATCAATAGGGTGGAAAAGGTATGTATAATACCACAGCCAATCCCATTCACTGTTGAGAGCTCTCCCCTATAGGCCTTCCCTCGTCCGGGTTACCTGTTGTGCAGTAGTCTGTAAGTTTTTTGCAATAAGTTGTTTCTTCTTTCTTCCCAACAAGATACCACAAATACACTGCCTGGTTTGTTTAGAACACTGCCCTTTCCCTAGAGCGCGTAAGTGCAACAGGGACTAAAATGAAGAGAAATAAGAGTTCTGGCGTCGTCCTACCTCCAAACCAAAGTGAGACCTCACCTACATTGCGACCATACTCTCTGAAATTAAATGGCTATAATGTCTATGAATGAGCTTTGCACAGTCTTGACCAAAAGTAGATTTTAAAACTGGACGCGTTGTAGGGCTTTATTACACATAACTGCCTCACCAATTCTGTGAAGAACCTCTTCTCTCAACCTATTAATACTTCCTCGTGTAATCCCAATCAATCCTTCTAACATTTGTCTCATTTTCTCAATCAAACTCTTATCTTACACCTTCCATGGTATTCTAAGTAATTATGCTCCCCATAACTCTTAGTCGCCTCTATTAACTTTATCCTTTGTGCATTTCTCTCATCCACACTTACCTTACATAGCTAGGTCGACCGCTCAATCACTCTCTCACCCCTTTAGGAAAGTATCTCACCTGTCATCCATCAACCATTGGCGTCTTTCCATTTTTCACCCTCTTAATTTCCATCTTCATTATATTTAAGTCACTCCCACAGGGAGTATCAAACTTACAGTAACCCCTTCCATTATTCTGTTACTCCTATAGTTCTCTTGTATCTTCCATATTCAACAAATCTTCAAAATACTCACTAATTCAAACCAAAGGACTCCATTATCTCCCCAAGTCATCTCTCTATTTGCATCCTTTATTCTGAACTCCATTTGCTCATAAAACTTTCTCTCTTCATTTACTTCCGTACAAAACAATTTCTTATTCCCCCTTAATTACTGAGCCATATTCACCGTACCTGGCTACTTTTCTCTATTCTTTTTTTACTACCTTTCAAACTTACAGTATACCTGTTCATAATCCTCTCGTCTCTTTATGTTACGCATAATTTTTTCCCATTGCACCTATTATTTTATCATCCCACCATTTACTGTTTTTATTCCCTCTTCTCACTTCCTTACAACCGTAGGCACTCTACTGACTCTATGACCCCCCTCCTGGAAACTTCATATTCATTATATAATAATCTTTATTTTCTTCTCTTTACCTATTGCCCATTTTTTAACCATTTCTCCTGATCTGTCATGTCGCTTCCATATTATCAAATCGACTTGTCTTAATTACAACCAGGTTTTCACCTCTCCCCCTCCATCCTTAACTTTCAACTATCTCGACTTTTACTCCAACCAAATAATAATCAGATGCTCCTCCAGCCACTACCCTGCTCTTCTTTATATAGTCTCACAAACTGTTCACAGGCATTTACATTTATCAATATTATTACTCGTAAATATTCTTCACCTAAATCATATATTTCCAACAATAAGCGCCACTTCATGAGTTACTTCCACATAACTCTCTCCATTCTCATGTTCTTAAGGAACCCCACACTTACCAACAATACCATTTCTTTCTATCAACTACTTAGGCATTTGGATCACCTAGCACAGTTACCATTTCATATTCTACAAGTCTAGTTTAGTATGCATTCAGTGAGTGTGTGTGTGTGTGTGTGTGTGTGTGTGTGTGTGTGTGTCTATGAGACGCCTTAATGAAATAAAAGTTACCAAGTCTTTCCCTTTGCAAGGCACAAAGTCAAGAGGTTTTTCCTTCTCGCACATCTCAATCGAATGACTAATTTTTTCACCAAGGAACTACTCACTCTTCTATATTCACGAGAATACCAGTTTACTGCAGATTCCCTCCCCAGTATCTTCTATCGTATCACGTCAGTTGTTGATGGTGTCATGACTGTCCCCTTCCCTCATCTCCAGCGGCTCTTTCCGGGCTTGTGTCTTCTTTTATGTTCGCTTTTCTTTTCATAAACGACCTTCGCGAGTCCTTTTCTCGCGTTACCTACTCATCACAAATCTTTCTCCATCTAACACATTCTCTTTTCTCCAACATTTCGGGCTCAACCTCCTTCCGACACTTTCTCCTCTCCTCCAACAAGGCACAACAATTTCCTTCTCATCCTCCCTCTAGCCCCCGCCTCCTCCACAGAAAGTTCCAATCTTATAAAACATGATTTCTTCGGTAGGGCTTCTGCAAATGAATTTGTTTCTAATCTAATATACTACAGCTCTGCATCTGGGGCCCCGTAATTCACAGGTCTTTTAGAATTACTCGTGTTTCTCATGAAGAGAATTTCTAACTAAGGAATATTTTTCCTACATGCATCTACTGCGACTCAAAAACCATCAACTACAGTATATTCTCTGGAGAGAGTGAGGGCAAGCCGGTGTTCTCTTCGTTTTTCCCATTATTCATGTATATAAATTACTTATGAATAAACTTCAATCAATAATGTTCCCAAAAAAAAAAAATCATTAAATAACTGGTGATAATCATCTGCCATCAGATTAAAAAAAGTACAATAGTCAATGGAATTAATAATTTATAATAATGTTATTCATCCTGATAAAAACAAAACACGAGGCAGAATTCAAAACTGGTTTTAATTATAAATCCTATTAAGCATTTACAAACATTCCTATCTCCATGTAAACTGATGCTTTCACATTCTCATCCGATGGCTGTGTGGGCGACTTAAAGTTAAGATTTCAATTAACTCTGCCACAAATTTTACCCAATATTTTTAACGCCATTAATTGGGCACCTAAATCCTGACAACCATATTCCCCAAGAAACATGATGAAAAAGGACTAATTTCCGATTAGATATTATTCAGCCTTCTATACATCATATAATTAAAAAAGCAAAGATGAAAGTTTATTTATGCCCTTTCCGTGTGGTTAATTCTTCGTATTTTTTACTTTCCGCTCAGAGAGGCAACATTTGCCTTCAGCCTCGGAGTTTATTAGGCTCTGTGAAGAAACCATGAGGAGCTCAGGCAAGATAAAATACAGGGAGTGTAAGAAAAGGGACGAGGAAGCACATCACAATGATAATGATATAAAAAAAAAAATATGGATGATTACGCTGACGTTGTGGCGTGTTTTTCCTCCGATGATATTGGAGGTTTAATGGCATGCATACATAGACAAAGCGTATATAATATGACGTCGTTTGAATGATGTACGTTTAAATACATTTGAACGAATTATATATATATATATATATATATATATATATATATATATATATATATATATATATATATATATATATATATATATTGGGTTTTGTGTTTGACAACCATCAAAGCAAAGTTCAGGATATGCACAGCTAAAAAAAAAAAAAAAAAAAAAAAAAAAACAGATTTAAGAAATAGTAGTAGACTTCTGGAAACCGCATTTATAATTGCTCAACGAAAAAAAAAATATACCTAAAAGAAAATAGAGAATTCAATACATAACACTGCCCATAATAATTGGCTTACCAAACCCGGTCTTGTAGGATACGGTTTAACAGCTGAGAGAGGACTAAAGGGATGATGGAATCTTGATGAACTCCATTAACATGGCCTCATCCTTCTATAAAAAAAATGGGTCTTTTAACACAATTTCCCTTAAAATTCTATTCTAGCTAGATACCTCTTTACTTCAAAGAAACCGAGAAAGTTCAGAGATTACAAATCTGGCTCCGTTATCTAAAAACAGTAAGTATCATATCCATTGATCTTAAGTAATTAAACTACCCGCATATTCTCCTTAGATGGTATGACTTTTGAGGACAGTAACCTCCTGGTGAGAATGTTAAGGGTTTCGCAAAGATTTCGATCGGCTATTATTGGCTCAGTCTTTTTCCCCCGGGACTGATGTCGGGAGTGTTGCAATGAAGCAAGGGTTTTAATCACTTAAACACAACACATTACAATATATACATATATATATATATATATATATATATATATATATATATATATATATATATATATATATATATATATATATATATATATATATATATATATATATATATATATATATATATATATATAATATATATATAAATTATATATGTATATATATACATGTCAGAACGTTAATAAACTATAAGAGAACATTTAACAATTTTAGAATAAATTTTACTAAAACAATTTTTTTCGGATGCCTATATTTCGGAAACAGTTCTTATTTCGTATATTTTTGTAATATAAAAAGAGTAATGATTATACAACTGGATAGATGGAAACATCCTGACATGGGTGCATCAAACTCATCTCGTAATGTATTGACAAAAAATCTGAGAGCAATCGATTCAGTTGTGTGCTACAATAAACCTTTCAACTTATCATTGTACTTTTGTGGATGTATTCACTCTTCCAGTTTTCAATGTATTTAAAGTCTGGGATCGTTGACGAAAAAGAATAAGAATATGAGTGATAATATATCTCAAATTTGAGCGTTGAGTTTCAATAACGCACTGAAATTTCCAAAGCCCCTTTCTTTGCAGACGCTGGTAAGTCTGTTCTTTTGCCGTGGGACCAATTAACCTAAAAGGCTCCTCGTTCTGCAGGTGTGTCATATCGTTGAGAAAGGAGATCAAAGGTTAACAGTTGCAGTTACAACAGCATTCTTTTAAAGATAATTGTCAGTTTTGAATGGTAGTGTTTCAAAAGGAGCAATAAGACACACAATAACCCTTCCGGTCTCGAATCGATTCCCGTATCGAAGTTGACTTCGCTCAGCGATGAATTGTCAACGATCAGGTTGGTTATCCGGTAATGTAGGATAACACTGATTGCTAGAGTCGTAATGATTCCGTGCTCGATATGGCGTCCAATTTGCGGTGCTGGTTCAGTGCAGGAACGCCGAACCCCATTTTTCCTTGTATTGTTATTGAGAAAATCCAAGGAACTCTCTTGGCATCCGGCTTGTGTTGCGAAATTCCCGGAGGTGTATCGCGTAATGAATTTTGTTCCTTTTGTTTGCTGTTTGCTCTAAAGATTTCGTTTCTTTTCGAAAACTACGGTTTAAAAACTCTTACGATACTCTGACTGATTATAGAATGGCTTTTATTTTCATAATAGAATATTTTAAAAAAATGTTGTGAAACTTTACTGCAAATATTTGCTGCACCAGATCAGTTTTGGTGACATTATTGAAATTCAGTGCCAAAGAATTAAATTTTGGAGTCAATCGACCATCCGTGGAAAACCTGAATTTCTAAATAGAAAATGAACTTTAGAAGTCTCCTTCCGTTTCAGGATTCGAAGTGTGACTAGTGGGAGCGATTTCAGTGACCAAAACCAGCCAAGGTCCACGAAGAATATCTGTACTGCACCAAATTTCCATTACTTACCTTCCTTGAATCTTAATCTGGAAATTTCCCACAGAAATTTACCTTTATAACGTCAATTACTTAACTTTAACTAAAATTCATTCATTTAAATTCCAGCTTTAGTTTGGTCACAGACATTTCTTAAAGTTAGCTTTTTCTGCAAATTTAATTTCATAAACGTTAATAAAAAAAAAATCGGGCATATCTAAGTCCGTCATGCTTCTCTTTCTCTCAGCAAGGTTCATATGTAATTTCAGCAATTAACATCACAACTTGCACATATCCCACCAAAACCAAAAATACTTTGATTGGTATCTTATTATAGTAACTTGCTTGGAACACAATATAAGCTACGAGACTGACTTCACATCTTATTTCAACGACCAACTTCACTTTATTAATCACTTCACCAACACATGTCTTCACCTGTTGCTCCAGGGATTATAACTCTCTTCAAGCACAGTTCCAACAAAACTTGCGTGAGATAAAATCCTACCACGTCAGCTTAATTTCTTCTTTCATTTCCTTTCAGATTTCTGGGTATTTATAAGTGCTATTTTGTGTGGGTGTGTGTACGGAGTTCATTTAGTCTACTATCCATCGTTCCCATTCAAGTGGGTGGGACTCTGATGAATGAGTCTGAAGCTTTGACTGTACTTAGTGGAACTTTCGCCTCACATCTAACTTGTGAGAATCCTCTGCTGAAAGGGTCTGCAAATGCCGCACGAAGCTCGGTATTGCACCATAATACGTAAGGCCTCGTATATTTACCACAATGATAAAATCAACGCAACCTGTTTTAGGTTATTTGGCCTTCCTTTACTGGAATATTGTTCTCAGGTGTGGACGTCTGCTTCTGCCAGAGTATATCTCAGAGTGGTTCTTGGTGGTAGGTTTCTGTTTCCTAATATTAGTAGTTGTAACTTGGCTCATCACTGGACGGCCTCCTGTTACTTAATATTTCGTAAGTTATATTCTAACCGAGGACTTTCGCTATCACGATTGATCTCTGATCCGCCTTTCATGCCGAGGGCGACCCGATTTGCTGAACAGCAGCATCAATAAGCAGTAAACTTGCTACGCAGTCAAACTTCTCATTTCCAGACGTCTTTTATTCTTCATATCGTTGCTCTGTGGAACAGTTTCCCTGAGGATGTTGTGCAATTAGAACCTGAAAAGTTCAAGCGACGATATAATGGTTTACTACCCTAAAACAATTCATCCTGTACTTATGTATTTTTTCTTGTTTCTGTATTTTCTATTATCTTCTATAATTTTTTTCAAATGAACATCATCTTCCTTATCCCATTTCTTACACTTCAGTACATTGTCTGAACCCACACTGCATCGTGGGTCTCTTCACACATCCCAAAAGACTGCGAGACACGAGGCAAATATTGCCTCTCTGGGAGGAAGGAAAAAAGTCTGAAGGATTAACCACAAGAGGACATAAACTCTCCTCTTTCTTAAATATTATATGAGGTGCTGGATGTTGAATAAGTTATACTCTGAGGAGTTATGGTTATCATGTTTATGATGACCAGTCAATGTCGTTAGAAACACGGTGAAAATTGTGGCAGAATTTAAATCTTCACTTAAACTTGCCCACATAACCATCGGTTGAGAATGTAAAATCTTCATTTTCCTCAGAGATGAAATAATGGTAAACAATCAAGGTGATTTATTATGATACCCAATCTAGATTTGCTTTTGGATTATTCAATTTTTTTTTCTTACCATCATCTTTAAAGCTTTTTTGAGAATCATACATGTTTATATATATATATATATATATATATATATATTATATATATATATATATTCATTCAACACGTTTCCTCCTTTGGAGTTATTGACTGGCTTTGGAAGCACCGTTAAGATCCGTTCTCGTGAAAGTATTAGCATATAAAATCCATTTCTAATACAGTATATAAATACGTTTACCTCCTGTTAATCTTAAAGAGATTTTTTCCCATTACGAGAATCAAGATTGGGAGGCACATGAAATGTCATCTATGATGCTGAGCTACGATGCAACAGGATAGAAAAAACAAAACTTAATTTTCAGAAACTTCAAATCTTAAAAAGGTTTTGTCCTGGACCGATAAAGAATAATGTTATATAAGATTGGGAACGCGTTATGAAAGAAGAGGGGGAGGCGGAGAGGCAGGAGGAGGAGGAGGAAAGGGAAATGACTATGTAGTGGTGGGGAAAGAGAATGTGTCAAATAGGGAAAGGGCAAAATGTTGGGGAAGAGAGAATGCCTAGAAGGAAGACGATTTGTGATGAGTAGGTAATCACGAGATGAGGACTGAATGGGCTCATTCATGGAGGGAGGAAAGAGCATACCGGAAGACACAAACCGGGTAAAAGGCTCTCGAGATAAGGAGAGAGGACAATTACGGCGCCATCAACAACTGATATAACGCAGCGTTATCTTAACCGGTGGTAGTTTTGAAGGAAGGCAATCTTCTCATGAATGTTGAGAAGAAAGGAGCTTCTCGATGAGAGGAAAAAGAATCATCCGATTGTGGATGAAAGGGAATCTATCTTGATCCGATGTTGCTTGAAAAACCCAAAAGATCTGGATATGTAAGACGATAATTTCTTCCTGAATTTGATCAACAGGATATGTGCATACATTTCCATTTAAAATTTTTCTTATTTCTTATTTAAAATAAGAGTTTACATATTTCACGTATACACACTTGCATATGACACCATACTGTTTATACAATGACAATACAGGAAGACGAAGGGACACTTTCCAAATCTACTGACAAAACAGATGAAATATTAAGGAAATTAAAAATTAACTGAAAGCTCTTGTCTTCAAGGGTCATCCAACTTAATACACAAGGGAAAGGTTATATGTCACAATGTCAAGTCTCATAAAGAAAATTAAATTATTTTTGCTCTGTTTCACGAATCTTAAGAATGATCCGAGGTAAGACACTATTTGTGAGAACAAAATATACGCCATTCCATTTGGAATAACTTTTTGAAGGCGTAGAACAAATCTGAACGATACAAAAGGCGATTGGGAGACACAAAAAGAGTACCGGATGCGAAATGGTTTTATTGTACAGATGGCTTGTATTCTCACGTAGTGTTTATTCAGACATATAGCAATAAATAACACGAATAAAAACACGGATAATTTATTGCGGATTCATAACATCACCGATAATAACAGTGATCGTACTGAAAAAATAAATTAACTTATTTAGTAATCCAAGTAAAAATGAGTCATTATTTTGTCAGTTTCATTTATTAATGTTACTTGGAGATATTCCCAATACACTGAGATGAGAGATGAAACTAATTTCAGCCGTGAAAATTTATACCACTGGCCACAAGAGTACAAGAGTACATCCAGTGTTGTATTACGGGAAGAAATTGTGGGTTTCGCATAACCGAGATATGGGCAAGGAATTAAAATTGCCGCCGAAATAACTACCCTACGAGAGAGAGAGAGAGAGAGAGAGAGAGAGAGAGAGAGAGAGAGAGAGAGAGAGAGATAAAAACAAGGGTATATATCTCGTGAATACGTAAGGG
>NC_089770.1:25157071-25187071 GCF_040412425.1 Macrobrachium rosenbergii | reverse complement strand
ATTGAGTATTGATATAGTGAAATTGTTCAAGTAACTGCTATTTTTTGGATATATAGCAGTACAGTCTTCCTTCGCAAAAGTTCCTGGGCTTATGTCAGAACGGTGTATTCCTCGTCTTTTATTAAAGTGTGTTCAAACCGTGAGAAGAATATTTTAATTTCCAATCTTGAAAAAAGGACAGAAAAATAGATCAATATCTTGCTTCTTTGTCCTGCCTTATTCAAACACAAAAAATAAAATAAATAAAAGTTGAAACTATAATACGAGAAAAACAAAACTTTCACTAATGCCGAATGTTAACCCAATAGTTTTTAGTAGGGAGTCCCTAAATTAACCCTATTGGTTTATTTGGCTTCGCGTGGACTCGTCCTAAGAAATATTTTCATTCATAACGAAATTGAGGAAATTATTCATTGTTTTCATTCAACTAGTTTTTGTATGTCATATTAAAAAGGTTTTACCTGAATGGAACCGAAATAACACGTTGAACGAAACAATAAAAAAAAGATGAAATTATTTGAGAGGAAATTTTACAAACTCCTGTAAGACGTACGAATATACAAGAGTTTTCAAAACTTTTTGTGATAAAGAATATGAAAAATAACCGACTGTTTGATAAAATCTAAGGAATACTGAAAACTGGCTTAACCAGCTTATAGGAGCATATTCATTCACCATAGGCCTTGCGTGACAGGTGCAGCGGTTTTCCCCACGCTCATGTGTCATATCACCTTTACAGATGAAAAGCTGCAGGTTCTCAGAGAGAGAAGTTCGTTTATTCAGTCAAGTTGCCGAAAGTGGTTCCTTTAATTCAAATTTATCACACTTCGGGTAGATGAATGTCAGATCAAAGATTGCTCACTATAGGCCCAACAGTCATCATGCTACGGACAATCTGATCTAGTGGGGTACATACAACAGCCAAATAACAATGTTCATTGCCTATAAAGTCATCTGTAGGCACTAGGAACTCTATCGAAGTTAGTGTCAACAACAAAATAAAAACTATTATTGAACCATGTATCTGATTTAAACCTATTGTACCACAACAGTGTGAAATAGAAGGCCTATACTATACTTTCCTGGAGCAGAATATTTAATATTCAAAACCGTATTCTGAAACTCAATCCAGCGAAACTAATTAGGAGGGCTTATTCAATACAAGAAAATATCAAATATATCAATGCATGGGTATAGGCTCAATTTTCAGTAATTAGTATGACATCATAAAAATTATATATATACAGTATATGTATATATGTATATATATATATATATATATATATATATATATATATATATATATAATTGTAATAGCTACAATGCCCTCTTCTCTAGTTCTTCAAGCTTTTTAGATACGCTTGTCACTACAATGCCTTAGATCCAAGTGCAAGAAAATTATGGGACGTGGGTTCGTTTCCCGCTACAGGACATCATAATTGCTTCAAACTTCTTTCACTTCGATCTAAGGCTTTGTAGTGACAATCGTATCCAAAAAAGCGTGAAGAATTTGAGAAGTTAAAAGGACATTGTAGCTATTACAATTACATATGTATCTGGTAAAAGTGACCAGTAGATTCTACACACACACACACACACACACACACACACACACACACACACACATATATATATATATATATATATATATATATATATATATATATATATATATATATTATATATATATATATATATATATATATATATATATATATATATATATATATATATATATATATATATATATATACCATCCAGCATTTAGTTTTGGAATAAATAGATAGTAATGAAGAGTAATGTAGCTAAAGCGTATTTCATTCCATCTGTCCCCTCACCAACGTCTGTTTTAGGGTAGATGTGGCCAAGGCAAAAACTTAGCTGTAGAAATGTCAAACTTTACTCATTTTATATATATATATATATATATATATATATATATATATATATATATATATTTATATATGTATCTATATCTATGTAGAATCTACCGGTCAATTTTTACCAGGTACATATGTACGAGTAATTGTAATAGCCACAATGTCCTCTTAACTTCTCAAATTCTTCACGCTATTACAATTATATATATATATATATATATATATATATATATATATATATATATATATATATATATATATATACTATCCAGCATTTAGCTTTAGAATAAATAGAAACTAATGGAGAGTAGCGTAGCTAAAACGTATTTCGTTCCATCTGTCCCCTCACCAACGTCTGTTTTAGGGTAGATGTGGCCAAGGCAAAAACGTAACTGTAGAAATGTCAAACTTTACTCATTTACCTCTGGATTCAGCTACCTATTTCGTTCGTTGTTGAACGTTCTTTAGAATAAGCTTATTGAACAGGGAAATAATTTCTTCCCAAAAAATATTGAACGAAGTAGAGAGGCTGCAAAAGAATGTTTCAAGTTCTTGCCAATGTGAGTATTAAATGGCTGTATTACTCTTTTAAACGATTGTTTACTCTTAATTCCATGATAACTTTCGAGAAATGCATCTGAATAAATTGTCTTTTTTTAAGCAATATATCTTTGTGAAAAAGTGTATATGCGTGTTCACAGGATACATCATAGACCTGTGATTTATCGCCAGAAATTGGTCGTATACAACAGTGAAAATTTTTCGTAAGATGTGTGTTTTTCTACACTATTTTCTTTAAGCCTTACATATTTTTTATATGTGGAAATCCCTAAGTTATCAATATTAATAATTACATCCAAATTCTGTGAAAAAAATAATAATATTAAATATTTAGCAAAAGATCATGAGCGTTCTATGTGGCTAGCTACAGGACGCTAGATCGGTCTGACGTCACAGAATTTACCCCTCAGAAGATTAAACCCCTACTACCACCACCCCCTCCCCTCGGCCCCCAGTTTACCTTCGCGTGGGCAGACCTGGTATTCTTCAGGCCTTGAATGTGGCATACACATAGCTGCCTCGTGATCCGTTGAAAGCAATTTCTCCGATATCGTAGACAGACTATTTCTTCAGTAATATACCTGAATGCTTAAATATACAAAGAACCTTCACGCCTTCTTATAAGAACATAAACATTCCGATTTATATCGATAATAAAACAATACAAGCACATGAAAGACGAGCTTGTATCAAATAGTCTACGCCGATCAAACACAAATGAACGATGGTCTTTCAATCATTGTTGTGTCTCACAGTGGATGAATAAAAAGACATCTGGCAGTGCGAGTGCGAATAAAAGACATTTTAATAATTTCCTGGATGTTAATTACATAAGTAGGGTAATATGTGAAACAGTATGGGATATTGTTGGTGTCTATAAGGCATGAGGCTGTCTGGGGTAGGTGAAAGGAACAGCCATTGCAACACTGGATGGAAGGCGATGCATGGCAATTATATGGCAATTTTCTCTTCAGAATACTTTGCATATTGCAGTTTTCTCTTCAGAATACTTTACATGTTTACATAATTTTTTTCTGAGCATACAAATCTTTATAATAGTTCAGTGACTGGGCAATTTCTGGGTTATTTTGCCAAATGACTGATCGAGCAAAAGTTTAAAATCTCATCCTTTGCGAATCGATGACTGATTGACTTTCTATTTTTAATGTAAGGCATTGGAACGACTCTTAGAAAGAATGAATAATGGTTACAATAAGCAAGTAATTTTGACTGCCCAACAGAAGGCTAGTCAAATCAAATATCTGGCAAAGTCCTGTGGCTTGCTTGTCAGTGCTTACGGTTCTAGTGGTTAACATGATTAAAGGTTAATCTTCCAGTTTACAGACGCAGTTATAACTTTGGTATCATACTATAGTTATTTTCATCTTTATGCAATGAAATCTACATGGAATAAAGTTTGAATGACAAGGAAATCTTGTGATCTGAACAGTCTGTAGGTACAGGTCTGCGTGAGATAAAACATAATTATTGAAAACTCCATCATTCATTTGTGTTTGATGTGAGTAGACTGATACAAGCCCATCTTTCTTGTGGTTGCACATGGTATATTATCGATAAAAACAAGCCTGTTTATGAGACGGTGTGAAGAAAACATTCAAATATGTTAATGAAGAAATAGTTCGAGCTACACGTGCATATATGCCACATCGTCTCCTGTAGGTGGTCAGGTGAGTTGAAACCTACTACAGTCGCAGACGATAGCGCATTCATTTCCCCAACATTTCCGTTGTGATCGTTGGTACTAAGTCAACCAGCACCGTCAGTTTCAAAGGAAGTAGCCTACATATAATGCTGCATTTGAACAATTTTCAAATTCATAATAATAACACTCAATTACCACTCATGACATGTCGGTAATGAATATATAGTATTTCAAATCTCTGAAAACTTGCGCCCGATAGGGTTAAGAAAGAAATCTTTTCTCCATGAACGACGAACCTTTTACTAAGCTTTGTAGACAGTTCTAAATATCATTCTTTTTTTTTTTAGGGGTATTGTCTGAAGGCAGAGTATCTTTGTAATTCGAATTAAGTCCTACGATGACTTCAAAATTTTGTTTGGCAGTGAAGCTTCTCCTGGAACAGCCCTAGGTCTTACGAACGAACGTCATCGTTGTACTGAAGGAGTCTTTAATAGGTTTTCAAATAAGGACAGTTTAAGATAAATCTGAAAAAAATATACTGCCCCTGAAAAGATACAAGGCAATCAGCAACGATCAGCGAGAGTTCTGAAAAAAAAAAAATCTCATTTTCAAATCGCATTTCTTCCCTTTCCAAGTTTATTTGTACATTTGCGTTTTGAATCTCTATTTCTCTTGCTCCTTGAATTGGTCATGGGATACTCCTTGACAGTTTCCTCCTACTCCTACTACTACTCTCCATCTGCTTTTCCTGTCATTTTCACTCCATCAATCTGCTCCAAGTCAAGAGTCGCTTCCCGTCAAGGGATCTGTCTTTTTCACAACTTTTGGGCTTTGACACATATCCATTTGTTTTTCTCTTTAAAATGGGTCGCCTTCTCTTTCTTCCTAGTTTGGAAGGTCGGCCTCTCTCTCTCTCTCTCTCTCTCTCTCTCTCTCTCTCTCTCTCTCTCTCTCTCTCTCTCTCTCTCTCTCTGTGATCTAATCTTTCAACTTCACGTACTGTAGCTCTAGGGAATTATTCACCAGTTACTGGCCTGGTATAAATGTAAATGGAATCCAATTGCGCTAGAGATCCCAGTGACCTTTTCTTAAACACAAATGTATATATCTTTAATTCTTAATTTCTTTTAATCATTATAATAATTAGTGTTTTTATCATTATCATCAAGTAAGCGTTTGTTCATACCATTCTGGACACTGGACATGAGAGAGAGAGAGAGAGAGAGAGAGAGAGAGAGAGAGAGAGAGAGAGAGAGAGAGAGAGAGAGAGAGAGAATACTGTATACAAGAAAAGTTTATTTTCGAATGTTCGCGTTGATAATTCCTGAGTTGTGATGGCTTTACAATTCTGGATAAGATTTCAAGTACGAATTCCAGAGTATTTAAAAACCGTAAAAGAGTAAATGTGCACTTGATAAAAATAGCCAGGAACAGATGCAATATTATTCAAGATCATACGTAATACTCTATCTTTTAGGCAATATTAATAAAAAGTGAATTCCGTTTATTAAATATAAAGTAAGTATAGCTTAGTTTTACCAGACCACTGAGCTGATTAAATAGGGCTGGCGAAGGGAGACTTATTTTTACGTGGCTAAGAACCAATTGGTTACTTAGCAACGGGACCTACAGCTTATTGTGGAATCCGAACCACATTATAGCGAGAAATGAATTTCTATCACCAGAAATAAATTCCTCTAACTCTTCATCAGCCGGCGGCGGGAATCGAACTCCGGCCCATCGAATGACGGTCTGAAGCTCAACCAACTCGGCCAACAAAGGGCTTTATTAATTTACAATTACATTTGAATGCATAAAATATTATTACCAGCCATTTAATAACAACAATAACAAGTATCAGGCGATTGAGCCCCTGAGTAACCGCTGCAGTAATCCTTAGTTTTCTTTACCCACTCCTCTACCTCGTTCTGCTTTATCTTCCGAATCCTAATCTTTCTCATCATACTAGCCACCTTCATTATTAATGAAAATAATCCTTTATGAAAATAAGAAAGTCTGTGAGCGTCAATTAAGATCGGATCTTAAGAGTCAATACAATATCCGAAAGATGATGGTGATGGTGGAGCAAGTTTTTCGACAAACTCATATTATATTTTATAATAACCATTAAGACCTCTTCCCCTCTTTACCCATGTTCTTCACTCCATTACTTCCTCGACTCTCTCTCTCTTTCTCGTACCTCCTTCCTCCCTCCCCTAATTTCTTCTCTACCTTTCTCAGCCTACCCCATTCTCACTGGTACTTGCATGGCCATAATAGTAAACTAACTTGTAGACCCTGCTGGAAATGATTCTCACAAAGACCGAGTTTTGCTTCTGCATAAAGTTCGATAATTTATAGTACATAGAAAGTAAGCATAAGAGTGTGCATATATTATATATATATATATATATATATATATATATATATATATATATATATATATATATATATATATATATATATATATATATATATATACACACACACACATATATATATATATATATGAAATGTTGCAGAGCATTTTACAACGTATCCCCTCAAGTAGGACGCCTCGACGAGGTGAGGGGATAAGGGACCCTGGCCTTCGGGCCCGGTTCCCGACGAATCATCCTACGTAGTTTTTGGTTTAAATGGCGTGGACATTTCCACTTTCGAAAAATTTTACTGCTTAGGTGAGTGTGAGAGGGGATCGTGTTTTGGAAGGGGTTCGCATTCGAAGCTAATTGTGGGAGTTGAGTTTTTGTTGAGTTGCAGCACATGCTGGTGTGCATGTAAATGAAGAAGCTGACAGATTGGCCAAAGCAGCAGCTTTAGGTTTACTTCCAACGAGGTGTCCACTTTTACATAATGATTTCTTCCCAAGCGTCAGGAAATTTATAATTAATTTGTGTCAAAAGCGTTGGAATAGTATAGGAGAAATTAAAATGAAAGAAATTACATATGTTATATTTCCTCTGAGGTATAGCAGTATGTCTAGAAGATGGGAGACGGCTCTTTGCCGCTTAAGGATTGGGCATATTCGCCTGACACAGCTTTTTGATGGGCGGGGAGAATCAACCTTTTTGTGAGGCCTGGCCAGTCCCCTTGACTGTGAGGCACTCGTTGGTTGAGTGCCCCAGTCTTGGGGATATTAGAAGCCGTTACCTCTCTGAGGCTCTTGGTCGGGATGGCAGGTTCATCCTTGCCAAGATCCTTGGAGAGGGTGTGGCGTATGATGCCAGTGGCATTTTTAGATTTATTATCGACGATGGTCTTCTCCCAAAAATACAATATTTCATTCATTTTCTTTTATCTTCTCATTGTTTTTATAGCAGCTATGTAGTTCATTTAATTGACATCGGCGTCAATGACCCAGTTGTCACGATGTCCGATACTCTAAATCATTAATTAATAAATTCATTACAATGTATTTAATAGAAATAAAAATAAATTTCTTATTCAAATTGTGACCTAACCCAGTACCTCTCAAAGGAGAGGATGGGGCACTATCAAGCAAGTCGCAGAAGTCATGTAAAAAACTGGAACCCAAGTAATTGCACAGTACCTGAAGAGTAACCTGGGCAGGTTGCGAAGCCGTAATGTATTCCTACCGCACATAAAGACTGAACCAAGGACCTCCAATTGAGTGGCCAGGGAATTTCTAACTGATCAACAGGAGTCATAAAGAGATGCTGGATCTTAGGAACTTTCACATCACCTAAGGGGACAAACTCGGCTTGGTTGCACACCTGGGAAACTAGCAAATTTTAACAAATTTTCTAATCTACCATTAAATATAACATACTGTGTTTAGTCTGGACGAGCCCTCATTATTAGTATATATGACGAAAATCAGTAGGTCAAGATTATGAGTAAATTCCTTATCAAGCAACCTGTCTAATTATCTTCGCAGGTGCAATGTTAAGTGTTTAAATTCAAATTTTTTTCAAGACTTTTGTGAATTAATTGGTAGCGTCCCTGCCTTCCCGTTAAGAGTCCCGGGTTCGATTCTGACAAGAAGGAGAAAGTTACTGAAATATGTATTTGCCAAATCAATCAGTGTTAATGTGACAACGACTGTACTATGCATTTCTCTGCAGCCTTTGTTTTCAACTTTCCATGTTTCCATACTTGAAATTCAAACTAAGTTACAATCATATATAAAGGAATTTACATTTTTCAAACAAGACTGAAAAATACATACACATATATTTATATATATATATATATATATATATATATATATATAATATATATATATATATATATATATATATATATATATATATATATATATATATATATATATAAATTATATACATATACATATTATTAAAATAGTTTAACCATACCACTGAGTAACAGCTCTCATAGGGCTGGCCCAAAGAATCAAAATGGGCTACCAGGTCTATACCATAGGCCAAGCACTGGGAGTAAATGATGAATGAAAATTGAATTTTAAAAATAAAAATGCAAAAAGGCATATGCCTCTACACTGGAACACACGCACACATCAAATACATTTACTTACTTTTCCATTTGCACGATAAAAAAACTAAGTAATAATGAAAATCAAAATAAAAAAATTAATTTTTATTTTTTTATTTATTAAATGCCCCATGGGTTACTGTATTTTCATAAATTACTTTTTATATTTTATCAATAAATTTACAGCTCCTCATGAATGTTAAAATTGGAACAAATGAAAATGTGGATTCTGATAAAATTTCACCAATCGATCTATTTCCGAAATTTGATAACCCTTGTTGGTTATATTTTGGACATTCACATAACACATGTTTAACTATTATTATCATTTTGTATTCTGAGCATTCCAGAGCAGGGTCATGTGGGATACTCATTAAGTGTCCAAGTATCAGACGATTATGGCCTATTCGGAGACGTGTCATAATTACTTGCGTATGTCTCTGTCTTTGGTATGATGAACCTCATTTTCCAACACCTGGTTTTATTTGTTTTAATTTATTATATCCAGATTCTTCATTCCATGCATTTATTTATAATACCTATTTTTATGTGTTACATAATCATTGCTAGGGATATTTACAATTGATCTTGTTATATGAGCTGCTTCTTTGGCTACTTTATTAGCCTCTTCATTTCCCTTAATCACCACATGGTCAGGGATTCAACATATTTCTATATTTTTCCCATTATTACATAGCTTATGGAGTAATAATTTAATTTGCAGTACAATGTTATGTTTTGGTTTGTAACTTGCATGGCTTCTATGGAGCTTGCTTCTTGAGTCGCTAAAAATCACAAAATTATTACATGAGGTTTCTTAATTATTTTTAAGACTGATGCTATTGCACAACAACTCAGCTTTAAATACTGAAGCATTATCAGTTAACTTCAAAAACTTCATGAGAGAGAGAGAGAGAGAGAGAGAGAGAGAGAGAGAGAGAGAGATACACGATGAAGTGGTGGTGGTCAGGACCTTTGAGTTGAAAATTATTTTTCGAAAGTCAGACTGTAGTTAAAATTTCTCTAAGAACTTCCAAACACCATAATTTGCCGGTGATTTTTGTGTAGCTGACTATGTCCTTTAAGAATCCTTTCAGAACATTAGCAGAAAAACAGCGATTCTTTGTGAACAGGTTATGTTGAATTACCTCAGTGTTATAACTACTCTCTTCCTGGAACACCACTTCAGATCTTAATTGAGGAGATTGTAAAAGTGAATTTCATTAATATTAGCTTATATTTGGCTCTCACAATCTGTCCATTGTTACTCAGCAAATACGAATGGCTCTAGAGCGATGTATTACATTAAAAAGAGTAAACAGAATGATCAAGGAAACACTGAAGCTCTTTTGGACAAAATAACAAGACCTTTCAGTGCACTGTGTATTCCCATTAAATAGTAATTAAAGAAAGCAAACTCTTGCACCTTCGTTCTTTCGAGCAACTATTCATATGAATATTGTTGGGAAGATTTTATGTATTAACATGGAGCAACTGAAATGATCGCATTCCGAAAAATTAAATGTTGGACAGTTTCGGGAGTGTTCTCTTGCCTGGTCTCGCTTAACAGCCAATGCAAACGAACATACAGAAGGTTGGGCTACTCATTTGTACTGTCACTCTTGAATACCCATAGTAAATTTCTACCACTATGTATTAGTCCTCTGTTAGATGTCTTAAATGAACAAGAGATAAAACCGGTCAGGATGTATACCCAAAGTTTCATTTTCCATGCGGTACATATGTTAATGTATGTATGTATGTATGTATACATATACACACATACATATGCATATATACATATGTATATACAAGTATCTATGTGTATGTGCATTATATATTATATAGATATATAACTTTATATGTACAGTATATATTTATATACAGGTTTATCTATCTATCTATCTACATTATATATATATATATATATATATATATATATATATATATATATATATATATATATATATATATATATATATATATATATATATATATATATATTTTGTGTGTATATATATGTAAAAATAAATATCAATATGTATGTGAAAGATATAATAATCATAACGATAATGACAATTGTAATGGTTGTATGTTACTTTTTAATAATTTCCGTAATCAGTAGTGAAGAAGCCAGAATTAGAGTGAGAGGGCATTCGCAGCTAGCATACGGAAAATGTTGCCGTGTTTGCCAAACGTCATCAGGATGCTTGCATCTGAAGGTGGCGTGATCAAAGTCGCTATCGATTTGTGGTTTTCGGGTATTACGTTTGTATTATTCAGAGATAATGAAGCTGTTTTGTATTTTTGCTCCGATGTCCTGTTAAAGGGTTATTTGTTTGTGAATACACCTCTGCAATTGTTTCGGGGAGCAGTAAATGGGCAGTTATCATAAGGGTACTCAAATCTGTGGTTCTTTTTTTCTATATTTCATAAAATTTCTTATAATGTCTGTTAAACCATCTTTTGTTATGTTTTTCTTATTAATGCACAATTCTACAAAACAATCATTACATCCACATGTGTTTTCATGTACATTTCTTATTTCATTTGGTCTTGTACCAATTATTGGTGATAGAGTAATTTCTTCTCCCTTGACATAATCATTGTTATCTTTAACTTCAGTGTTTTGGATATCTGTATCCATAGGTTTTACTATTATTTTAGGAGATGAAGGTATATTCTTAGTTTGTTTTTGTTCATTCTTCATATCCTTTGTCTTTGGTTTAACCGATGTTGCTCTAATTGTAGTTGGTTTTTTCGTTTTGGGTGATGTTCTCTCCAAAGGCCTTTTTTATCTTCAATTTCCATTCCATCACGACTTTCCTCTGCTTCTTCTGTAGTAGTATCATCATCTTGTGCTATTTGCTTAACATTTAAATGAGTTTGATAAAATGTCACCTATAGCCTTTGTGCCTGTTTCTTGATTCTTTACCATTTTAGTTTTTTCTGTAAAGCATTATTTTCTTTTTGCGATTTATTTTCCTGCGTTTTGTTACTTCTATCTGTATCTGTATGTATTTTTATTTCATTATTAGTTCTTGTTATCGAGGCATATGTAAGTTTCTTAGCAGGATCTTGAATTCCTCTCACTTTCAGTTCTAATTTAGCCTCTCTAATAGACATCCCTGTTCTTTCTTGCAGCATTTTCAGTTCTGTGTTGTACATGTAATACATGCATTCTTTGGATCTTGCATGATGATTCTGCCCACAGTTGATACATTTTGGTTGGCTGCAATTCCATTGTGTGGCATGTTCTTCAGATCCACAAAACGCACATACAGGTTCGTTTCGACAATACTTTTTAGCATGCCCATATTTACTGCAGTTTTGACACTGTAGTGGCTTTTGGAAATAGAGCCTGATTTCTCTGTTTTGGCCTAAAACTTTTATTATTTGGGGTAGATCTTGACCCTCAGATTTTATTTTTGTGATTTTTAACATTTTCTTATTTTTTGTTTACTCAGTATATTATATACCTCACAATCTTGGACTCTGGGATATCTTTTTTTAAGAGAGTCCAAGAAAATATTCTTTTCTCTTGGTTCGTCACTGCTCTCACGAAGCACAATGGTACCCTGAATGCTATTCATAGTGACATGTTTTTTTTAATTTTTACATTTATATTATTTATTGCTGTTATATGTAGACATAGTCCTCAGATTGACTCTTTGTTGTGGCTTCTATAGGCCACGTCTTTTCTCTTATCTGTCTAAACGACATTTCTGTCGTTGAATGTCTGTTTAATAGGTAGTTTTCAAACTTTAGGGCTGGAAATTTCCTTTCTGTTTCTAAGGGTAGAAACCTTGACCAACTTCCACTCCCAAAGAGGGAGTCGAAGTGAGTCAAGGTTGGGTCAAGACGATATTTACTTCTTTTGGGTTTGTTTTGTACTGGAGCATAAAGTTCCAGTGTAATTACATTTTGATTTTGTTCTGATTCTTTTAAAGAAGGGTTGTCAGATGAGGTTCCACTGGTTGTCAACTGTGCCGAGTCGCTACCATCAAAGGGTCCAGGAGTATTCAGATCCTTATAATGACTTGTCATAAAGATTGAGGGGAGAAAAAAAAAGTAAACCTGAAAACCTTAGAAAGATACCATCAGCATTTCATGGAGTTTATTCTTCCACCAATGGCACAAGTGAGGACCGATTCCCAAACGTCCGCCCCCTACCCTACCCCACACAGGGGGATGGTACATTTTTTTCAGTAATTTTCATAATGGCTGCTAATAAATGATAACTGTAGTAGTAGTATTAATGTAGCTTAACCGGACCACTGAGCCGACTTACAACTCTAATAGGGCTGGCCCGAAGGATTAGGATAAAATACCACATAGGCTTACGTTCTCATACTGTAACACATTCACACAATAAATACATTTACTTAAGTTTCCACACTAAAAAGGTATATTAAAATTCATAATAAGTAATATTTTTAAACAATTTTTAAATTTAAAAATTGTTAAATTTAAATTCGACAAATACTATGTTTTCGTGCTTTTATCATTTACTTATTTTTATATTTTATCTATCAAACCACAGTTCATCATGAACAACAAAATCGGAACGACTGAAAATGTAAAAGATTCTGACAAAATTTCATTTATTGATTTATTTCCAAAAGTTGACAATCGCTGTTGGTCATACTTTGGACTCTCACGTAACACGTGTCTGACCGTTATTATCACCCTGCACTCTGAGCACTTGGGAGCCGGGCCACGTGGGCTGCTCATTAAGTGCCCATGTGTCAGACGAGTATGGCCTATTCTGAGACGTGTTAGAATTACTTGTGTGTGTGTCTCTCTCTCTCTCTGATATGATGAACTCCATTTTTTAACGTTAGGTTTTACTGGTTTCAATTTATTACTTTCAGGTTCTTCATTCCGTATATATTGCCATTTATTTATGACACAGGGATATTCACATTTGATCTTGTCATGTGGGTAGCTTCTTTGGTTGCTTTGTCTGCATCTTCATTTCCTTTGATCCCTACATGGGCATGGATTCAACATATTTCTACATTTTTTCCATTATTATATAAGTTATGGAGATATAATTTAATTTGTTGTACTATATCATTTTTTTATTTGTAACTTTGAATTGCTTCTATAGTGCTTCTCGAGTCACTAAAAATCACAAAGTTATTGAATGATGATTCTTTAATTATTTTATAGCTGATGCAATTCCACACAATTCTGCTGTAAATATCGAAGCATTACTAGGAAGAGAGAACTGACAAGTTTTGTCTTGGGACACTGCAGCATACCTCACACCGTGTTCTGATTTAGATCCATCTGTATATATTGCGTAATGTGGACCTTTTCGGCTTATATGCTCTATTGTATGTTGTCTATGGAGTTCTGGTGTAGCCTATATGAGTTACTTTTTGATAAATACTTGAGGTGTGTGCAAATTCTCATTTTATTCATTGTCCAGGGAGGAGGTGATTTTACTATTAAAGGCACTTGTATATTTACATTCAGCGACTAAAACAGTCTTCTAGCTCTAACTGGGAAAGGTGGTGGATGGTTATTTATAAATACATCTCTTAATTCAAATAATTTTTTTTTTTTTTTGGGGAAAATCACTAGTTTGAATTCTTAGAGCACTTTTCATTGTTACTAGCTCTCTATGGAGAGACAAAGGCAGTTCACCATATTCAACTTGTAAAATTGATTTTGGTGATGATCTAAAGGCTCCTGAGCATATTCTAAGCCCTTCATTGTGAACAGGGTCTAACATTTTCAGCGCTGCATCAGATGCTGAGCCATATACTTCGCTTCCATAATCAATAATGGACAACACTTGCTTTTTACAGTACAGGAAGGGTATGTCTAGTGGCTCTCCAAGTAATGTTTGATAGTTTTCTAATTAGATTTACTACTCTTTTACTTTTAGATTTTACATATGTAATATGGGCTTTCCAGTTCAAGTGAGTATCAAATACTAATCCTAAAAATTCTGCTGTATGGCCAATTGGTATACTATGGTTTCTGATTTTTAAATCTATTTCTTCACCTTTTTTCCACTTTTTATTTTTATAAAACATGATTGCTTGAGTTTTATCTATGGAAAATTTAAAGCCTACAGATGAGGCCCATTCATCTATTTTTACTATACTTTAATGATTCGTTCTGCATGTTTTATTCGGGATGCTGAATAATATATGACTAAATCATCCCTATACAGGTTACTTTTAATGCCAATGGGTAGATTATTACTGATATAATTAATTGCTAAAGTAAACAGTGTGCCACTAAGGACGCTTCCCTGTGGAACACCATTTTCAAGGGGCAACGTTCTAGACAGATCATCATCAATTCTCACCTGAAAACTTCGATTTGTCAAAAAGTTCTGTATAAACCTAGGTAAATGTCCATGGATGTTGTTGTTTTGTAAAGTTTTTAATATAGCATACCTTCATGTAGTATCGCATGCTTTTTCAAGGTCAAAAAAGACAGCTACAGTAATTTGTTTTTGTTCAAAACCTCTATGAATATGGTCTTCTATGTCAGAGAGAGAATCTAATGTAGATCTGTTACACTGTGACCCTAAATCAGTGAGAGTTAAAATTTTATTTCCTGTAATATGCCATGTTAGTCGAGTATTTACCATTTTCTCTAACAATTTGCGTAAGCAACTTGTTAAAGAAATTGGTCTGTAATTATTTACATTACTGGGATCCTTCCCAGGTTTGGGGATAAGAATTATTATAGCTTTACGCCATTCATCTGGAAATAAATTTCGAAGCCATAAATGATTATAAAATTCTAATAAGTATGACTTTGCCAAAGGTACTCAGTGGCAGATCATCTCAAAACAAATACTGTCACCTCCAGGAGCAGATTTATTGCTGTTCGAGAGAGCATATTCCAACTCTGACATATTAAATTTTCTATTATAAGATATATATTCTATTGTTTCAAAATTTATTGCTATTAATTCTATTTTATTTTTCTTTGTGTGGAAGTGTTCGTCTAAATTTTTATCACTACTTACATTTGCTAAATTTTCTCCTATTATATTACTTATTTCTTTTGGATCAAGTGTTCTTTTCCCATTTTTTAATATGGCATGTCTAGGTAGTTTAACATGGGTACCATTTATTTTCCTGAATTTTTCCCATATTTTTTGTATGGAAGCATTATTAGAGAGATCTGATACGTATTTTGCTACATGAAATGATTCTTCCTTGAATTACTTCTTTTTTAAATTTTGCAGATATTTTGTTGTATAGAGGTTTTAATGTATCAATTTCTCGTAATACTATAGTAATTTTTTATAAATTCCTTCTAATATCGGTTAAGTTTTATTTATTTTACTGAACTTTCTATTCAAATTATCTAATCGTCTTCCTATTGAATGTTTTATACTTATTAATTCTGTTAACTTATCGGACCACCATGGAACTTTGTGTTTTGTTGGATGGGGTTTTGACTTTGGTATTGCTTTATCAGCAGCATTTTTAATGAAATCAACAACAAATTTATTATTTTCATTATGGTCTTTTAAATATTCAAATGATGGGATATTTCTAGTGTGCATTTCATATCGCTCCCAATCTGCTTTATAAATGTTATAGTGAGGGACATGTTTTGCAGGATTGTTTTGTAATAAGGAAATTAATATTGGGAAATAATCACTGGTGTGCAAGTCATCAACTGTATTCCAATCTAATCTGTCAACTTTACTTGTTGTGCATAGAGGTAAGTCTACTGAGGAAAATGTTTCATGTGCTTTTGAAAAATATGTGCTAATTTCGTCATCATTTATACAGCACATGTCATTTGAATACGTGAACTCTTCTATTTTACTACCTGTTCTATTTGAGTTTGTACATTTACAGTCCCATATTGGGTTGTGAGCTTTAAAATCACCTACTATTAATGTAGGTTCCTTGGTATTGTTAACTAAATCTTTAAGTTTATCAATGTCGTAATTTTTATTTGGTTGGTTGTATAAATTATAAATTATGGAATTATCGTTTTTTATTCGTATTTTAATACTTGATATTTGCAAGTCAGTGAAATTTACAGGTATTCTGTCATAACATGCTAGCAGTGCCTAAATTTCCTTCTTCTTCTTCTCTAGATGTAGATACTAAGGTATATTTACCTATTGTTGATATTGTTTTGTTGACATGTTCCTTTAGTAATCGTTGTATTTCTCCCAAATGTAATCTGGTCTGTAGACCATTTACGTTCCACTGTATAATATAATTATTGAAAGTATTACGTTAGTGTGTTCAAGTGTTATTTTCTTTTTGTGAGTGTCTAAACCAGTAGTTTCTTTATTTCTGTATCTTATAAAATTTCATATAGTGTTTGATAAACTTTCCTTTGTTATGCTTTTGTTTTTGTTGCACAGTTCAATGAAACATTCATTACATCTGCATGTGTTTTCATGTGTCGTTTCTTCGTTTACTCTTCCTGCACCTATTACTGGTGATGGAGTAATCTTTTCTCCCATCACATAATCATTCTTGCCAATGGTTTGTTCCTCTACTATTTCTTTGATGTTCTGGGTATCTGTTTTCATTCGTTTTATTATTACTTTAGGAGACAGAAGTATATTCTTATCATTTTTGGTTTTTGTTCTTTATTCGGGTCTCCTGCCTTTATTTTAATGGATGTATCTCTAATGATAGTTGGTTTTTTGCTGGTCTTCGGTGGAGTTCTCTCTAAAGGCCTCTTTTTTTTTCTTTAGCTTCTAATTCATCATAACTATCTTCTAATATTTCTGTGGTGCTTGTGTTATCTTCAATTGTTTTCATTTCTCTTAATATCTCAAACGAATTTGAACAAATATTTGTATACTTTTCTTGGTTCTTTGCTATATTAGTTTCTTCTTGCAAAGTAGTTATTTTTCTTTGAGACTGATCTATCAGGGCTTTGTTACTCTTATCTATTTCTATTTTTATTTCATTGTTTGATCTAGTTACAGTAGAAAACATTCGTTTCCTAGTGGGATCATGCATTCCTCTAACTTTCAATTCTAATTTGGCCTCTTTTATAGGCATTCCTGTCCTTTCCTGAAGTAATTTTAATTCTGTATTGTATATATATATAATACATACATTCCTTAGATCTTGCATGGTGATTTTGTCCACAGTTAACGCATTTTGGTTCACCACACCTCCACTGTGTGGTATGTTTGTCAGATCCACAATAATGCACATATAGATTCGTTACGGCAATTTTTCTTTGTACGTCCATACATACTACAGTTTTGGCACTATAGTGGTTTTGGCACACAAGGTCTCAGTTCTCTGCTCTGGCCCATGGTTTTAATTTTCAAGGGTAATTCATGACCTTCGAACTTTATCTTTGCTATTCTCAGTGTTTTTCCAATACTCCATCTACTGGCTATGTTATATATTTCACAATCTTGTACATTGTTGTAACTTTTTTAAGGGAATCCAGCAATATATTCTCTTCTATCGGTTCTTCATTATTATCAGGGAGTACTATGGTACCCTGTACACTGTTCATATCCTTTATATTCATGGACCTTTATACTGTCAATATTTTTTATGGTTAAGTAGTTTTCTGATTGATTTTTTGTTGTGGTTTCTATAAACCACATCTGATCTTTTATTTGTCTGAATGACATTTCAGTAGTTGAATGTCGATTCAACAGGAAGTTTTCTAATTTCAATGCGGATATTTTCTTCTCTGTTTCTAAGTTCAGGAGTCGTGACCAACTTCCACTTCCAAAGAGGGAGTCAGAGTTAGTCAAGGTTGGGTCGAGATATTTGCTTTTTTGGGTCTGCTTTTTATTGGAGCATAGCGCTCCAGTGCAATTACATTATTTTTTTCTGATTTTTCCAGAGAGAGGTTGTCAGAGGAATTTCCAGTGGTTGTCAACTGTGCCGAGTCGCTACCATCAAAGAGCCCAGGGGATACTTAAATCTTTAACACCACTGAGCATAAAGATTAAGCAAAAAAAAAAAAAAAAAAACCTGAAAAACCTTAAAAAGATATCATCAGCCTTTCATGGAGTTTATTCTTCCACCAATGGCACAAGTGAGAACTGACTCCCAAATGTCCGCTCCCTACCCTACCAGGGGATGGCACAATATGATTAGAGTGGCCCAAGTGTAAGCCAAACCCGCTTGCTAGGACTGACAATATTACGGGAATACAATCATCCCCACCCTAATCATGTTATGGGCAAACCGGATAGAATGCCGAAAGTCCTATTCCCAGAACCGACCCCCCTGGAATCCGTGGTCCAGCCCTAAAGAATAGTTCCGCCTGATATCTCTAAGGTCCGAACATTATCGGGCAGTTGATGGCCTACCACAGTTCCCACTATTTAGCTTCAGATGTAAACCCAATCCCAGTTATGATATGTTTTCCTGTTTATCAGGTCCAATAAATTTTGGCAAAAGCAGAAAATTTTGCAACAATTAATTCAAAGAAATACAGAATGGTATATGGGGCTCTTGGACTCAAACCCGGGAACAGATTCCTGGGGTTCAAGAGACCCCCTCACCACGTCAAGGCGGTACCAAATCGAGGGGGCACAGGCGGACGGCATAACATGATTAGAGTGGCCCAAGTGTAAGCCAAACACGCTTGCTAGGACTGAGAGTATTACAACACAATCGTCCCCCCAAACCATATCATGGGCAAACCGGATAGAATGCTGAGAGTCCTATCCCCAGAACCAGACCCCACTTGAATCCGTGGTCCGGCCCTAATGAATAGTTCCGCCTTTGAGATATCAATGTGATAACTCTCAGGTCCGAACATAATTGGACAGTTGATGGTCCTACCATAATTCTCACCATTTAGCTTTGGATATAAACCCATTCCCAGCTATGATATCTTTTCCTATTTATCAGGTCCAATAAATTTTAGCAAAAGTGGAAAATTCCACACAAATTAATCCAATGAAATATATAATGCTATATGGGACTCTTGGACTCAAACCCGAGATCAAATTCCTGGAGTTCAAGAGCCCCCTCACCACATGAAGGGGGTTTCTAGCTATAGAAGAGACTTTTCTTCTATTAAGCGTAAGTCAGTACGACTGGGAGTGTCGTGGCTAAAGAGACTTACATGGACTTTTAATGTCTATATATTGGGGTTTTGTCTGCCCATGTTTTGAAGAACCCGACACCTGTGTGCGTGTGGTCCTTATCTTCCACTCCCTTTCTTCCGTACGTGGATGTGGACACCACTCCTTAGAAATGACTATTTTTGATGATGTATAAAACTTGCAGACACACCAGTGGAGGATTTCATATGGAGCAGACACACACCTTGAAGTGGAACTGTGAACATGTAGAGCACTTCGCACCTTTATGTAAACTTACACAGTGTAGGCATATTTGTAATTTCGTGTCGTTTTTTTTTTTTAAAGCAAAAGCTCACTTGATTTTGTACAAGGCGTCATAATCTTTAAAAAAAATTAGGGTGGCATTTTTTCTGAACATTCTAAGGGTATGAAATCCAAGATGGCGTCCGAAATGGCCCCTGATCACTAATAGTGCGATATTTTTGTGTGTACATGTGACACAATTAGAAATAAAGTGTCGAAATACATGTTTTCTTAGACCAGGAATCCAATGGACTCTTTAAATATAAGTTATATGTGTGATCTACTAGAAGAATTCCAAAATGGCCGCTGGGCACCCACACTGTAACTATACTTTCTCACTTTGCATGCATTACCAAGCCAACAGGATTTTGTAATTACAAACCAAGTAACCGTTTTAAAACATGTATTTTTCACCAAGAATACATAATTAACAAGCCATAAAACAGATCTACATAAAATGAAATGGCTGAATTACTGTCCAGTTGCTTAAGTCGTTTTTCGCTTATACTCTGGCTATTTTATCTAGTCAGTTCTGGGCGGGCTTCCAAGGAATGTGTGTAGTCAGTGAAATACCAAATCCTCAAAATTTCAAGCAACATACATAATGATTTATTCATTACTTACTTTCAAAATTCATCTTTTCATATTCTATACATATTTAACTGTATAACACAGGTTCAATATATTCCCAAACTGCCTGCATAAAATAGCCAGACATATAGTACTGTTAACAATGGATATCAAGTGAATTATTAGTTTGTGAATTAGATAAAAAGTAACACCTGAATCTTCACAGTCTTCATTCATCCTTGGTTGGACAGTCTTTGTGTTGCAGCTAAAAACCCTGCACCTACAAACTTCTGTACGTGAGATATTGTCCTTGCGACAACTGCACCTCCCTTCACATCCACGTTTGCACCGACACTTTATGAGGCGCAATACTGCTTCACGAGCTGGTGGATTCAAACAGCGAACTGGAGAGAAATGGCTTGAACCTGCATCAAATGTCCAACCAAATGCTGGTGCTCCGAGGAACGGGTGCATTTCACAAGCTTTTCTCCAAATCATGGATATGTAATGTACCCGACGAATGAGTCCAGTGAACCAGAAGTTGGTGGGAGGTTTCTCCTTCGGCGGCACGATTTGAGAAGAAGAACCAACGAAGCTCATTTACATTTGTATAGATTTTGGATCAATGCAAAATACAGACAAAGCGTTCCAACTGAGACCATACATCAGCGGGCAGATCAATGCCATTCCCGAGCATTACTAGTACTTCTAGGATCTCATCATCACAAGACATAAATGCTTTAAAGTACAAGTCTTTGGTTTTGATAGCAAATCTACCAGACTTATCGGAACCTGTCAGAGCATGAAAACCTAACAGCACAGATGCGCGCTTTGGTCCCAGGTTGTTGCCTTTTCCCATAAGGAAGGTTGTAGACATTAGTAAGCGTGGATACATGTAAACAAGCAACAGCAAGACGTCTGTGTCTGGGGAACTGACTGACTACAAGCTCTGCTTCATTGAGAACAGTCAGAGCATGCAGTACAAGCAAAGTGTCTGCCTCTTCTTTGCTGTGAGTGAGGAGCGAGTCTGGGATATCAACATTGCCCTTGGTTTGTGCTCCTGAGGTCACCATAAGTTTTTTCAGTCTGTTGCTGGAGTTCTTGCTGTGACATACAACTTTGCCAGCCAAATAATCTGTCAGTTCTCCTTTGGTGCAGACATCTGATAAAAATTCCTTCAGAGAAATATTTTGGATTAAAGTGTTGTCTTTCACGTGTTAGCATGTTGACTTTCCCTCGGTCCTCTTTGTCCTCATCTGTTCCTAGAGCAATGTTTTGATGCACCGGTCGAACACCAATCTGACCTCATCATATTCTCAATGAAGCAGAATTTGCTGTTGCTTGTCTACATGTATCCAAACTTACCAACAACTACAACCTTCTTTCTGGGAAAGGGCAGGCTGAAGAGGAACACTGCTGTGCGGAGCATATACAACACCTTAGGACCAAATTCCGCATCTGCACTGTTATGTTTTCATGCTCTGACAGGTTCTGGTCACAGAAAACATATATTTAGACACTTTATTTCACTGTATCACACATACTCGCAAAAATATCGCACTAATAGCGATCGGTGTCCATTTTGGACGCCATCTTGGATTTCATACCCTTAGAATGTTCGGAAAAACTGAAACCCTAATTTTTTTAAAAGCTTATGATACCTTCTTACAAAATCAAGTGATTTTTGCTATTAAAAAAAAGGGGGGAGAGAGAGAGAGAGAGAGAGAGAGAGAGAGAGAGAGAGAGAGAGAGAGAGAGAGAGACGAATCCATTTTTTCATGACAACTGTGTCGACACTAACGGGACACACTATACAGTACTATTATGTGGAGTCGTGTACCAGTGGAATACCTTGCATCTTGAGTGGACTTACAAGGCACAATACATCACTACGTTAACACGGGAGCCTACGAAGCGAGACGAATTACGTATTTTGGATAATGCAGTCTGGAAGACGAACTCGCCGTGAACAATTAGCTCAAGTTGAGTAATTTTTTTCACTGTAATGAATCTTTTTTTTTTTTTTTTTCTAGAGTCTCCAACGATCCCTACTTGATGAACTGCTAATACTACTAAAAAGTAAATATTAAGTAACGTGTTAATTCAAGAGTCCTTTTAATCCGTGATAACAAGGTACGCACTTCCGTTGGCCTTAACGATCATAGATATTTAATTAGTTACCAAAAGTTTTGTCTAATGTTTGGGAGCTCTAGAATCAGGACTCTTTGTGAGGTAATAACAGTGATGCCTCTGTGTCTTTCATCCTCCAGGAATCATTCCAAAGTTCCTTCTCCTTTTCGTTTTACTTGTCATCCAACCTCCTCGCTCTCTCTCGCTCTCTCTCTCTCTCTCTCGTCTGAATTGTCCACTTATCCTGGATTAGCCAGCAGTTTTAACGATTAATAAAATATAAAGGACTCATAATCTACCGCTTCAGCTCTCCCCTATTACTCTTAACATTACCTTCGTTTTCTTTCCAGTGAAATACTCACACGATAATGACTTGGGTTCATTGTTAACGGATTCCAAATACACAAGAGAATCTGGTGATTACCTATTGTGGTTCCACTACTAAATCTTTTACTGACTCCCTATTGATGACGATAATGAGTTATTATCATTATCCATAAGGGAGTTATTAAAGTTATTATTAATTCAAGTGAAAATGCAATGCATTTTAATACATTTTTATCTATTTATTTGTTTATTAATTTATTTTTTTCTCTATTAATAAGTGGGATATCTTCTTTCTGTATTTCCCTTTATTTCCACTTACTTCTTCCTAATGAACACCATATTCTTCGGAAGCTTGAACTTCAAGTCAATGGTCCCTGTGGGCTTGTTCCATATGAATAGGTTTCATCTACTGAATAATAATAAATCTCTGTTGTCCTTTACCACAATAATTAGCGAGAGAGAGAGAGAGAGAGAGAGAGAGAGAGAGAGAGAGAGAGAGAGAGAGAGAGAGAGAGAGAATTATCATTTGTCACTTCATGGACTCTGAAATTTTCTATCTCCGACAGTTCGTCAGACTATACAAAAGGGAAGTTGATTTTCAAAATTACAATAAATGCAAATCCGAAGTTTCATCTCCAGGCCCGTTAAGATTCCAAGTGCGAATTACAGAAAAATATTTTCAAATCCAGATACTTGTAATTTTGAATGTGATGATAATTACCTGTTTAAGCTGGAGCTTCGTTTTTAAATCTTTCTTAGCTGTATGCTTCTTGGGGAAAGAAAAAGAAAAATCACATTACGTTTGTTAAAGCAAAGCGATTTACAAAGTACAATTATGATTGGATGTAGCAAATAAAATACAAATGACTAGTTATTTGGATAACAACAATACTAGTTATAACAAATAGCAGTAAAAGTTTTTGCTGTTGTTGCACACAATCATGAAGAACAGTTTTTTTTTTAAGATCTTCTCCTCCTCCTCCTCCTCCTCCTCCTCCTCCTCCTCCTCCCCCCCAAATCCATCCTAATCTCCATCTTCCCCGCCAATTTCACCATCGTCAGCAGATGTGAGGAGGACAGTTCCAAGAAGTCGTCAAAGTGTTTACGCGTCATAATCACTATCAATAAAGATGTAATCTTCTAAATCGATACATCTGGAAAGAAGAAGAAGAAGAAGAAGAAGAAGAAGAAGAGGAAGAAGAGAGTCTGTTCAAGGGAAGTGTTGGTCAACTGTTGACACGAAGATTAGTAACCTTTTACCCATGTTCTTTACCCTCCATAAGCCTTATTTCATCTCTCTCTCTCTCTCTCTCTCCTATTATTATTATTGTTTATGTGATTATATATTTATCAAAATGCAGTCAATAATGTTGCAAAGTAGTCTCCCTTACAGAGTCTACTTCTAGTGTGTTACATGGAAAATTTTACATAACACAGTCATATTACAAAATAAGAATGTTCAAGAGCATTTTCTTTAAGGTTAAAATCGTTAATCAGATTTAATATGCCAATCACTTCAGACTATTTTCCCCTAAAGGCCCTGTAGCCACTAATGTTGCCAGTGTCTACTCACAAATGTTTATTTATACATTTATGTATTTTTCATATATATTCTTATGGGTGGGATGGGTTGCATAATGTGTATGTCTTTGCAATCACAGATAAAGAGGCTGCCGACCCCGGGTATTTCAACCAGCTAAATACAGGGTGTCCATAAAGTCATTGTGCAATTTAAAATACTTGTAGCTTCATAACTGTACATGATAGAATTAATTTGTAAAAAGGATAAGAAAGCTTGATGTGTCTGGTTTTCTGTTCTTTGGAAGTTTAATTTTTTTATTATTTTTATCTTATACTTTTCACAATTTCTGAAACTTAAAGATTACTTATTTTTCAGAACTGCTGCTGACCCCTGGCTTCACTAGAAGAGAAAGTAAACTGCGTTCTTTGGTTGGCTGAACTAACATGTACTGTCGCTGCCTAAGTAGGTTTACAACCCAGTTCAGTAAAGCACCACCACACAGGAACTGCATAGCCAGGTGGATGAAGAAATTTAAGGAAACAGGTACCGTTACTGATAAACCACGGTCTGGTAGAACATGTGTTGATGAAGGAACTGTAGCGTCTGTAGAACAATCCTTTGAAAGAAGCCCAAGAAAGTGTCTAGGACGAGCATCTTTGGAGATGAGGCTTTCAAAATCTACTGTGCTTAAATTAAATCGAACAGAATCCAAATGCAGCAGATGTTGTTAGAAGATGGGTATCATACACGACTTACTTTCTGTTATCAGTTCAATGAACGAATTAATGCTGATTATGCATCTTTGAATAACCTGATGTTCTCTGATGAAGCAACATTCCACATTAGTGGCAAGGTCAACAGGCAAAACTGCCATATTTTGGGAGCTGAAAAGCCCCGTGAATATGTTGAACATGAAAGAGATTCTCTCAAAATTAACGTTTGGTGTCAACAGCAGTTTTGAAAAAGAAGTCATTTTTAATTTTCAGAAACTGAAAAATATTTGATAAAACAAATAAAACCTCAGATCAGAAAACCTAGACACACCAAGCTTTCTTATCCTTTTTTTACAGATTAATTCTGTCATGTACAGTTACGAAGCTACAAGTATTTTAAATTGCACCATGACTTTATGGACACCCTATATTTCAACATAATGAAGCTGTCATATAACACAGGTTACAAAATGACTGTCCTCACTTGTGTTGCATAACAAAAGCAATTTAGACGACGATTCTCCTTTGTGATGTATTTGTTTTCACATCTGACGTTCAGTAAATTGCCATACTCATGTCCTGTTTATTCTGGAACTAAATCTGTAATAAAAGACTTGGCAATTGCTGCTGCGTGTTGAAGGACGCAACAGCCAAAAGGGATAATGAGAATTTCTGAGGACTGATTTTTTCACTGTGCTTCTCGGTATTTTTCAAAGCAAGGTGCCTATGCTTCATTCTGTGTAATGTGTTTGTGTATTCTTAACGAAAGTTCCTGAAAGTTAATGAAAATTACAGTGGATATTAACTTAATCATTTTAAAAGAAACTTTAAGTTTATATTTTTTGAAGTGATTTAAAAGAAAAAATATTGAGTCGTATATAAAATTAGAAAAATAAGGGTAACGTTCTTCGAATAATCATGAGGAAATACAAAAAAAAGTTACTGAATTTGGTTTACTTTAGAAAAACATCGCGGTTTACGAACCTGCGTGTTAAAACAACACCATCCTATAAACTAAGCCCTTCCGAAGGGTTGTATTATCGCACCCTTTACTTTGTTGATTTTGTCGTGTTCACTCAAGTTCACAAGTTTCGTACATACTGCAGAGTAATGTCAAATTACCAAAAAAAGAAACAAAAATATATTTGAAAAACAAACCATTAAGAACTCACTCTCATGTTCTAAGCCATAACTGAGCAGGTTCCAATGCATGAGAACGTCACGAGAATGCGAAAATAAAAACGAGAATGCGAAAATAAAAATAACTTTTACAAATACCACCATAAAAACGGGTATATTCCAAACGATTTACTAATATTACCGTAGATACTAACTTCTGTACATCTTTTACACGAGGGTACAATAACAACCTAATTCAGTCCGGTTCCATCGACCCCGGACGACCTCGCTTGGACTCCCTCTGATTATACTGTATTGTTATTGGTCGCTAAAGTACGATGTTTCCTCCGTCACGAGCAAAAGCAACAAGGGCAGCTTTGTATATTTAGTAATGGGAGTTCTGTTTATTTGTTAGGTGGGACTTAATGCGTAAATTAGTGTTGGTGTGTATTTATATGTCAGTGGTGGCTTTGTTTTAATAGCCTAAACGGCCTTTTTTTTTAAAAATAAGGTTGACCTCTATTTACAACGTGTCTTTGTTAAATTATAATTTAACCTTTCTCAATTTATTAACAGGATCTTTTTTCTTATTTAGGACTGAATTTCCTAAAGCTGATATATTCAGGAAGCATTTAATTGTATATGTGGTAAAAGAAGCTTTTCTCCTTTGTTGACAAATGCCTTTTCAGGCCTTGTCAGGACTTATGTGGAATGTGTATTTTTTAATGTTTATTTATCAAGGCACTGCTTATTCCTTATTGCGACATTTACTTTTTATTTATTGGTCCATTATACAGTTAAAGAGAAAATTAGTCTCTGTTAATATATCTAGACACTGTAGAACCGGTTTTTTTTTTTGCCATGATAACTTACTGGTTGATTCTGCTTTTTCAATTTCATCTTAATTAGTTTGTGTTCATGATTTTTTTACAATGTACGACTTAAAGTGACTCAGATTAGCGGATTCAAAACAAAAGTCTCAGCCACGATTTTCCATCAACTTCTAAATAAAGAATAAGCCCGGTGAATACTTAACTCATGCTGTGTATACATTGGTTACATGAAATCAAAATTGTCATCAATATTTCAATTACTCAATGGGTTACTATTGTGGACTGCTATTTCTTCATGGAAGAATTATGAATTTTCCTTAATAGTGACAGTTCTTAAAATTCTTGGAAACTTCACTTTACTGACAAGCCAATTTCAGTATCTTGATGGGCTGATGACACCACAACTACCCCCTCTACTATCTTGAGTGGCTCTCAGACCACTATTATACTGCTTTTAATACTTCTCCTTTTCACAAGAGAATGAACCAATTACCAAACCTCCCATCCCTATTTAACAAGGTCTGTTTACCCGAATACTGTTCCTACCTCTTACATGGTTTTTAATCCTTCCTAATAAAAATTTCCCAGTCTTAAACAGATATAGTCTAAGGAACTTGTACTTGAGTAAAACATTCGCTGGATAATGAAAAAACTTTAATTCGAAGGTTTTGGAATTTAATGCATTCACACAATATGCACGACATACATGTAGTGCCTTCAAAAGAAAAGTGTCTTATGCCCTAAACAGTGATGAATAATAACACTCTCTCCATTCACATTTACTCATTGAGCTGCATACCTACCTCGGCATCTAAATCACCAACTGTGTCAAGTCTGTCATATAGGCTGACTACTGCTGTGGTTATCGGTGAATGCTACAACCTAAACACAACTGAGATGGAAAAATTGAGACTGTATGAGAGGAGTAAGCACACGCAGATACACACACACAAATACATAACGCACTGTGTGTGTGTGTGTGTGTGTCTGCGCGTGCTTACTTCTCTCATACAGTCTCAATTTTTCCATCTCATGACCATACTACATTCCTAGTCACGACCTTTCACCCATCCTAGTCTCTCAGGTACTCAAGACAAAGTCATTCGTTGCCTCTCGTAGTCCTGCAAAGACAGTCCTTTCACTTGTGTCCCACCAATTTTCAATCCACTCAGCTTGCTTTGGACAAATTAACTGTCGTACATTAATCTATTATGTACTAAATTCACACATTCAAGACTTCCAAACTACTTTTCAAACCATACATGCTATTTGACTGGAAACTCATTTCTCCCGGCTAATTGTTAATTTCTTATCACACGGATTGGCAAGAATGGTGTTATTTTCATTTTCTTGCAACCAACAAGAGCATAAAAGTATATACAACTATATATATATATATATATATATATATATATATATATATATATATATATATATATTATTCATTGACTTGAAATTGAAGCTTCCCAAGAATATGGTGTTCATTAGGAAGAAAGTAAGAGGAAGTAAAAGGAAATACAGAAAGAAGAGATACCACTTAATAAAAAGGAAAGTAAAATTAATAAATAGATAAAAATGTGTTAAAATCCAAGAAGAATAGTATTAGGGTAGTAATGCATACATTTTCGCTTGAGCTTCCGACATTCCAATTGCACGACATTCTCTGGGAGGCTGTTCCACAGTCCAACGGTGTGAGGAATAAAGGACCTCTGGAACTGAGAAGTTCTACAGCGAGGAACATTTACTGCATATTGTTGCTGCTGTTCTGCGAATCTGGTTGCTCTCGGCAGATAAAGTGGATCATGGATCAATTGTGAATGTGAAAGATCGCCGTTGAAATACCACTTATGAAAAAGTGACTAACAAGAGACTATCCGTCGATGGCCCAAGTCATAACTGCTACTATTAGGAAACATATAAAAGTGTTTATATATATATATATATATATATATATATATATATATATATATATATATATATATATATATATATATATATATATATATATATATATATATATATATATATATATATATATATATATATATATATATGTGTGTGTGTGTGTGTGTGTTTATAAGTACGCCTACAATCTTCCTCTACTTCGTATCGGAACAAAAGAGTTTTCATATGCATAAAACAACTTCTGCTATTAATAACATTTACATGCTTGTCCACTCTCTCTCCCCCGGTACCAAGCCCCACATAATAAGAAGGTGAACTAAGTAAGATACAACATGGTTAGTTGCAAGAGTTTTTCTCGCTTTCGACCTCAAGCATCCATACTACAGAGCAAAACTAAGTTAAAGACGAATGCGCGTTTAATTAACGTGCTTTGTGATGTCTCTGATGTTACTCTTGACTTTTATCGTGAATTACTCTGAACTCGGAAGGTATCATGCTGTAGGTATTCATGAACTAAAAATACAAAGAGGAAATATCTGAACAATAAACGGGGAATTATGAACTTTGCAAACGTTGTTGCAACTTAAAGGCAGCAATTGGCCAAAGGGATATAATGAGAATTCCCGGGACGCTGTTTCTCAGCCACCAGAAAGTTTCACAAAAGAGGAAACTCACAGATGCGTCGTTCTTGGCTTGTGTGCTCATGCATTTGTGATGAGAGTTTCCGAATGAAGGTTTGACGAAACCGCTAAAGTTTCCTAATGAAAATCCACGCCAATTGAATGGGGCTTGCGTTTATTGGTGATTTGGGAGCGGAAATTTAGTGGATGTAAACAAAAAATTATACTTTGATATATCAAGAATGTTCAGTTTCTCATGTTGTACCGTTCATTTCATTGTCTATCAGTTGTAAAGAGGTACGTTTAAATTAATAATACAATCGATGGTCATCTTGGTTTTGATCCTGGGCATAAA
>NC_089770.1:25122071-25152071 GCF_040412425.1 Macrobrachium rosenbergii | reverse complement strand
CCATTACAACCAAACAATGCTGGAATTACAATCACAACATCGACCGTAAAAATACAATTTTATATATAACAAAACGAACAAAATATAGAGGTTCATCGTAAAGAACTCCCTTATCAACTCGTGAAAAAAAGATGGAAGCAACGTTGGAAACAACTTTGAGGATAAGATTACTTTTGATGTCATTTATCAAGATTTTAAGAAGAGCAGAAACAAAAAGACTGACAGCAAGGGGATAATTCCGAACGAAGGATTAAGCACACAACCACGGAAATCAAGAAGACTGGAGGGAAGGGCAGAAGATCAAAGGGGAGGCCACCCTAGGGATTAGAAATAGTAAAACAGTAGATGTTGGCTGGGCACATGTATAAATACCCAAGTGTATTATTATTATTAATAATAGTTTAACCAGACCACTGAGCTGACTATCAGCTCTCATATGGCTGGCCCGAAGGATCAGGATGAAATACCAGGTCTAGGCCATAGGCCTAGAACTGGGACCAAATAGGTCATTCGCATGATGATGAATGAATGAAAATGAATTTTAAAAGAAAAAACTGTATAATGTTCACGGTTTCACATTTGCTCGTTTCCATACATACAAATTAAAAAATAAAAAAAATAATAAAAAAAATTAAAAATTTAAATAAATTACATAACATTTTTAATTTTTTTTTTATTCATTAAACGCCCTACGGTCTTTGGTATTTTCATTATTTACTTATTTATTTTCAAACTTTGTCTATTAAGTTACACTTCCTCATGAATGTTAAAATTGCAATGACTGGAAGTGTAGAAGTTTCTGACAAAATTTCCCCCCCTGATTTTCTTCCAAAGGTTGATAATCGCTGTTTGTTATATTTTGGACAGTATATTTGACTGTTATCAACACATTGCAATCTGGGCAATCGGGAGGAGGGCCATGTGGACTGTTCATCAAGTGTCCATGTGTCAAACGAGTATGGTTACTCGAGGACGCGTCAGAATTACTTGTGTGTGTCTCTCACTCTATGATGATCTCCATTTTCCAACACAGGATTTTATGTTTCAATCTATTATATATTTGTTCCTCATTCCATATACTTTGCCATTTATTTACAATGATTGCTTTTATGTATCTTATACAATCACTAATTGGGATTTTTAGATTTGCTCTTGTCACGTGGACTGCTTCTTTAGCTGCTTTATCAGCCTCTTCGTTTCCTTTATTCCCCTACATGGGCAGGAATCCAACATATTTCAGTTTTTTTTTATTATTATACAATTTGTGGAGTTCATATTTAATTTCCCGAACAATATTATTTTTTGGGAGGTAACCTTTATAATTTTGATGGCTACTGTGACTGCATACAACTCTGCTGTGAAGACAGAGGCATTATTAGGTAAAGAGAACTGATATGACTTGTTCTGGGATATAGCTGCATATCCTACTCCATGTTGTGATTTAGACCCATCTGTATATCTTGAGTTATGTAAACTTTTCCTCTTATATGTTCTTTGGTTTTTTGTCTATGGTGTTCGGAGGCATACGAATAACTTTTTGATAAATATTCAAATGTGTGATACCCAAGTGTAGCTGATATCTCCCTAGTGCATCGGTACCTGACGAAGAGGACTGTACGTCTTCGAAGGCTTGTATTTTGTAAATTAAACAATCTGGAATCTAAACCATCGCGTCTTATTGAAGCCCAATACGAGTAATATGAATATATATATATATATATATATATATATATATATATATATATATATATATATATATATATATATATATATATAAATATATATATATATATATATATATATATATATATATATATATATATATTTATATATATATATATATATATATATATATATATATATATTATATATATATATTATATATATATATATATATATATATATATATATATATATATAATGTACATATATATATTTTATACATATTATATATATATATATATATATATACAATAGTTGTATATATTTTATATATATATATATATATATATATATATATATATATATATATATATATCAATATATATATATATATATATATATATATATATGACTGAGATAGGATTAGGACAAATATAAAAAAATTTAAAAGCTGAAATTCGCACAATACAAAATTTTAAGACACTGACTTTTTTTAATTCTCAAAACAATTATCCATGAGATAAAACAAACCGAAAAACTAACAGAAAAATCAACTTTACAATATTCAGTTCACATATTTATAAATACAGTTTTTATTTAATTGCTGTTAAATATTCCAACGTTTCCTTCTAATTTCATCCAAGCATCTCTCGGAGAAACAAACAGATAAAATTGTGACGAAACATTAAGAAGTCGAGACATGACAAGACTTTACTCTTCTAGAATTGTTCACAGGTTTGCTCACAGGAATTCCTGAAGAATTCGGAGAATAAGAAAACTTTGGTATTGAGACAAGGGAGAAAAATAATACCTTATCTTGAGATACCCGAGGGCAGTTCTGATAAGTGAATCAGATGAGCTCCGCAGAATGTTGTTGGGGAAATGTTTTGATATGGACTAAAATGGATGAGAAAATCAGGGTTAAGAAAATCTTGGTTATGTAATGTGATCACATTATGGAAATGTGGATGAAAATACTTGATAAACATTCAACTAAGGTAATCAAGCTGGTATGAAAAAAAAGTCATTAGCATAAGTAACGTGGAAGGTGATTATTTTCAAGAAAAATAACTCAAAATAATATTCTGAAACTAGGTAGATTTATTTTTGTTTTAGGATAACTAAATTAGACCCCAGGTTGGAAATAAATATCAACTTATTTATTTTATGTCGCAGAAAAAATTTTAGAAATAAATATCTTATTTCACGCATTTTAGTCCACACCCAGAAGAAAAAAAATAAGGAATGGGGATGAAAAAAGCGGGTGTAAGTCTCCATGACGACATTCCCACCTCTGGAAGGATAGATGAAAGGGAACTAGAAAATCTAAAGAGATTGCTCAGTTTTGTTGACTTTCCTCGTGTACGGTTTTATAAAATTTCTGTCAATCAGTATATTCCTAATGTCACCACTGAAAAAACGGCCTAGCTGAAATCTAGAGCCAACTGGGATTGCATTATTGAAGTTTGCCAGGCACTTTATATTTCAGATGCTATATTAAATCCTGATCCCCAAAAAGTTAAATGAAATGCTGATTGCTTTTTTAATAAGATATGTCCAGAGAAATGTCATCAAATTTTGGACAAATGACCAGCCATGGTTTGATGATACATGTAGACGAAATTACCATGACAAACAGACCAAATTCAATACATGGAGACGCAATCTTTAAAATGAAAATTACACCATTTTTGTTGGATTTCGCAGTGCTGTGAATAGAACTTACCATACAGCCAAGAGGAATAACAATAACTCCTTGAAGAGGAAACTTGAAGGAATTGCTCAGCCTCATCTGTGGTGGACCAAATTGGCATCATCTAGCTTTGGTTCAGGCTCGTGTTTCATTCCACCACTAACAGATGACAGTAGATTGGTTACTGGCCCTAAGTAAAAGCTTAACTGTTTCATCGAGCTTTTGAAGCTATGCAATCAGCTGTGGATATCCCTCTCCCTGATACTTGTCATCCTGAAACTATTGTTACAAAATTTGTATTTGGCTCAAGGAATGTTAAGAAAATTCTGGATAATCTTCATACCTTGGGTAGAGAAGATCCTGATGGTTTCTTCTCTCTTTTTAAGTTTCTAGTGTGTTGTCTCCCATTATTAGTAGATTCTATAGATTTTTATGTCGACGTAGTATCTTTGCGGATGAACGCAGGCTTAGTTATACAGTGCCAGTTCCAAAGAGTAGCCTTTCTGCAGAAAACATTAACTACAGGCCAATCTCTATTCTCCCTGTGCTCACCATTGCTGAAAAAATTATTTTTAAACCACTATATAAGTATGTGGAATCTAAAGGATTGTTAGCTGATAGTCAATATGCAGACAAGAAGTAGCTAGGTACCTGCAATGCTTTTTTAGACATGACATGCCATTAGCAAGGGAACCTTGATCAGGGTTTTGAGTGCAGAGTAATGCAAATAGATTTTAGTGCTGCTTTCAATTTAGTAAATCACAGGGCTCTTATTTATAAACTTAAGAATCTTGGAGTGGGTGGATATGTTTTAGGATTATTTCAAGATTTTTTTACGTGTAGGTAGCAGCTAGTTGCTGTGGACGGGATCTTTAGTGAACCGAGACCTATTGTGTCTGGAGTTCCACAAGGTAGTGTTCTTGGTCCACTGTTATTTTTATTGTGTACAAGTGATATGGTTGTTGGCCTGGAAAGCAAGATTGTTCAGTATGCCGATGATGTAACACTTGTGGGCGTAGTAAAGTCTCCACTTATGAGAAATGAAGCTGCCCTCAGCCTTAATCAGGACATGGACCAGATCAGTGAATGGTGTTGTCAGTGGGTTATGAGACTGAACGCCATTAAAACGAAAACACTATTGATTAGCAGATCTCATACAGATTTCCCACCCCATCCTCCTCTCCCGGTGGATGGAACTTTGCTGAATGAGTCTGAAGCTCTAACTATTCTAGGTGTAACTTTTGATTCACATCTTACTTTTGAGAAACATCAAATTAAAGTTTCAGCAAATGCCGCATGAAATATATCTAGGTGCTGTTCGTAAGGCCTCATATATTTATAACAGTGATAAAATCAATGCAACCTGTTTTAGGTCATTTGTCCTTCCTATACTAGAATACTGTTCTCTGGTGTAGATATCTGCTTCTGCCAGAGATTTATCTCTTTAGATATAGTGGTTCGTGGTGGTAGGCTTCTGTTTCCTAATAGTAGCCAGTTATGACTGGGACAATCGACGGATGGTCTCGTTTATCACTTTTTTTTTTTTTTTTTTATAAGCTGTATTTCAACATAGATCTTTCACGTTCACAGTTGAGCCCTGATCTCATTTATCTGCCGAGAGCAACCAGATTTGCCGAACAGCAGCATCAATACGCAGTAAATGTGCCTCGTTGTCGAACTTCTCAGTTCCAGAGGTCTTTTATTCTTCACACTTTATTCCTCCAACTACTACTACTACTCTTTCTGAAAGTTTACCCACTTGTTGTTATATGTATGATACCTTTATAAACTTTCACTTGTCGTTGCACTGCCTAAAGGAAGTCATTCTTAAATCAAAGAACGATTTGCGAGTCATAATCAGGATCAGGAATTTTATCTTCGTAATGTGAACAATTTTTTAGGGAATTTACAAGCAATTAAAACTCACTGTCCTGAAGTAAAAGTGATTTATTAGATAAGAAAGCAAAATGAAATGCTATTAGGAATATTCACCGGTCACCTGCATTTTATGGTGGCCTCTGGAAGTTCCTGAAACTGTTATCATTTAATCTTACTATCACTGCTGTTATTAAAAATATATAGAAATGGAACGTGCCTAAGATGTCATAACTTGCAAAAGCAAAGCTCTCCTGGAATAGAATACAGCTCAATAAATGAAAAAGTGAAAAAAGGTCAAAGTAAAAATGAATAGCTAACAAGCAAACACTAATAAATAAATAAACACACCCATACATAAAAATCAGTGGACCGGAAAAACCAGGACAACTAGGAATGATGCTATAACGTTATTCAATCCTCTTTTAAACTTCTGAGCATCAGCATCAATAATAGCTACACGGATCATTCCTCGGAATTTATCACCAAATATGTCACGGTTCGTTTTGGAAGTTTCCTAACTGAAAAGGACGATAGGTAGTGCGAGGCCAACAGTGATTAATCAGGGAAGTAATTTCAATAAAAAAATTAACCATCACGTCTCAGCGAAGGGTGTCCGGTAGAAAAATAGAAATAAAAAATCTTATTCGGAACGACTGATGCAGTATTTAACTTCGGCTAAATTAGATGATGAACCTTGAAAGTGGTTCCAGGCCTACGGCCAACATCTCAAGAGGTCACCACACACCTTCCCACCCACAGCCCCATCTCCATCCACCCATTTTGGTCCTAAAACTTTTCAGCAGCTTCTTATCTGCTGGTAGAGTATGACTAAGACTAATCAAAACTCAGCCTTATATCTATAATACATAAATCAGCAATTGTTTGAAAATTCCCAAGCAATTCTAGCATTTCATGCTAAAGAAAAGGTATAGTCTCGCACACTTTCCAAACCAGGGCTTCTACAGGTGTACAGTACTTATATAATGCAAATGCCAAAAAATACATTTTGTTTATTCTTGAGAAATTGAATATATGGTATACGTACATCAAATGGAGCACAGTTTTACGTAGGAAAAGAATAATTCACTGGATAACTACTCATACAATTTCCGAAATTTATATTTCTTCCCAAATTCAAAATTTTTAACTATATTCAAACCAGCGGATCTAATGAGAGTTACGCAATAATACACACACATTAAGGTAGACTGAGTCACTGCTGAAAATATGAGTTTGGGGTGGAGTCAATTCTCGTTTTATATATAAAAAAATGTGGAGAAGCTAATCAGTATTCTACATCTAACGTCTTTACTCCCGCAAGTGTATTCTAACAATGAAGACTTAAATAACATCAAAGAAAAAGAATGCGGTAACTGTCAAATAATCAAACTGCGGTTGTATTCAAGAAATAAGCCCCATTACATTTCGAGGTTCATAAACACATATGAGGATATTACCTTTCGGTGACCAGCACCTGATGATTGTTCAACACAATGAGTTCCCGTAACCAGTGGATTCTTCTGTTTGACTTTAATGATGAAGAGAACAGGGAAAAACATACGCAACAAAAAATTAATAGATCTCGGCTACTCAATTTTATACATATACACATATGTACATCTTAATACATTATAATTCATTGGTAGCGAATAAATTTGGAACAAAGATATGTATAATAACAAAGCTGTTTTTATCGACATAAAAGAGTTTCCACCAAACGGTCAACACTGCAGTCATGCTTTAAATGGTGGACTGTGGATGAGTTATGGACACAGAACTTCCACAACATTAGCCGCGTGATGCACCAGCAACAGAGGGCTCATCAGCATCGCTTCGAACGCCCTATATTCGCAGTGCAGTGACAGTCACCTCTATCCTGCACCGACTCGGTCGCTTTGGATATTAAGGCCCTTCCATTGCAATACCTACAGTATTTCACGCCATCCGTCCAACCCTCTCTAGGTCTTCCTTTCCTCCTACATCTGAACACTCCTCAACAACAAATATAAGAATAAACAAGTAAGAAATGCGCCGAAGTTTCTTCAGCGCAATCGAGTTTTCTGTACAGCGTATAATCAAGGCCACCGAAAACAGATCTATCTTTCGGTGGTCTCGGTATAATGCTGTATGAGCCGCGGCCCATGAATCTTTAATCAAGGCCCAGTGGTGGCTTGTCCTATATCGTTGCCAGATTCACGACTATAGCTAACTTTAACCTTAAATAAATTAAAAACTACTGAGGTTAGAGGGCTGCAATTTGGTATGTTTGATGATTGGAAGGTGGATGATCAACATATCAATTTGCAGCCCTCTAGCTTCAGTAGTTTTTTAAGAACTGGGCCGACGGACAGACAAAGCCGGCACAATAGTTTTCTTTTACAGAATACTAAAACACAAGAATTTGACTGCACGTACATAACAAAAAAGACCCAAGCAGTGTTTGTTTTGTGTGGAATAAAATGCTGCTAACCTGTAATTTATTTGCTGAAAGGCATTATACCTGACAGGAAAGTAACGAAGGTAGACATAAACCAAGATGCATCAAAATAACTACTGCGCTTTCACGTTTTACAAAATACCATATTCAGACATTTTCTAAGATCTGGGTTTGGGACCGACATTTGCTTGTATATTGCTGAAAATAGACCGTGACTGATTTCGACAAATTAACGGTCACTCAACGATTCATCTCATCCCCTGCCCCCCCACACACACACACAAAATGGACTCCAGATGATCTATCGGTTGGAACCACCACTTCTTAAACGCATTCTTACCTCCAAAAAGAGCATTGAGAGTAGCGCATTTGTTGAGAATACACGCTCTGAACTTGATCTTCTTATTAATCCAGGAAAACACTTATTGCAAAGCTTTCAAATGTACCAACTGTGTAACTGAGGAAATTATGAAGTATCAATTGATACATGTTTGATAATATATAAGAGCGAGATCTCTTTGAGAGGCTATACTGGGTAAAGACTTTTTTTTTTATCTATTTTACCTACAAGTGCTTTGACTTATATAAATATACATAAGATTTAATTCTGTATTAGAGCATCACTAAAGTAACATTTTCATAATAAATACTAATACATATAAAATCAAATAAACTATTTCTATCCACTAATTTCACTCTTAAAATCAGTAAAATGGAAGTAAATTTAAAACTTATCTTGAAAAGTTAAATTTTACTTTAAGTAGCTACAAAAATTCATCTGTAAAGGTATTTTTCAAAAGTGTATGTGTGTATGAATGCTGAGATTTTCCTTTGTGTTCATCCTTCACTTTATGACTCCCTTACCATTTCCATTAATATTTCTCTAGTTTGCTAAATGTGTTATGCGCCCTGTCTAACTTTCCCTCTCAAAGAATTAACGAAATGTAAATAATTTTACGGAACAGAATTTGTTTGTTTACCGCACAAAGTTACGACAACAGTCGAAGTTGTCATCGAACTTATCAACTAGATGCATTTAGTGCCGTATCTTCTTTATGTTCTCTTCTCTTCGCCAGTTCATGCCTTCATTACGGAAGATAGTTATAATCCAAATAATTTACTGTGGTTTACCGCTGGTTCTTTTACAACTGGAAAACCGTGATACTCCTTTCATTAAAGCTAGATATTGTCTATGTTTATTTACCCAATTAAAATTTCCTCTCTTGTTCGCTATAGTAGATACAAACAACAGATTTCCTTTTATGCTGGTCTCTTAATTAGAAGCTTATTTGTTATGCAAACACTGTACTTCCCCCAAAAATGTCACAACAACAACAACTCCCGTGCAACAGAAAATGAAAACGTTACAAAAACACGATGGCCTTTCAAAAATAAAAGCCTATTACAAATGACAATTCCCACTGCAACAAATTTTTTTTGAACCCATAAATCAATTTATACAGTACATTAAAATTAAACATTCTACAATCAAACATCCGTATTTTAAAAGAATGGAATTTTTCTACAAAACATCCATCCCCATCGCAATGAGAAATAACACCTAGTATAAACCATGTTACACAAGTAAAAAATAAAAGCTTCAAAACCATATTCCATCGTAGAGAAAAATGAATATACACTGCAAACACGCAAAGCAAAATTTGCATTTACATAGTCCTATTATTCAAATAATTTTTCTTATACAAATCATGTTCAGGGCTTAGACCCTATGATGTATAGTTATTTACGTATAAAGACACCAACTTTATCAATCCTTCTGCTTTAGGAAAGTTGGCAATTATTGTACCCTGTAAAAATATATAATTCTTTTTTATTATAAAGAAAATTCAGGTCAGATGTGTTTCTATCCGCGGGTATTTTCATGCTGGTATATTAGCATCGCTCCACAGTTTCCCTCTTGAAACAACAGCTCACTAATTTTAGACTGTTCAGCTTATTTGTTCATTTTCCCATACAATAATTAGTTACGCTGTCATAATTATATTATGAGATACTTTCTGAACGGAGACATGCACTAGAACAGGTTTAATAATAAATTAACTTGTTTACTTTTGCATTATTTATTCACGTATTACCTACTTAATTAGCTATATTGTAATATTTTCAAAGAAGTCTGCATCATAATGGACCGCAAGTATTTATTGCTAGGGACACTTTAATAAATGATATTTAACCAACAGTGAGAGGTAACCAAAATTCTTTAGCATTAAAATTGTCATACAACTGGACAAGACTATAATTCGTGCAACTGACCTGATCTGAATACGAATAATGATTTAATTAATGTTTAGATTGTGTGTGACATAGTTACAGCATCAGCAACGTTTGAAAGTTGCAGAACCATGACCAAACCTTTCTAGATTCCAGATCGTATTTTTCTTTTTTCACAGACTTGCCAGAGACTTTAGATTGTTTTACGCACACCTGGATAGAATTACTTGGCAGTCACTACATTTCATTGCTATAAAAGATACCAACAATCTTTGCAGGGCATTCAAAATGTTATGTTATTGTGTGTTAAGCTAATGTAAGCAAAGAGCACACATCATGTAAACTCGTGCACACACATGTGGATATTAAATCATTGAGAGAGAGAGAGAGAGAGAGAGAGAGAGAGAGAGAGAGAGGGGTTACCTCTTATTACAAAGAACCTAACTCAAGAAAAAACAAACTTTAAATCATTTATGATATAAAAAAAAAAAACAGAACACAGTTGCTACCAATGTTCACTTAAACTTCCGCATCCATAAACTTGACCTGGGTACCAACCGCTGTCAGGTCTCATCCCCATCCCCCTAAATTTGTAACAATCGTACTCCTCGGGGAAAGTTGCTTCTTTGACCAGGAAGGGGGAAAAATTCGAAACTTGCATTGGGAGCGGGTGATATCTGTGGATTATACGTGATATCTGTGGATTATACGAAGTGACAAAAAACTAAATATTACTTCGGATATATCTGCAAAAAAACCAAACACTTCTGCAAATAACAGCTGAAAAACCTTTTCTCATAAAAAGAATACAAGGGCAACCACACAGCAGTAACCAAGATGTCCGTTATTGTTTAGCATAAATTTGATCGAAGGACGTCCGAATATTACCAGCAGAGAGAGTTTTTTTTGCAATTACAAACAATTCCACAGACGAAGAAATCATTATAGCAATGACTGTACAATCATATTTTCTTCCAAACGATAAAGACTTCCAAAAACTTTCATGCTATTGTTCTTTCCACGTAACTTCAATTAAGTTTTCCGTCGATCACCTCCTTAGCTGCTCCCTATATCCAAAGATAGCTCAATCACTTTTGAGGCACTCGCTCGATGAAATGGCCACGGATGTGCCTCAATTGACAGGTTTCCTTCACCTCTTTTGAGTCAATAACCTCCTCCTCCTCCTCCTCGGGCTTGCTACGATTGTTAATGGACTCCAAATGTGGAGAGATTCTCTTGACCTCAAATTCAGGGTCTGTCGATGGTTATCTTTTCTAATTATAGTTTAAGATTTTTGTTATCACTGTTGTTTCTGTGGTGTTATTTACCAGAGAAATTTGCATTGATTATCACCATAATGACAAGCATTACTGTGATCATTTCCCTTTGTGTTATTCACTAAATACATATAAATATCCAAGCTGCGCATTGTGATTGTGTGTGTGTGTGTGTGTGTGTGTGTGTGTGTGTGTGTGTGTGTGTGTGAGAGAGAGAGAGAGAGAGAGAGAGAGAGAGAGAGAGAGAGTTTGTTTGTGTGTGTGTGTGCTGAGGAAACTTGCTAATTTATCTCTCGGTCTTTGGATCCTTTCAGATACGTACGTCGTTTGAAAGCCTTTCTCTTCACGATTTTATATTCGAAAAGAAGCCCTCCTTACGGAATTAACAATATACAATGTCAATGTAAGAGTTAAAAAATGATAGGTATATTACAATAATTAAAAACCAATATACCCATGTAATTTTGAATATTTGGATAAAAAAAGGCTTGATAAACTGCAAACTTTTCTTTAAACAACTGGCGGTATTTCCTTCCTTTCCTTAAAAAATTTCCATAAGTTACAGAGGAAAATACCTAATATACAGACGAAAGGGTTCCTTAAGATAACAATGAAGTGGTTCCTAATCTCTTTCTTAGTCATCATCATCCCAAGACTCGGCAGTTATGAGGAGAAAAATTTGAAAGAACACGACAAAGTGATTATGAGCCGCAATCAGATTTAATTCAAATCTAAACTCCTAATTCCATACAGCATCTGGGAAGAAGAATGTCTATCCAACACCTACAAAATTCAGGTTGAAAAAAACACCAGATTCTGCTAATTTAAATTAAATTACGTTTCCTCATCACCCCTTTCTGCCTCTCTCTCTCTCTCTCTCTCTCTCTCTCTCTCTCTCTCTCTCTCACCTTCCTAAGTGCTACTATTTGTACAGCTTCCTGTCACTTTATCCTTAGTTATACACTTTCAAATATAACCGGAAAATGGAGACATACAAATGAATACATACACAATGTTTTCACATCACACAGGGATGTAACTCTTAACAAAAGTAACAATTCTACTTAGCAATACAAGGTATGAATTTACCTCAAAGGACACTTCTTCCTGTTATGAATAAACAAATATATACAATTATATATATATATATATATAGCAATACAAGGTATATATATATTACATCACAGGACATTATTCCTCATACATTATGAACAGGTAAAAAAATAAGAGGCGAGGTGTAGATCCTGACCGGTTTCGACTTTATTTCCAAGCCATCTGATAAACGAATCTCGTGTTAAAAGTGATTATAATCCTATATATATATGATTATAATCATACCTTATCTCTCACTGAGGATGTAACTCAAAACCTGGATTACCAAAAATAGAATTTATTCAGAAAATTTAACATGGGGCTAATAATTAAAAGAAACGGGTCTTAAACCCAGGGTTCAAAAAATGGAAATTGAAATAAAAAACATGTACGATGGGAAATCAAATAGAACATGGGAATCAAATAAAAACTAAAGTCAACATCCCTTTTCCCCATCATCATTAATTAAGTCATAATATTATCCAAGTCTATGACCCCTAATTCTTACAGTCTTAAGTCGCTGTTCCGATAATAAAACCACTTTCCCCATCGGCCATTTTAAACGCTCATTTAACCAGGCACATAACCTCCCCAAACAATCATGTGACCAATGAAACATTCCTGGGAAAAAAAAATGGAACCAACACTATTTGACACCCACCTTATAAATACACGAGACAAAATTTTAAATAATTGTCAAAAGGTAACAATCACTAATTAATAACAGTAACACTTGTTAGGTTACTAAGTTCAAAGTTTAACACTTACATTCCGCAAAGGGAATTCCAATTCCTAATGTGTCCCCAACACACGTGCATCCAGGCACTACTGCTTCTGAAGAGGGAGTGAACAATCTATTACAGTATTCTTTGCTTGAAGCATATCGGAACACACATGAACTCACACACGCTCCCATGTCACACCCACAACATCCGGCAATGGAAAAATCCACCACGGACATGTGATCTGCTTCCAAGTGGCCCGTGAACATTTCCGAGCCATCGGCCTCTCAACTGTTAACTTCACTCCCAATCCCACGTGAACGAAGGAAAGCTGAAAGGCATTTGCCAATGTAATGATCACGCCACCTGCGAGACCGCTGAATATACGAACACATACCCCAGCCTGCGAGGTCACTGAATATGAATAAAAATAAAAGATTTATATATATATATATATATATATATATATATATATATATATATATATATATATATATATACATATATATATATATATACATATATATGTGTGTGTGTGTGTATGTGTGTGTGTGTGTGTATGTATACACACATATAATATATAAATTATACATAAATACATATATGTATTTATGTATAATTTATACTAACCCACATTGTAGTGAAGATGTCAAGAACTTTGTACAAAATTGTGAGGTTTGTAATAGAAACAAGGGTAACGTAAATCCAAAGGCTCCACTTGAAAAATATCCATCGGAACTCCAACCGTTCCAACGCGTGGCAATGGATTTTTAGGTCCATTTCCTACCACTGTTAGGGGGAATAAACAAATACTAGTCTTTCTAGACTACCTAACAAGATATGTAGAGATTGTACCAGTAAGAAGTAGAGATGTCATTACAGTAGCAGAAGCTCTTAAATCTAGAATTATCACGAGACATTCATGTCCACAAGTTCTTCTTTCTGATAACGCAGCTGAATTTACTAGCGAACTTTTAAGAAAATTATGTTAATTTTATGAAATAAATAAATGTCAAATAACAGCATATAAACCAAGTTCAAATGGAGCAGTGGAAAGAACAAATCGTAAAATAAAGGATATCCTGAAAACTTTAGTTAAACCTAATACAGAAGACTGGGATTTAACTTTGGAAGACGTACAGTTCACTATAAATAATACTGTAAATGAAACAGCAGGAGAATCACCGCACTACTTATTATACGGATATCAAAAACGCCTACCAAATACCTTACTAGATGATGCAACACCACCCCGACATATTTATAATTATGATGACTATATTGCATGGAAAACTAGACGTACTTATGAAACGATCAAACAGACGAGGACTACTGTAGACTTAATGAGTCTCAAAGGGTTCAAGCAAGGTCCTATGACAAAAATACGGCTAAACCATACATTATAGTAGGTGCTCAGGTATATGTTCAGAATCATATTCCAGAAGGTCCTAATGTAAAAGTTTCTCCTAAATTTCATAGTCCTTATAGAGTATTAGAAGTGTTAAAATTAAATAAGCTTAGGATCATAAATGAGAGTGATCTAAAAGAAAGAATTGTTCATTGCAATCATGTGAAGGTAATAAAAACAGACGCTTGGTCCACTAAAAAACTAAAAGAAATATTGAAAGAAGATAAGGAAGAACAGATAAACAAAGATATGAGCTAAGAAAAAGATAAATTTATGCAGTGTTGAACTGTCATATGTAAACTGTATTTGTAGAAATTAAAATACCTCATGTATATAGAATATCTGATAAGGCTTATTCTTCTTACAGATACAAACATGCGGCTCCTATTGGTTATCATAACACTGCTTTGTGTGTCATCCGAAGTGGTCATCCGAAAGGGTGCACTACTAGAGAAAAAGGGATCTGTGAAATTAATAAAGGATTTAGGAATTGTAAGTATAGATATATCTTCAGTGCTTATCAATGAAATGACGTTGAAAGATGTTCAAAAAGAACTCAAATTAATAATACAGAAAAGTGATAATAACAGTGCATTACCATTGTTGGAAAGATTACATAATGACATAGGAAATGTATTAAATACAAGGTCCAAAAGATCCCTCTTACCTTTTATGGGAACAGCACTTAATCAACTATTTGGAGTAGCAACTGAATCTTACGTAGAAAAAGAAAAGGCCCGAATTGATAAATTGGAACAATGGGCAGCAACAAGAGGAACAGTGTTAAATAAAATAATAACTTTTCAAAACTTAAATGCCCAAGAAATAGAAAAGCTAAAGGTATTCATTAATAAAGTAAACAAAAACATCACGAAAGAACTGAATGTGTTAGAAAACCAACAGTTTCTGAGTAATTTTATTCTGAATAGTGAATTAATCTTGCAAGAACATAGAGACATGTTAAATGCCATTTTGTTAGCTTATAAGGGAATGTTAAGCCCAACATTAATCACTCCTAAAGAATTACAAGATATAATTAATAATTTTTTGGTAGAGAGGCATTGTACCCCTATGGTAAGGGAAGCTATGACTTATTATGGTTTAATAACCACCAAGGTGGTTAAAAATAAAATTATTTTAGTGTTACCATTTAATCAAAACGATGCAGATGTACTGATGTCCATATATCCTTTCCCCATGTTGATAAAGGAAAATATAATCATTTTAAATGTCAACAACATCCATTTTGCATTAGAAGAACATGGGTTGATGATGTCATTTATTACTGATGTTCAATTAAAAGATAGCATAATTTTAAAGGAAAGGGAATACATCTGCAACCTTCATAACCTTTACGAACTACTAATGCCTATCCTTGTGTTCAAGAAATAATTGAAAATAAAAATCAAGAAAAAATGGCATGTACCCAATTATCTAAACACAGCTTTGTTTCCTAGTAGAACGGACAATTTTTGTATTTTCACTAGATACTGTAACAGCCATAACCAACTGCCATAATCTAAGTACAGAAATTAATTTCAGTAATGTTCATGCTTTTGACAAGACATGCAAGTTAGTAATTCCAAACCATTTATATTATGAACCTCATGTTTATACTGAAATACAATACAAAAGGAAGGTCCCATACACGAAATATTCTAAGAATATCAAGGAGTTTCACTTGTCTCAATTAGAATTAAAACAACTGAACGAGTTTCCATTGGTAGACAAGTTTTTCTACTTCAAAGAAAAGGTTTCACCAATTTTATCTCTGTTCAATTTGATCATAACACTGCTTGTGATTAAGGTGTTTGCAATTTTAGTCAAATGTATAGTGATTTCAAATATTGAGAAGATTATAACAGAAATAAAAAGGGCCAAGGAAGAAGAATAATGTTCTTATAGACATGATTTATTGCCAGTTTCTCTATATGTTGTTGATTTCATTGTGTATTCACTATTGCAATTAACCATTTTACATTGTGAGAATTCAATGTATGTATGAATATTTCTTTTAACTAATAATTCATTGTATAATGTATGAATTTTCTACAATGTATTACTGATTTGTTTTTAACATTAGTACATTGACACAATTTGTGCAATGTTTTGAAAGTGTTAGCTTATGGGCAATCATATGAATGCTTTATTCTATGTGTAAGTTTACACTTATTCGTTGAACTATAGTTTTGTTGTCACACTGAGGGCAGTGTGAAATAGCATGACCGAGTGGTGTTAGGTAAATTATTTAGGGAGAATAGAAAGAAAGAGAGAGAGAAAAATAGAATAAAAAGAGAGACAAAGAAGGAGAATAAAAAGAGAGAAAAGAGAGAGAGAACAATAATTAAGCCTGGGTTATTTTGCATCGAGAGAGACTAGAAGTGCTGATTGATGCAAAACACCTTCCACGAACTCAAAACAGTGAGCGAGTATATCGCACCCAGGGCCAAAAAACCGATCGTAAAATCTGGAAACTGTGGCCTCATGATTTAGCTTACTCAGGGATTACTCAGCACCTTGTCAAAAGCTAACGCCAGCCATATCTATAACCCCGCCTTCAATAGGAGGCATTTTCATGGAAATTCCATGGAATTGGGGCTGGACAAAGTGATGTACTTCAACACCCTCCAATCAAACATTCTAGGGAGGGGTCTTTTACACCCCCTCCTAAAAATATCATTTCCAATCAAATCCTCTAAGGAGAGATTTGAACAACCACCACCCATGTCCTTCCCAATCAACTGTTTGAGGGGACAGATAAATTCTTCCAATAGGACACTGGAAGGAGGAGGAATTGCAGATAACAAGAAAACCCAGGGGTTCCAGAGAAACAAGAGGAGAGCAGAGCAGCATTCGAGTTCACATCCACCACAGGGAGAGTTAAATCTCTCCTTGCTTTCGTGCTCCCAAAACAGACTGAATTGAACTGTCTTATAAGAGTGATTTAGTTTTCATAACTGTACCTGTAAATTATACTTAAGTTTCTAGTTAACTTTCGTCATTAAAGTAAGAAACTACAATCTCATCTCTATTACGCCTTTCTGAGAGATACCAGTCGACACTAAGAAGAATCTTGCAGGTGAGAGGGAATAAAAAAATTTAGTCAGGCATGACACTGGGGACTGTGGCAACCTCTCCACCGTGTAATATTTTGCCTGGCAGGGCAGCGCAGGCAGCAACAACTTCTCAGATCCGGACAAAGATAGGGAGTTCTCCAGGCCTGAGTCCAGGTCATCCACTTCCACGATGAGACCCTATACCAAGCAACATCAGGGTAGGCAGTACAAATGCTTCACCTCTGGGGTCATCTCCACCACCTGCTCAAAGCATGAGCACCATTCAGGGTTGTTGGGGCCAGAACCTGAGGGATCTGCTAGACCCAAATGTCATCAGATGAGTCACGAAGTTGAAGCCAGGTTCTTCTTCTGGAGCCTCCAGCTGTGCCAAGTTGTCCTGCCCTTCAGGCTCCATTGCGTCCTGCTCTGCTTACGACAGTCTCTCTTCCACGCTGGTAGAGAAGGATGTCTCTGCTGTCTGACACCCCCTGAAGCAGAGTATTGGTCTCAGCTTTACTGTCCTTACACCCAATGCTTCGGTCTGATGGATGGGAGCTGGGCAGCAGAGATGGCAGGGAGTCCTTCAGCCTCACCCTTGTAGGTTGGAGGGCAAGAGCAACTTTCTGGGTATCAGGAGATGGGAGTCAGGTGAGGCATGCCCAGACTGCTCCTTGAAATGCTTATCCCACCTCTCTGACTGACTCCAACACCTCCTGTCTTTCACCAACACCTCCAGTCTTTCAAACAGCACCTGGAGTGGGAACATCTACTCCATATGTAGGGACATTATGAAAACATGCCAAATTGTTTTTTCCTAGTCCAGGTGGAGGAATGGCTTCTTCTGGAGTGGGCTCTGTCCTGAGAGCTACTCCTCTCCAACCTGCTCTGTCCCACTATCCTGCTACTGTTCGATACACTACCTCTGCTCTTCCTGTAGGAGGACCTATCCCTAAGGTGCTGTCCAAAGAGGGGAAGGAAGCCAGAGGAGATGCATGTGGATGCTAATGAGGCTATTGAGGGGGATCGGTCTCTTCCGCCATTCTCAGAGGCCACAGCAGATTGCCCCCTCTCCTGACACTGGTATCTATAAGAGGGAGAAGAGGGGCCGCTGAATCTGAGGGGGAACAATTCTTGTCTCACACACCTGAAGGGGAAGACAAAGATAGAAAAGCTGTTGCATGCTGCTGTCCTATATGCCAGTGGTTCAGGACAATGACAGGCTTTTGGGGACCATCTCTGACCAACATTACATGTCTTGATAGCCCCTGTTTTTCAAAGAATTCCAGACAATGACAGGGGGAACAAGAACAGATGCAGGAAGCATCATTGATGAAGGAGGGCTTGGAGAAGATGGAATCACAAGGGAAGAGGAGAATGACTGAGCACAGTTTCTGTGTCAGAGGTACTGCCCTTCTTTACATCTCCTCTTCTCTTATAAAGGCCGCTGAGATGCCTGGCATCTCTCAAATCAACAAAGTGGTGTCCCTCAGGCATTCTCTCCCTACACAAATGCAAACTGAGAGCCTATCTACTGTCATCAAGAACATGAATTTATTACACATCTTGACACCATGTACAATTCTGGGTTTAATTTTCCTCCACAGTAGTCATAATACCAGAGAAATGGGCTAGAAACAATACAGTGGCACACACAAAGCACAGCACATACCAAGGAGGTCACCCATGTGGCTCAAGCACCACAAACAAAGATGAGCTCAATTCACAAAATCTCTCAAATTTCTATAAATTCTGCAATCTCTTGGCTACTGGAGGGGTATAAGCACACAAGGGCAACTGTTTGAAGCAGGAAACACACGTGGCACACACACACACAAATCTCAGCTTCAAAACAAGAGAACATAAAGCAACAACTGGGCATTAATGCGGTTTAGAACACAGTAGAAGAGCTAGGCTGATTAAGGTTGTGTGGCCCAGGCCTATTCAATAGGATTTTGTTTCCATAATTAGACAGACAGCCAAAGAGCACCTTGCAAGAGACACTCCATTTATGATGAAAGCGTAGGCTCATATTCCCATATGAACAAATACAATATATATATATTATATATATATATATATATATATATATATATATATATATATATATATATATATATATATATACAACATAAACACACACACACACACACACACACACACACATACATATATATATATATATATATATATATATATATATATATATATATATATATATATATATACATGAATTTGCCAAGATACAGGATGGTTTGAAATATGTATTATTTCTTTTCCGTGGTTTGGTATAGATCTGTCTTTCTTTTACGTGTTAAGTAAGTACCCATACAAAAAAGGACATCAACATACGAAAGAGTACACACTGGTGCTCTTATTTACAACTCGTCTATTACATCAAGAGTTGAGAGGTATGCATTTTTCATATCTGACCTTTCGTACAGCACGCGTTCGCGTACTGAAATATCCGAGAGGATATTTCACGAATCGATGACGCTGTAATGATGGACTACTCAAGTGTTGCTACATGTTGAAGAAAGAAATGCTTGCCAAAAGATTTAATGTGAAATTCTGAGGCAGCGTGTCTGCTTTCACCCTCCTCCTCAGCGTCTCACAGAATAGACTCTTTAAGTTTCATTCCTGTGTTGCGACTGCTATGGTCGTTATTGAAAACTTACGCCAGTGGCACATTTTCTGAAACAATGTTCTTTTGTTGGTGAGTTTTGCACGGAACTTTTAGGGATAGTTTTTAAATGAAATTAGATGAATTTAGAACTTCAATGCTTGTTGAGATACAAAAAAAGTTTTTATTTTCTGATGTTTGGTGGAACTGTTAGGTTTCTGAATGAAAGTTTTTATAGATGGACCTACTATTTGATTTTCGTAGGGAAGATGTGTTGGTTTCTGTCTTTATTTTTTTGAGTCGCGACAATATCTAACGAGATTCTACCGAACTCCATTTTCTCCAGTAGTAGTACAGGGTGATTAAGTAATAAATCTAAAAAATTATCAATTGAGGGTCGCAAAAAATAAAAAAAGTAAATTAACATAAATTGTATTTTTTTATATGCCACATGTAATCTATTTGTTAACTGGTCATCTGTTGATATTAATTTTGGTTTTAACGGGTTATTAAAGAAGCTTGAGACAATGAAACCAATGTCCTTATCAATGTTGGATTCAGCTTTTTCAATTTTACATTAAAAAAATTTATAAATGATAAAAAAGAACTTAATCTTTATTCTTAGTTATTGTCTGTCACTGTACAGTACATGGGGGATGATTTAATAATTATGGATTTGTCTATGTATTAACAGTTTCGTTACTTATTCATTTTTGAGTCCGTTTTTTCTTTAACTGGCAATAAGTTTAAGAATGAAACCTGCTGCTCATGGACTGCAGTACCTATCCATTATGAAACCATTGTCGCAAAATTTACTAGATGGTTTAATAATATTTTGTGGTTTTTATTTTGCGACATGATCTTATTTGGACTTCAAAGCAGTTTCTTCCATTTTCCTATTTACGTAAGTCCGCCTTTCAAATTTCTCATTAGTTATTGTAGTTGGTGCTCCTTTTGAGATCAAATTCCTCAAATCGGTGTGAGCTGCGGTATTATGTTATGCTTTTGAGTAAAGGGGAGAACTGTTCACATACGTCTGAGTAAGATCGGGAATACAGCTCAAGTAAGTAACAGGTGACTTCTTACCGTATGCTTCAAGGGAATATCTCCCAAACGTCCCGTATATTAACGATACATGGAAGTATGTTAATTATATCTGCATGCTTTTTTTTTTTTAATCAAAATGACCCTACAGATGGGAAATTTTTAATATTCAGCATTTCTGAAAGAATGAATGGCCAAGAATAAACATAAGGCATTTATTATTATTATTATTCAGTAGATGAAACCTATTCTTATGGAACAAGCCCACAGGGGCCATTGCCTTGAAATTCAAGCTTCCAAAGAATATGGTGTTCATTAGGTAGAGGTAAGAAGATGTAAAGGGACATATAGAAAGAAGAGATCTCACTTATTAAAAAAGAAAAAAATAAATTAATAAATTAATAAATCGATAAAATGTATTAAAATGCAAGGAAAATAGTGTTTGGCTAGTAATGCTTTGCATCTTTGCTTGAACTTATTAAGTTCCAATTGCACGACTTCCTCTGGGAGGCTGTTCCACAGTCCAACGGTGTGAGGAATAAAGGACCTCTGGAACTGAGAAGTTCGACAGCTAGGCACATATACTGCATACTGGTGCTGCTGTTCAGCGAATCTGGTCGCTCTCGGCAGATAAAGGGGATCAGGGATCAATTGTGAATGTGAAAGATCTCTACTGAAATACAACTTTTGAAAAAGTGACGAACAAGAGACCATCCGTCAATGGTCCAAGTCATAACTGCTACTATTAGGAACAGAAACCACGAACCACTCTATATAGAGATAAATCTCTGGCAGAAGCAGACATCCACACCGGAGGACAGTATTCTAGTAAAAGAAGTACAAATGACCTAAACCATGTTGCACTGATTTTATGGCTGTTATAAATATATGAAGCATTACGAACAATACCTAACTTTCGTGCGGCATTTGCTGAAACTTTAATTAAATGTTTCACAAAAGTTACACCTAGAAGAGTTAAAGCTTCAGACTCATTCAGCAAAGTTCCATCCATATGAAGGGGAGGATGGGGTGGGAAATCTGTACGAGATCTGCTAATCAATAGTGTTTTCGTTTTACTGGAGTTCAGGCTCTTACCCCACGGACTACACCCTTCACTGATCCGGTACATGTCCCGATTAAGGTTGAGGACAGCTTCATTTCTCAATAGTGGAGACTACTACGCCCACAAGTGTTGCATGATCGGCATACTGAACAATCTTATTTTCCAGGCCAACAACCATATCACTTGTATATACTAAAAATAACAGTGGACCAAGAACACTGCCCTGTGGAACTCCAGACACAATAGGTCTCGGTTCACTAAAGATCCCGTCCACAGCAACTCGCTGCTGCCTACCTGTAAGGAAATCTTGAAGTAATCCTAAAACATATCCACCCACTCCAAGATTCTGCAGTTTATAAATAAGTGCCTTGTGATTTATTAAATCGAAAGCAGCACTAAAATCTATTTTCATTACTCTGCACTCAAACCCCTTATCAAGGATCAGCTAACAATCCTTTAGATTCCACATACTTATATAGTGGCTTAAAAATAAGTTTTCAGCAACTTTGGAGAGCACAGGGAGAACAGAGATCGGCCTGTAGTTACTGCAGTCTGTAGATATGCCCCTCTTTGGAACTGGCACTGTATTACTAAGCTTGCGCTCGTCTGCAAAGATACTACGTCGATATAAAAATCTATAGAATCTACTAACCTTGGGATACAACACCCTAGAAACTTTTTTAAGAAAACAAAGGGAAGAAACAAGCAAGATCTTCTCCACCCGTGCTATCAAGATTATCCAAAATTTTGTTAACATCCCTAGAGCGAAATGCAATTTTGTAAGAATCAATGATCTCCAAGACGATCATTTTCAGTAACTTTTTCTCTTTATGATTTTTTGCATAAACATCAACAAATTTCCCTCTGTATATTCATAAGACATCGAAATCTCGTTACATTCTTTACTCAGTCATTTCACATTTTACTCATGGAAGATGAAAATTGCAGAAATTCGTCATGATTGTTCCCCAGAATATTTATTTTATAGGATTTTGCTCGTCTCGAAACAATAGCATACCAACGAATTTTCTGTAGTCTTACATGGTTGGGGTGCATACGGAACCATTACCTATTTCCTGGGTAGCGAAATGCTCGCCAGTTACCTTGCCCTGTGCTACCTGTCGCAGATTCATGTTTTATGATGTCAGATACCCCTAAATCTATTGAACATAATGACCTTCCCTATTTACGAATAGAAGTTTTGCCCGGTCACTGTGCAGGAAAGCCACTTACACAGATCATGAAGCGGACAGTGTTTGTTATCGACGTCACGCTGAGGGAAATCGAATGACACTAGTTGGTTAAATGCAAACATTAGTTTCTCTCTCTCTTCTCTCTCTCTCTCTCTCTCTCTCTCTCTCTCTCTCTCTCTCTCAAAAAAAAAAAAAAAAAAAAAAAAAAAAGTTTTAATTTTAACGACGCATGCTTATTGTCTTTAAGCCACAATTGCTGCCTCTGCCTGATGTTGGGAATTTCTGTGGTACAAGAGTTAATATGGAAGTATTGACATTAAACTTTCACTTATGTGATCAGCATATACGCACCGTGAGAAGGTAAAGAACTAAAATCTCAAAGACCAGTGCACGCAAAACAATCTCAGCTAATTTCCATAATATCCCTTCAAGATGAACCTAAATTTTTTTCCGAAGCCCTTCAGCAAATATCAACAAATATTCGTCTCGTCAACTGTAACAGCAGGCGAAGTCAATTATATGTATTACATGAAAGATTCTCTCTTTGTACAAGCACAGATTTACACATGCACACAACTGACAGCAATAATTACAATCTCATAATTTTCTAATCCTAAAACGTCAAGTTTCCTGGAATACGATGTTATGTTGTTTTGCCTCCGTTAGAGCCTCGATGGCTCAGTCGGTTACTGCAGCAGCTTCGGACTTCGTAGAGGTCTGTGGCGCGAGTTCAAACCCGCAGCCGACTGATCAGAGAGGCAGACACTTTGCTATCCGCGTAGACATCCCGGGATTATATATGTAATCAACGGATAGGTTTGCTTAAAAAGCAAATGGATGTTACAGACTAAATACACACACAAAACAAAGCCACTACAACACCTTCTAAAAACATAACAAACATCTCACACGTCTCGAACTCTCGCCATACCCGCGCAATAACTTCTCGCTGCTGGGAAGAAAGGGCGTTGGGTCGGGTATGATACATGAACCATACGTACCGGGGTCTAAGCGATGTCAGGCAGGGCAGCCGATCGAGACCACAGGTCTACCCCAAAAGCCAAATCAAAAGTCCTTCAAAAGAAGGCATCGTGCTTACCCCATACAAAAATGGGAATAAAAGCACGTTAAAGAAGAAGAAGAAGAAGTTGTTTTGCCTCCGTTATGTCTGTCCACTTATCAACCTTCATTCTAGCTTCCTATTCCAAGTCGACTGAGTCACTGCTATTTTCTCTCTCTCTCTCTCTCTCTCTCTCTCTCTCTCTCTCTCTCTTTGCTCAATGAATTGGTCAGAGATGTGCCTTGATAGTTTCCTTCACCTCTGTTGCCTCATGCATTCTAATCTTTTCTTCCTGTCATTTTTCTGAATCTTCCTACTCCTCCTTTTCCTCCTCTGCCTCGTCGTCGTCTTCTTTTTGTCCCTTCCATTTCCATTCCGTAATTGTGCTCGACGCAGAGTCGCTTCCTGTCAAGAGATTCGTTCTTCCATTTGTTTGCCCTGTCAATGGGTTAATGCAGTCTTGCTTTCTATGGGAGTCTTTCCAAGTTTACCTCTCACTTATTTCTGCGTTCATGGGCAACAAACCAACACACTCCCCTCCCAAATCTCTCTCTCTCTCTCTCTCTCTCTCTCTCTCTCTCTCTCTCTCTCTCTCTCGTATTGACCTTAGCCTCCACATTCGCTTTCTTTTGTTCTACTGAATTATGTACAAATTAGTAACCTGAAATAAATGTTAATGGAATCCAAATGTGCAAGAAATTTGCGTGACTTCCCTTTCGAAGTTCATTGAGGTTTTCTTTCCTCTTTTTTTTTTTAGAATTAGCATTGCTATTACTGTTGTTGTGTCTGAGTATTTAGTAATGAACTATCATGTAATAATATTAAGAGTAGGTGTTAATGTTACCAACACTTTCATGCTGTTCACTTAATACTTGAAAGTATCACTGAAATACATGAGAGAGAGAGAGAGAGAGAGAGAGAGAGAGAGAGAGAGAGAGAGAGAGAGAGAGAGAGAGAGAGAGAGAGAGACATCCTGTTAAATTTCCTAGCTTTAATATTTGCAATGTTTCAGATTTACTTGTCACTTGAACCTTCTGAGGGAACCAAGTTTTACATAGTGCCCGTTTTATTTATAATAATTTTTTGCCCTCGGTTACACCTCAAAGTCTTTTTCACCGGTTTCTTTCGCCCTCTCTGCTCGGACCATTTTTTGATTCTCCATGCAGACTAGACACGATGTATTCATTGCTCAGTACTGCTGAAATTTCATTAAATACATTTTTCATTACAAAATACAGATATATTTCATAATATAAAAACCAATATCCTTTGGTAAATTTGAATGTTGATATAAACGTTAGGATGAGCTGTAGATTTCCTTCCAGATGCCTAAGTAACATTCCCTCATTTCCTGCAGACATTACTGAGATGCTAAATTTCCGATGATGAACGTAAAATTCATTTAACAATGGATCAAGTTATTTGAGAACCCAAGAGAGTACGCCTCAGCATCCTAGAAGAAAAAATTTTGTTATACAACAATAGTTGTTGGCCAATACAGATTCTCAAGTATCAACAGTCACTATCATACTTCCCTCCGTCTTATCTACCTTCCTGTCTCTTTCATTTCTATTTGCAAGTTAATGTTTCCATACCGCACGGAACACTTTACCCGGAAAGTATATTATTTCTGAGGGTCATTGGATAATTTATATCAGTTACCCGGATACATTAAAATAAACTGTATTGCATGTCATAAATGTTTTTCATTATTAGATGTTGATGTTATTTTATGCCAATTCCATGTCTTTATCAGGGTGAAAAAGTATATATACTTAATAAGGTAGAGACTTTGGAGCAGTAGGTACATGCGTCTTGCTGCCTATACAGCAACACGATAGTGTGGCATTCCAGCCCATAAGAATTTGCCATTCCCATTAGGGTATTACGCGTCGCTGTTTATGGGCTAATAATGCTGTACGTCCGCAAATAAAAAAAAAACACGAATGGTCCCCCTGTCAACTGCAGTCTTGAAGATATTGTCACTGGGCGAAGAAAATGTTGACTGTGTACAGTAAATATAAAATGGAAGAAAACACGAATACCTTCTTACTCCTAAACAGCTTTTCTGAGGATGAAAGAAGAATATACAAACAAATATTTGTTATAAAAAAGACATTTCCAATTATATATATATATATATATATATATATATATATATATATATATATATATATATATATATATATATATATATATATATATATATATATATATATATATATATATATATATATATATATATATATATATATATATATATATATATATTTTTATATGTGTGTGTGTATATATATATATATATATATATGAATTTTTATCACACTGTGATTTTTATACAATCATGAAGCTACAAATGTCGCTTAATATCAAATTCACGCTACCTCGGGATAGCGTGAATTTGATATTGTTTCATGATTATATATGATTATTTGTATTTATGATTATATATATATATATATATATATATATATATATATATATATATATATATATATATATACACACACACACACACACACACTAATACCTCCATCCTTGGCCATTAGAATCGTCAGCCTCCTGAAGCAGCAGTTCGCCACTTTAACAGCTCTACAAGGGGGAACCAGATATGCAACTGCAACTGCATATGGCTGGTATCGCAGCAGGCAACCACCGCACCCCTAACAATGGTTTAATCCCTTTCCCCCAGCAGTGAGTAACCACATTTAATCATCCTCCCCAAATGACGTGAGGTGATGTACAAAGTATAACCTGAAAATATTTATTTGGGTGTGTGTGTGTGTGTGTGTACATAGTGTATGTGTATTTCCAACTACCTAAACGAGAGTAATAAAATTTACTGTTTACCTTTTTACATACCTTAATAAGGCGGCAATTCCTGATGAAACAGGTTACACGATAGGCCCCCTCGTTTGCAACAAAAGTCATTTATCTCACAGCCCAACAATGAGCTGACGATGAATGTTCACTTAATTAGGGTGAGTCGAGATGCATTTGTTTTTTATATTTGACTTTTCTCGCGAACCTGATGAATCCATCCGGTTTCGCAAGGCAAGAGTTCGAGTCGTAAAATGTCCCAGAGTAAATGTTTAGGGAAGGAATCTCTAATGATGGATTTTGCAAGCACTACTAACAGTTGAAGAAGGCTAGGGGAAGAGAGAGAGAGAGAGAGAGAGAGAGAGAGAGAGAGAGAGAGAGAGAGAGAGAGAGAGAGAGAATTTCTGAGGCGTTGTTTCTGCTTTCCTCCTCCTCCTCCTCCTCCTCCACCTCCTAGTTTTACAAAAGAGGAGACTCACTCCGCTCCTGTGTTGTCCTCATTCATTCGTAATGAAAGTTTCTGGATGAAAGTTTGGTATAACTGCTGAGTTTCCGAATGAAAATTTCCGTCAACTGCATAGTTCCCGAGTTATAGTTTGCTTCTCTTTGGGGAGAGTTTTTTTTCTTTCTTTTTTTGCGTGGAGCTTCAGAGATGGTTTTTGAATGACTAAAACTTTTGCTCCTTCTCGGGAGATAGAGGGATAATAATTTTCAACGTTTGGTGTTACCGTAGAGTTTTTCAATGAAAAATCTTTTGGTCTTTGTTTTCAAATTTACAAGACAGATCTATAATACCGTTTTAAGCGATTAAATAGGATGTCTGAATAGTTGAAAAAATGCTAAAAATAAGAATGACAATTTTAGTTTACGATCTAATGTTGTTTTTGTACCTTTATTTAGTCAGGATAGCAATCTGCATATATTATCACTAAAAAAGCAAGTGTGACTAAGTAATATAGGTAGATCATCATTTCACATATGGAGATATCAGGGCCTTGCAGAGAGAGAGAGAGAGAAGATTTGCTAACTTTTATTTCGGTCTTTGATAGTTTCATACACATATTTATCACTTGACCGTTCTGTGGCAACTTGCAATTTTTCTCTACATGCCGACTGTACGACTTACTGCTAATTCTATCTAGTCCTTCCTCCAATTATCCAGCATTTGCCATAAGTTCGTTCTTCATTTAAAGCCGTTTATTTGCTTTCAACCTAGTTGGGATACCTATGAGATAAATTCACGACGTTTCATAGCCTAGTGTAGATACACCCTTATACGGATGAGAAGCCTTACTACCAAGATAGTGAGGTGTACTCCAATTATCCTGTGCAAGCATCCACTGAACATTTAACGTCTTATCCACAGCTTATTTAAGCGTTATGATGTCCGACCGCCCTAGATATTTCAAATAAGATGATCCCCGCAAGTCTTCCTTGTTTCCTTTGTAGGAAAGAAATTTAACTTTCAAAGGCAACAGTGACACATAGATCATAAGGCGAGACCAGACAGCGGTTGTTACTGAGGTCATGTTGAAGGAAATCGTATTCAGACGTTTCAGCACACGACAGTTTAAAATGGTACTTTACTCTTTAAATTATTTGGGCTAGCTCTCTCTCTCTCTCTCTCTTTCTCTCTCTCTCTCTCTCTCTCTCTCTCTCTCTCTCTCTCTCTCTCTCTCTCTCTCAAAAGTTTTGCTTTTCACGACACATGCTTACTGTCTTTTTCTTTTGAACAATAATTGCTGCCACTGCAAATTATTGGTAAGAGTATTTTTGGAAATTTTTTTATTAAATTTTCGTGTATGTGATCAGTATACACAGCACACATAAGGACAATAAAATAACACATATGTGCAAAGGTAAGGAACTAACATTCCAAAATAACCTAGCCAATTTCCATATTATCACTTCAAGAGTAATCGAAGTTTTATTTTAAAATCCTTAAGCAAATACCAACGAAAATTCGTTGTCATCTGAAACTTAAGGGTAAAACATTTTACAACTTGATCCGAACGTAGCCAAGAAATACCACCAGGGACATTATTCTTTAAACAAGCACAGACGCACACAACAGACAACAATAATTACACACTCATAATTTTGTCTTGTTCCTAAAACATTAAGTTTCATGGAATGTTATGTTGTCTTGCCAACGACCCTCCACTACGTCTCTGCATTATTTTCAACCTTCATTCCAGCTTCCTATTCCAAGTCGACTCATTCATTTCTATTCCGAGGTTCTTTCTCTCTCTCTCTCTCTCTCTCTCTCTCTCTCTCTCTCTCTCTCTCTCTCTCAATGAACTGGTTCGAGCAGTGTCAAGTTTCCTTCACCTCTGTTGCCTCATTCATTCTCATCTTTTCCTGAAGCTGCCTCCTCCTCCTTTTCATCCTCTGACTCTTCTTCTTCTTCGTCTTCGTCTTTTTTGTCGCTTCCATTCCAATCCGTCATTGTGTTCGAGATAAAGTCGCTTCATGTCAAGAGATTCTTTCTTACTGTATATTTCTTTCCCTTTCAATGGGTTAATGCAGCGTCTTGCTTTCTATGGGAGTCTTTCCAAGTTTACTTCTCTCTTATTTCTGTGTTCATGGGCAACAAACCAACACCACCAACAACACCCCCCACCTCTCTCTCTCTCTCTCTCTCTCTCTCTCTCTCTCTCTCTCTCTCTCTCTCTCTCTCTCGCATTGGCCGTGGCCTCCATTTTCGTTTTCTTTTGCTTTATTGAATTATTCACAAGTTAAT
>NC_089770.1:25087071-25117071 GCF_040412425.1 Macrobrachium rosenbergii | reverse complement strand
CTTATTCACTCAGAAGGATAATTCGAATGAAATGTTGTCTATTGGGTCATTGCTGAGTCGGGAAGTTGGGGAAAACTCGCTGGTATGCAAGCAGTTAGCTTGCCCAGGTAATTCCTTGGGTGCAGTTGCTCTCAGGTTCCAACTTCTTTTAGACTTGTATGGCCCAGTGGGTAACGCCCTTGCTTTCCACCTGAGAGACCTGGGTTCGATCCTGACGTGAGTCAGAAATTTATATATATATATATATATATATATATATATATATATATATATATATATATATATATATATATATATATATATAGATGTATATATGTGTATATATATATATATATATATATATATATATATATATATATATATATATATATATATGTACATGTATGTAGATATATATATATATATATATATATATATATATATATACACATGTACATATAGATACAGTATATATATATATATATATATATATATATATATATATATATATATACATATATATCTATATACATGTACATATATATATATATATATATATATATATATATATATATATGTACATATATCTATATACATATATATCTATATACATGTACATATATATATATATATATATATATATATATATATATATATATATATATATATATATACATACATATACACACACACATATACCTGTACATATACAGTATATAGCAAATAGGTAGACAGATGATTATACCATAGTTGTTAGGTTTCTGATCTAATTTAACCATGTTTCCATGCTTTTCCTTGACTTCAGTAATATCAGTTTTATAATTCTGTACTGAATGTTGTATAAAAAACACGAGTGCTTGTGCATAATTCAACTGCATAGTTGGATGAGTGATTGCTTGGCTATCTTCTTTTGTCGAAATAAAGTATTATCCCTTTCCTAGCGACAGAAATATCCGTGTTAAAGCACTGAGTATGACAGACATTCCTCTATCCACTGATACACAATTGTTTTTACTCCAGAAACAGGAAGGCCGAGAACAATATCACGCCTGCGTGGCAGGTAAACTGCTTTCTGCTGCGTACTTTTCATCCGTTTTCTTCGACTACTTTCTGTTTGGCGAGTTTCTGAATAACTGAAGCATTTTTGCTGCCTCTCGAGAGAAATTTTCATTATAATTTCCGAAGAACTGAAACGTTTTTGCTGCCTCTTTAAGAGAAAATTTCATTACAATTTCCGAATAACTGAAACGTTTTTGCTGCCTCTTGAGAGAAAATTTCATTATAATTTCCGCATGACTGAAACGTTTTCGCTGCCTCTTTGAGAGAAAAATTTCATTATAATTTCCGAATAACTGAAATGTTTTTGATGCCTCTTTGAGTGAAAATTTCATTATAATTTCCGAATAACTGAAACGTTTTTGCTGCCTCTTCGAGATCAAAATTTCATTACAATTTCCGAATAACTGAAAATGTTTTTGCTGCATCTCGAGAGAAAATTTCATTACAATTTCCGAATAACTGAAACATTTTTGCTGCCTCTTGAGAGAAAAGTTCATTATAATTTCCGAATAACTGAAACGTTTTTGCTGCCTCTGGAGAGAAAATTTCATTATAATTTCCGAATAACTGAAACGTTTTTGCTGCCTCTTGAGAGAAAATTTCATTACAATTCCCGAATAACTGAAACGTTTTTGCTGCCTCTTGAGAAAATTTAATTATAATTTCCGAAAACTGAAACGTTTTTGCTGCCTCTTGAGAGAAAATTTCATTACAATTCCCGAATAACTGAAACGTTTTTGCTGCCTCTTGAGAAAATTTAATTATAATTTCCGAAAACTGAAACGTTTTTGCTGCCTCTTGAGAGAAAATTTCATTATAATTTCCGAATAACTGAAACGTTTTTGCTGCCTCTTGAGAGAAAATTTCATTATATTTTCCGAATAACTGAAACGTTTTTGCTGACTCTTGAGAAAAAAATTCATTATAATTTCCGGAGTTTCGTTTGAAGCATTGAGTTTCTGAATGAATGTTTTTAATACAGTCCTGCTGTTTGGCCTTAAAAGGAAATATATTTTGGTCTTTTACATTTTCTAAGCCAGACTTAGCAAACAATTTTCCTAAATGATTATAACGAGGTTTGACCAATCTAAAAAAATGCTGAACAAATCAGGTTTAAACTTTTGATTTACAAACTAGTAAAGCAAAGGTCATACCATTTCATATCTGATACTGAATAGTTAATGGGAGTTTTACATATGTAGGCTTTATCAGCTTACTTAGTTGCGCTTCAGTAGGTTTGGTCTCTAGTTAAAAAAGATATGATATTCCTTTTGCCCATTAAAATTAATTTCATTTTAATTTTGGGTATAATTCTGTTTTTCAAACAACTGTTTATACATGAAACTAGTAAAAGACACAGCAAAGCTGACACACAAACATATATATATATATATATATATATATATATATATATATATATATATATATATATATATATATATGTATAGATATATATGTATAGATATATATGTATAGATATATATGTATAGATATATATGTATAGATATATATATATATATATATATATATATATATATATATATATATATATATATATATATATATATATATATATATACATATTGTTAGTTAGTTATAATTGATTTGTTTAACCAGACCTCTGAACTCTTTTAGGTTCTTCTCGGGCTGGGAAAAGAATGGGGAAAGAGTACATAAAAAATTAAGTAGTTAACTAAATAAATAATTAATAAAAAAGGGGGGGGGGAATTAGGAGAGAGAGAAAAAAAAGGGGGGGGGGAGATTATATTTTACTTATCAATTTAATTTTGTTTAAGAAGAGAATGATATTATTAATTGAAAAGTTATTACCTTCTGCTAGAATATCCTTTATTGATTTATTTTGTAAATAAGTCTTTCTTTCATGATGCCATCTGGGACAGTCAATCAAGATGTGTTTGATTGTTACTGGGATGTTATTGATTGATTAATTAATTGAGAGTTATCTGGCGTCACAACTACCAGGGTCACCGACGCCGAATACTAAGTGTGATCTTTTCATTTTTATAGTATGTTATAAAAATTAAAATTAAAATTAAAATTCTGCTAAAAAGAACTACATATAATTTTATTAAAAAGGAAAAACAAAAGAAAACTAGCTAAAATTAAATAAATATATAAAATTCTGCTAAAAAGAACTATTAATAGATTTGATCAGATAAACAATATAACTTTAGAAAAAAAAAAAAAAAAAAAAAAAAAAAAATATATATATATATATATATATATATATATATATATATACTAAGACAGCACAGCTGTCAAATATATTTGAGAAGACCAGCTTCTTTGATAAAAGAGATAACATTATTAATACACATATTTTCTCCCAACAGTTTTGCCATGTTATAATTACCACCTGCTTCACTGCTATTTGATAAAAAATGATTCCTAAGTTCCACCAGACTGGGACACTCAACCAGCAAATGCCTAACAGTCAGTGGAACCAAGCAATCGTCACAGAAGGGCTCATTCTCCCATTCATCATAAAGCCGTGAGTTAAACGTGTATGGCCAATACGTAATCTACACAATACAACCTCCCACTTCCTTGGCATTAGGTCATATTTCCAAGGGTGTGTCTGACTAGTGATTTCTTTCATTTTATTGGGGCCTACTCTGTCCCACTGAAGTGCCCATAATTGCTGGATGGATTTCCATATAATATGGAATGCATCACGATATGGAACAGGACATTTTCTGGGTATCGGAATTTGTGCTGCTGATTTGGCTAGCTCGTCTGCCTTTTCATTTCCTGATATGTTCACATGGGCAGGGACCCAACAAAAAGAAACAATGCTTCCTCTACAATGGTGCAAGAAGATCCACTGCAAGATCTTCAACACTAAGGGATGATCAGTATTGAAGACTTCCAGGGACTCTAAGGCACTTTTAGAGTCACAAAATATTGTGTAGCCAGACACTGGGAGTATTGCAATATGTTCCAAGGCTACTAAGATGCCATACAGCTCAGCTGTAAAGTTTGAAGCAACTGAAGGAAGCGCACCTCTTCGGTTAAAAGATTCACTAAAAACTCCATAACCAACGCCAGCATTGGATTTGGAACCATCAGTAAATATAAATCTTGTATTCATATGCTCTGAAGCATGCTCTAAAAATATTGCCCTCATTTCCTCATCAGATTTATCCTCTTTGCTCCACTGAAGTACCTGCAGAATTTCACAGCAGGTACCTTCCAGACAGGAGTAATGGGATACACACAAGGAAGTACGGGATTTTTCCAATATTTGTATCCTCTAAAATCTTTTAATTCTATAACTAAAAGGAGTAGGATACCTTGGATGATTTTCATAAAAATTGTTAAAAATATTTCTGTTTGCCACAGCAAAAGCCAGAGATTTGGGAAGTCTTTGCACTCTAAACCAGTATCGAAGCAATGATGACTGACGATAGAGTTCAAGGGCATTTCTCCTGCATCGACTAGCAAACTAGATATTGGTGATGAACGAAAAGCTCCTGTGGCTATACGAATACCTGAATGATGAACAGAATCTAAAATTTTAAGTTAGATGAAGAGGCTGAAGAATATACTTCACAACCGTACGACAGCTTTGATAAAATTAAGGTTTTATGAAGCTTTAATATAAGATTTCTACTAGCTCCCCAACTGGTGTGAGACAGCACTTTCAAGATGTGTAGAATTTCTAGGCACTTTGCTTTGATATGTTTGATATGGGGGACCCAAGTCATTCTGCTGTCAAAAACTAGGCCTAAGAAGCGCGTTTGTTCTACACATGGGATTCTATGGCCATACAAATAGAGGTCTGGATCAGGATGTACTCCCCTAATCCGGCAGAAGTGGACAGCAGTAGTCTTACTTACAGAGATTTTAAAACCCTGTTTCTCAGCCCAACTTGTTATTTTATTTATCGTTAATTGTAACTTTCTTTCGGCTACAGTCATCCGGGTGGCAGCAAAAGATATTGACAGGTCATCCACAAATAACGTCTTTAAGACCTCTTTTGGAATAACAGATGTAACACTGTTTATGGCCAGAGCAAAAAGTGTTACACTGAGAACACTGCCCTGGGGAACACCTTCTTCTTGGCACCTTTTCTCTGATAAAGTACTGCCAACTTTAACTTTAAAATACCTACGATGTAAAAATGATATGACAAATAAAGGTAATTTTCCTCGTAGACCACTATTATGCATTGTCTTGAGAATTCCATGTCTCCAAGCAGTGTCATATGCCTTTTCTATATCAAAAAACACTGTCACGTGGTGTTGTTTGGAGGCAAATGCTTCACAGACACAGGTTTCAAGTTGCAGTAAGATATCCAATGTGGAGTGAATTTTTCGAAAGCCACACTGAGAAGGTGTTAAGATACTGTTGTGCTCTAAATACCACATCAGCCTTACATTTACCATTTTTTCCATTAATTTAGACAAACAGCAAGTTAACGCAATGGGGCGGTAACTTGCTGCATAGAGAGGATCTTTTCCAGGCTTAAGAAATGGTAACATGGTTGCCAATTCCCATATGCTAGGGTAGCTGCTTTCATCCGATATTCTATTGATAATGCTGATTATAAAAGTTTTGTGTTCCTTGAAATGTGTTTAAACATTTTATAAGGAATCTCATCAGGGCCAGGGCAGTGTTCTTGCTCCTGGCTAAAGCAGAGTCAAATTCCCTTTCAGAAAAAGGCATATTGTAAGATTCACTTTTGTTTGATGAAAAATCAAGTACCTGTTGTTCTTCCATCATTCTGAAATGATGTCCTGGGGAACTATCTGATTTTTCAGAGACTCGAGCAAAGTGTTCAGAAAATATATTACTAACTTCTGTGGCATCAGTGACATGATTATTATTTACTTTAAGGACTGGAGGAGGATTGGGTGTAAATTTACCCTGAATTTTTCTTATTTTCTTCCAAATGCTGCTGACTGGTGTTCTGCTGTTAATAGAGGATACATATCCTGCCCATGATTGTCTTCTGGCAGCTTTCATAGCTTTTCGAAATCGTGCCCTACACTGTTTATAAGTGATGACATTATCCACAGTGCGATGTCTACGGCACCTGGTCAATGATGACCTTGTAGCTCGATGCAGCAGCCTTAATTCTTCTGACCACCATGGAACTGGCCATCTCCTGAAAAGTCCTTTAGTTCGAGGAATTGAATGTAAGCCAGCAGTATGGAAAGTTCCATTGAGGAGATCGATGGCATCATCTACACTTGGGAAATCTTTGGCATCCCCTTCCAGCTCGCTCAAATCTTTGAATTTTTCCAATTTGCTTTCTCTAAGCACCATTGTGGTGATCTTGGGATAGGTGGATCATCATTGGTGCTGATTATAATTGGAGAATGGTCACTGGTATGCCAGTCATCACTTGTTCTCCAACTAAAATCAACACTGCAATTAGAGCTACAAATTGAAAGGTCAATGCAGGAGACAGTACCAGTCTGAATGTGATAATGGGTAGGTTCTCCAGTATTAAGAAGGCCTATATCTTCATTTTCTACGATAGATGCCATCATATTCCCTTTTTGGTTTGATGTTACATCTCCCCACAATGGATGTCTGCTGTTGAAGTCACCAAGAAGAAGAAATGGCTCTGGTAGCTGCCACATTAAGGATATTAAGTCCTCTCGGGAGACATGACTATTGGGTGGAATGTAAAGGGAACATATGGTATACTGCCTTCTTAAATTAATCCGTACAGCCACAGCTTGAAGTGGAGTGTTTAGTTTTACTTTGTAGTGTGGAGTATCTCGACGGATGTAGATGAGGGATCCACCGTGATTTCCCACTTCCAAATCAAATTCAGTTCTGAAGTGAACATATTCCCTAGGACAAGGGTATATTCACCTAGCATGGTCTCTTGCAAACATACCCCAAAAGGAGAATGCTCATAGAGCAAAAAGCTTCACTTCCTCATACTTTGCTCGAGTCCCTGACAGTTCCACTGAATTATAGAAGTGAATTTATTTCTGTCTGGGACCATCAGTATGGTTCCTTTTACAAGATTGGGAGGGTTCTTTTTTCTATTTGGGGAGGACAATTTAATGGGCAGTTTTGTTGGCTTCTTGGGGGGAATAACCACCTTGAAAGAGCCAACATCCTTTCCTTCAGTGTCTTTGACACTGAGCGGTTTTTTTGTTTCTTTTCTCTCTGTCTCAATCGGGACAGAGAGAGCAGAGGTGTTCTCTAAAGAGACCTCCTCAACTGTCTTGCTATTGCTGGCAGTAGCCAGCTCTGCCTTTAAAGAGGCAGAAGCACCAGCAAGGACTGGCGCTGGGGGACCAGCATCTGCTGGTTTGTCCTCCAAAGAGGAGTTGGCACCAACAGAAGCTGGCACCGGGCCAGCGAGTGCTGGCCTCGCCTCCAAAGAGGCAGATGGTGGAGGGTGTGTCTCAACTGACACTTCAATTTTTCTTAGCTCTAAGTTGACGTCTTCCTTGTTGGTTCTACTGAACCTTGTCTTCGTGCATTACCATCGTCAATAGATTCTGATGAATCTGTTAGGCGTCTTTTCAGCGATTCTTTTTTGACTCTACCTTTGTGCTTCTTATTACTTTATTTGTCTCTTTCTGTTGGTTTCTAGGTTTTGCTACTACTGAGGCAAAACTTAGACCAGGTCTTACAATCTTAGCTTTGCTCTCTCTCTTGCTTCCTTAAAAGTTATCCTTTCCATCACTCTTAATGCCTGAATTTCTTTTTCAAATAAATATATATCACACTGTTGAGATGATGATGCATGTCCCTCACCACAGTGAACACATTTAGGTTCCCTTGTGCACATACCATGCTCATCATCTCCACAGTTGACACAAAACTGCAGGATTTTCTTGTATTTTCGACCGGCACGTCTGAAGGGTGTGTCCAAAACGTTGGCAGTGGAAACATCTTCTGGGCCTCGGGATGTACTGTTTTATTTTGTATCTATGCCAGGCTGCAGAGACATACTCTGGGAGTCTTAACGTATTGAATGTCAATATCAAAGTAGGTTGAGGTATCCGATCTCTATCCACCTTCTTTGTGATCCTGTTCACCTTAATTACACCCTGATCTTTCAATTCATTTGAAAGTTTCTCCTCAGAGAAACCCATTAGCTGAGGGGCATAAATCAAACCCTTGCTGCAGTTCAAGCTGGAGTGGGGAGTGCACTCCACCATTACTCCCGCAAGGGCCGACAAACTCATCAGCTTCATGCTTTCCTCTGGGGAGATACTCTACCAGGAGCATATTACTGTTCTGAGGGGATATTTTCGGTTGTCTGCCACAACATTTTACAATTTCCTGTTTACCTCAAAAATATCAATATTGTCACCATTGAGCTTCAAATTTAAATATTTTTCGTATGAGTTGGGTACAAAGACCCCAGGAACTATTTCATACTTCTTGCTTTTCTTTATTGCAAATGGTTCCAGAGTGACAATACTGGAACCAGATGCTTTTTGTTGGGGATTCCTGGCTGTATTCCTTCTTGCCTGGCATTGGGTCGTCAACCGTGTCAGATTGTCACTTGGCCCAGGGTACTAATTTCAACATGGGACCTTCCATGAAAAAAAAAAAAAAAAAAAAAACACTGCTGGTGAACACTGAAGAGGCACCATTGACTTTTCATGGGGCCCTATTTTCAGCTAATGACACCAGTAGGAACTGACTCCCAGATGTCCACCCCTTACCCTACCCGAGCAAAAGGGATAGCACCAACATACCAGAGAGGCACAAGTGTAAGCCTAACCCGCTTGTTGGGACTGAGACTATTACTAGAATACAATCATCCCCACTCTGACTATGTTGGTGGGCATACCGAAAATATGCCAGGAGTCCTACCCCTAATAACAGCCCACCCTGGAATCCACGGGCTGATCTCAGGGATAGTTCCGCCTTCAGGGTGTCAATATGACATCATACTAACACCCTTCTGGTCCAAACATCATCGGATTGGGTGACGCTCCCAATCACAGTTCCCACATTTAGCTTCGAACATGAACCCCAATCCAAGGTATGATGCCCTTTCCTTTCACACAGACAGGAAATTTAATGAAGGTGGAAATATCCACACTATGTAAACCAAAGAGTTAGAAAATATACATATATATACAGTACATATATATACACATATATACATATACATACACATATACACATACATACACACACATACATATACATATATAGAAGCGGTAGTCATAGCGGGTGGATAGGAAGATGGAAGAGAATTGAAAAATAAGCTGGAGGAAGAAGTAAAAAAGGAGTAGAAGAAAAAGAGGACAGAGAGAGACATTTAGATTCAAACGGGGGGAATGCTTTCCCCTCGTTCGAGAGCCCCCTTGCCCGTCGCAAATCTACAGCATGAGAAAGAATATTCCATGGTGGAGCCATGCAACTACGTCACGGCAGTCTCTCATTAAGGGGGTACTGGGATGTTACATCTTTCACAAGTTATTGGGTTTGTGTGCGGAGTTGACATCAGATGACCATGTGTGAGTCTGGAGTGTCCTATTCTGAGTCTTGTTAAAATAACCTCATTGATTCTTTGCTTTTGGGTAGAAGAATGCCACTTTTTTAACTTTCGTTCTTAATTTGTTTTAGTTTGTTTTGTGGGGTATATTTGTCCAATCATTTTGCCAATCCCTATAAATTAAGGGTTTAACTGATGCTAGCCAGTCTGATAAGGGGGCTTTCATAGTAGTTGGGGATTGTACAAGCCAACTTTGCAGCTTTATCTGCTTTCTCATTACCCTCAATGCCTACATGGGCTGGGATCCAACAAATTTGAATTTGAAGGCCGTTTGTAATTAACTGATGTATTTCCCGTTGTATATTTTGGACAAGGTGATTATTTGATTTAAATGATCCTATTGCTTCAATTGCACTTCTTGAGTCGCTCAATATGAGTGCTGAAGGAATTCCTTCTTTTGTTATAATCTTGAGAGCCAATTGTATGGCTGTTAATTCTGCTGTAAATACTGATGATATTAAAGGAAGGCCCATTTGGATAGTTTTATCACTTGAATACGCTGATGAGCCCACTCCACCATCATTTTTGGATCCATCTGTGTAGATTATGAAGGGATTACCCTTCCGTCTTATGTGTTCCATGGCATGTTGATGGTACATTTCTGTGTTGGACATATATTTCTTTGAAAGATATGATAAATATGTGCATAGTTTTGCCCTTTTAGTGTCCATGGTGTGACCAGATTTATTTCTTGGGTAAATTTGGGTATCATGTTATGTAAATTCAATAGATGATTAGTTTTTTTAGTAAATGAGTTTTGATTTGGGTTATTATTTGTATTTTGATTGAGAAATTTATTTGATGCAGGAGATGTGCCGGCTTGAAGGATAAGCCTCTTCTTAAAGTAATTAGATCTCTGTAATATTTTAGAGGCAGCTGGCCTGCCTCTGCTAGGATAGAGACAGTTGGAGATGAGCGGAAGGCTCCTGTACATATACGTACTCCTCGTGATGTAAAGCATCTAGAGATTTTACAGTTGTTTCTGAGGCAGTTGAATAAATTGGACAGCTATAATTTATAATTGATAGTACTGTTGCATTGTATAACATTAACATTGTGTCTCGTCCTGCACCCCATTTGGTATGTGAGATTTTCTTTAATAAAGTAAGGGCTTTAGATCCTTTGGCTTTGATATATTTGACATGATCTTTCCAATTTAAATGTTGGTCAAAAATTATACCCAAATATTTAACACTATTGCACATGTTTATCTCTTCATTATAAAGATATAACTTAATGGTTTGTTGTTTCAACCATCTTTTGTCTTTGTAGAAGACAATGCCATTTGTTTTATTTACCGACAACTTGAAGCCTACGGAATTGGTCCAAGAGGCTATATTTTTTGTTGCTATATTAAGTATTCTTTGAGCATGTCTCAAAGAATAACTTGAATAATAAATTACAAAATCATCCACATACAAACTATTTTGTACACCCTCAGGCAGGTTCATAGTAATGTCATCTATTGCCAGGGCAAATAAGATGCAGCTCAAAACACTGCCTTGGGGGATACCCTCCTCTTGTACGTAGCAATTTGAATATGTATTTTCTATGCGTACTTGAAATGTACGATTTGTTAGAAAATTATTGATAAATATTGGAAGGTGACCTCGAATATTGGACCTGTGGAGTTTCTGCATAATATTGTATCTCCATGTGGTATCATATGCTTTTTCTATATCAAAGAAAATAGCCACTGTCAGCTTTTTCTTTTCAAATCCTTTTTTAATATGATCTTCTATTTGAGTTAACGGGTCTAGTGTAGATCTACCAGCTATTGATCCCGATTGGGTAGGTGATAAAATTGAGTGTTTTGTTATGACACTTGTTAATCTCAAACTAACCATTTTCTCCAACAGTTTGCACAAGCAACTTGTTAGAGATATTGGCCTATAATTAGTGGGGTTGCTAGGGTCTTTTCCTGATTTACTGATGGGTATGATTATTGCATGTCTCCATTTAGTTGGGAAGACATGCGTTAGCCATATGCTATTATATAATTTTAATAAGAATTCTTTAGCTAGTGTGGCTAAATTCTGGATCATTTCAAAAGAAATCATATCATGCCCCTGGAGCTGATGATCGACATGATTTTAGGGCAAAATTAAGTTCGTTCATATTGAATTCTTGGTTATAATCAAGGTCCTCATCAGTTTCAAAATTAAGTGTATGATTTATTTTTTGTGTTCTAATTCTTTTGAAGTATTCATCTAAATTAGAATAAGCACTAATATCTTCTATATGTTTGGCTAATATATTTGAAATATCTTGTAGGTTATGATTTAGTTTGCCATTATATAGTATTGGGCTTCTAGGTGGTCTTACATGTTTACCATTGATTTTACGGATTTTGTGCCATATTTCCTTAATTGAAGTATTTGGTGACAATTCCGATATATAATTTTTCCACGACAGGGCTTTTTCGAATATTATTGTTTTTCGAAATTTTGCATTATATTTATTGAAAAGTGGTTTAATGTGATCAATAGTTACACTTATAACTATTATCTTGTTTAGTTTGTTTATATTACAAGGGCCTTTATTAAGGGTGTTTAATCTGGACTTTAGTCTACTCAAATTACGTGCCAGTGTGTGTTTGGTTCGATTTAAGAGAGATAAATTATTAGACCACCATGGAACGGGGATATATTAGGGGTTGAAGAAGTTTTGGGATGCATTTATCTGCAGCACTGATTACAAAACTGGAAAAGAAATCATTTGTGACATTATTGTTTTGATTTAATGGGAAGGGAGGATATTTCTAGTTTGTAAATTGTATTTATCCCAGTCAGCTTTCAGTAAATTATATTTTATGGGAAATGATTGTTTTTGGTTGTTCAAATAATTCAAAACAATTGGAAAGTGATCACTAGTATATGAGTCGTCTAGGACATTCCATTCCAGTCTCTCAACTAATTCCAGTGAGCATAATGAAATATCTATTGAGGAGAAGGTTAAATGAGTTTTTGAGAAGTACGTTGGTGAATCACTTTCATTCAGGCAATGTAAATTCTGAACATTTATGCATTTCTCAATGTTTGAGCCGGCCAAGTTACTAGCATGTGCGCTGTCCCACAATGGGTTATGGGCATTAAAGTCGCCTACTATTAGTAGGGGGCCATTTACATTATTTACTATTTGTGCTAAATCACTAAAGTTTGAGTTAAAATTTGGCTGATTATATAGATTTATTATAGAGATAATTTGATTGTCTGGCATATGCAATTTGATTGCAGTTATTTGATATGACAGTGATGTAATATTTAGGGGTTCATAAGTTGAATCGTTATGAACATATATAGCTGTTCTAGCTTGCCATCCACTATTGGTGAGTGGCAAGCTAATTTATAGTTTCTAAAGTCCTTAGGAGTTGTACCAATATGCTGTAGACATATGCAAACAGGTTTATGTTCCTTTAGTATTCTCTGGATTTCACCTAGCCGAAGCCGAGTAGAAAATCCATTCATGTTCCACTGAATTATTTTATTGGTCATTGTTTGGGGGATTGGCGTTAGATTTTGTAAGTTAATTGATGATTTAGCTACATCCCGTAACATTTTAAGGGAGTTTGTGTTGCTTTTTGTGGTTTCTTTGCAGCTAGGTTTGATTGCTGAATATTTGATGCATTGATCAGTTCTTCTTCATATTTCCTTATTAGGAAATCTATTTGAGTTTTGATCATGTTTTTCTTTAGTTTTAAGGATTCTGAGCATAGTTCGCCATCTTGATGGAATGTTAAAGGGCATTTTCGGAACCTAGTAAAGTTATTTATGAAATTTCGGGTTATATTTTCATTTTTGTTAGGTAAACGATTGTACGTAATGATAAAACACTCTTGACATCCGCAAGATAAATCATGTTCCGAGTGTTGAAGGAATGGTTCTAATTTCTGGGTCCCATCTATGCTCCCATTACTGGATGTTGTAATATTTTTGTTAGGAATTTCTGGTATAGGCATACTGGATCTGCGATGTGCTGGTACAAAATTTTGATTTGAATTTTTAGGTTTATTATTATTACTATTCTTTGGTCTTGTTGAGGGTTGATTTGATGTGGTTGTAATTTGATTAATTTTATGGGTTTTTGGTTCTTCAGTGGGATGTTTAACTGAAAGTTTCTGCATTGATTTCGGTGATGAGAGTGCAGAAGAGTTAGTTGATTTATCCATATTTGGGGAATCGTTATTTATATTTGTCTTGGATTGTGGAACACTATGGATTTCCACTTGTGATGCAGTTAATGTAATCTGTTTCTGATTAATGGGTGAGACTGGGATTTTGCTAGATCGATCTATGAATGGAATGTTAGGTTTTTTCCCCTTAGGGGGAGTTCTATCAATTACTTTCCTTTTTTTATTATGGTTATTTTTGTCAATTAAGTTTTCTGTGGATGATGTTAATGCATTATGAATTTCCAGATCAGTATTATTAACCTCTGTTGATTTTTCCATATCATTGGAATTCGTTTCTGAACGATTAACTTCGCTTGTTACTGGGGAGGCCTGTTGCAACTGTACTCTTGGGCTTTTATGAATAGTAGAGGAGGGGGAGAGGTGTGTCACATCTATTCTGTGTTGAGATTCTTTATGTTTATTATGAGTTGTTACAATATTTGAATATGAATGGAGTTTTGCTGGGTCACTGATTCCTCTCACCTTCAGTTCGAGTTTGGCTTCGTTAACGGGCATACCAGTTCTGTCCATTAACATTTGTAATTCTGTATAATATTGATAAAATATACAGTCTTTAGATTTAGCATGATGATTTAATTTGCAATTTACACATTTGAAGGTTTTACATTTCCAATTTGTTGTGTGGTTTTCAGAACATACAGCGCATATAGCGTTATTTCTACATCTTTTGGTTGAATGGCCATATTTTTGACAGTTAGAGCATTGGAGAGGTTTAGGGACAAAGGGGCGAACTCTCTATTCAGTCCCAGAATTTTTATTTTTCGTGGTAGTTCCCGGTTTGTAAATTTTATTTTGACTATTTTAATATGTTTATTTGCATCCCTTCTACTTGGGACAGCATATAATTCCAAGTCATGTATGTTATTGTATCTTAGTTTAAGGGAGTCAATTAAGATTTGTTTTGATGGTAGCTCTTTTTCATCATTGTCTGGGAGCATTACTGTGCCTTGTGTATAATTAAGTGTTTCATGGCTGGTTACTGTTACTTTTATTTCATTTATGTTGGTTATTTGTAGAAAAGTTGTTGATTGGGCTTTGGTTGTTGTTTGTATTAGCCATTCATTGTTTTTTATATGTCTACATTCCATGTCTTGTGTGGGGTGTATATTTAATAATCTGTTCTCTAAAATGGCTGGTGAGATCTGTTTTTCTGCTTTTAATATTAAAAATCTGGACCAATTGTCTGGTCCAAAAATATGTTCAAAATGAACTAGTGTTGGATTTAGTCGATAGTTATTTCTTTTTAATTTTTTCACATTCATCGGTGATGAGCTGTCTTGTGTTGATGGGGTTTTAGGGGGATTACTTGTTTCTATTTTAGAGTTATTGTCCTTAATGTATGGTTCCAGTGTTACAATACTGGAGTTTACCAATTTGTTATTATTTGTTTCTTTTTCTTTTTGACTTTCTAGACTCTTCGAGTCTTTAGTGATTGACATTTTACTTGGAACAGGATGTTCCGTTGTATCATTTCTATCTATGTTAAGGAGATTCAGGAGTGACGTTCCATTAGTCATCGACTGTGCCAGAATTTTACCATCATGGGGTCCAGGGTACTAATATCCTCAAGACTACTTTGCATAAAAGATATATATATATATATAAAAATTAATAAATCTTGAAAAGATATCATTGGCTTTTTATGAAGTTGGATGTTCCACTAATGGCACAAGTGGGAACTGACTCCCAAATGTCCGCGTCCCTACCCTACCCCAAAAGGGGGATGGCACATCATGATTAGTATGGCCCAAGTGTAAGCAAAACCCGCTTGCTAGGATTGAGTGTATTGTAATAATACAGTCATCCCCATCCTAATCACAATATGGGCTAACCGGACAGAAAGCCGAGAGTCCTATTCCTACAACCAGGCCCCCCTGGAATCCGTGGTCCAGCTCCACAGAATAGTTCCGCCTGAAAAACCAGGTCCGAACATTATCATTTAGCTTCAGATTCAACTTCACTCCATGCCATGATATGTTTTCCTATTTATTAATTTTAGTAATTTTGAAAAAAAGTGGAAAAATCCACGAAATTATTCCTAAAGCGTATTTATATATATGTGGGACACTTGGGATCAAACTTAGGGAAAATAGATCCTTAGGTTCGAGAGCCCCTCACCACGTCAAGGTGGTCCCAATTTGAGGGGGATATATATATATATAAATACATAAATATATATATATATATATATATATATATATATATATATATATATATATATATATATATATATATATATAAATTATGAAGCAGGGGAGACAAAATGTTTCCGATGTACCAGAAAGGAGTTAACAAAGGCAATATAAATACTATAATAAACGACTTAAATAAACAAACCAAAGACATAAATCGATTTCTTTTGTCTAGTCCCACAAAAATAAATTTGTGGAAATATATCTATTGCACTCAATTTCCAAACCAGAAACTTATCTGGTTGGAAAATATATGAAATTAAGAATGGAAATTGAGAACTGAATAGAATAAAACACAGGCGATGCTGCCAACTGCTTCGGTCACATAGATTTAGAAGAAAGTTATCATACACAACTTCTTAACAAAGGAAATTAATTGTTAGGTCATACTAGCTGAATTTCGTATTGACGAGAATATAAAGGACGTCAATAGACACTATATATATATATATATATATATATATATATATATATATATATATATATATATATATATATATATATATATATATATATGTGTGAATGTGTGTGTGTGTGTATATATATATATATATAGTATATATAATTATATAATGTGCACACACGCACATATATATATATATATATATATATATATATATATATATATATATATATATATATATATATATATATATAAATATATATATAACTTATTACACAAGGCTCCACAAAATCTGATATCCTTACGTCAAAAGTTTGTATTAAAAAAAGGCTGCGAGAATCTAAATAATATCCAAATAAAACTTAACGAATACAAGCAGATATACCGGCAAAAAGTGGGAAAAGTTAGAGCATCATTAAATCGCCTCAAACTAGTATACAACATCCATAACTCTGACCGGAAAATTATTCCAGAGTTCCAGAAATGGGAATAAAAGACCTATGGAACTGGGTAGCGTGACTGCGTGGCTCACAAGAGAGCAGGTGATGATATTTTGGAAAACCACCAGTACGTGCTAATTGTTAAACCAGAGACACACAATACGATTACCAGAGTTCTCTATAGCAAGATGTCTTATACAGATGAATATCTGTCTAAACCATACATTATTTGCAGAGCATGTAAATGCTCCCAATCAAATTTATGCTGCGTTTTTTCACCGAAGAAGTTTAATGCGGGATTTTGTGGAATAAACATTCACTACTTGAATGAACAAGTATGAAAAATTTAATAATTTTCTTAAATGTCATACAATAACTTGACAATAATTGCTCAGCTTCTATATTTGTTCATCCACAATAGGCGTTCCAAGCACATTTTAAGTTCTTTTGTTGAAGTCTTATCATCAAAAACTGAAATGCTTGAAAGTGCTTTTTACAAAGCTTAACACAGTCTTCTCTTAGAATATTTTCTTGTTTAAGGGCATATCTGGCTTTTTCTACTATTGCATACACATTATTTATTTAAATCAACTGATAATACAAAAAATAAAGGAATACTGTATTCTCAAACCAGAGAGAGAGAGAGAGAGAGAGAGAGAGAGAGAGAGAGAGAGAGAGAGAGAGAGAGAGAGAGAGAGAGAGAAATCACCCCTTTCAGCAGTTACCCACCAAAGGCAAAAAAGAAACCCATGAGCAACAATTTGCAACGCATCCAAAGAATAAAATACTTTTGCCGCTGACCGGAGTCATCCGATTTCCTTTAACGTGACTTTGGTAACAACTTCTGACCGGTTTTTTCTTGGTCTTTGTATTAATACTTCCCTCAAAGGAAAACAGCTTTCTTGCACAGTGTGTGGGCCTTTTGAGTGAATAAGGATTTTTAACTGTATATTTACTGTAATTTTCATAATAAAGGAACCGGGAAACATAACAGGAAAAAACGCCTACATAAAACGCACTGGGCTACATTCTGTCCCGGGAACTGTTCTAGTTTTGGGGTACTATTCGGTGATGTATCTCATCCACAAACGACAAAACAGGCGACATTTCTTCAGAACGAGTGTTCCAAGACAACTACTGCAGATGTAAAAATAACCATATGAAAATTAAAATGCAAGGAGGAGAGACAATAGACAATAAATGAATAATAAAAAGGACAAATACTACATTTTCACACTGGTCAGCTCTATCAGAATAAGCAAACTACATATCCGTGAACTTATAGAACCTTCCGGTGGAGCATTTCAGCAATGTCTGTACAGGGAATCTAAACTATATAAATGAAGAAAATCAGGAATACCTAAGTAAGCAAAGGTCGACATGGAAATCAGCGAGATGAAAAAATCACTTCATTTACACTTGGCCGTTTTTTTTCACAAATGGCAATTAGTTAGGAGTGAGAGGAACTTTGAAAATGGCAAATATTGTTCTTGCCTTCTTTGTCTCTCAGTCTAGTCTTGTAAAGCGCCCTGAAAGACTGGAATTCTTTAATTCTTTTAATAGACACAGCATTAGCCATTCTAATGACATCACCAAAGAAAACATGCACACTTTGCTATCACGTTTCCAAGTAGTTATCATGTAAGCAATAAGTAATAACCACGCGCACTTCATTCTGTCCCCATATGAGAGAGAGAGAGAGAGAGAGAGAGAGAGAGAGAGAGAGAGAGAGAGAGAGAGAGAGAGAGAATATCACCTTCATTTTGCAATTTCCCACAAAGAACTCGCCTTACAGGCTACACATTAACATTTTGGAATGAATCCAGAGAATATATTTTTCTGCTAACGTACACTGATATTTCAGATCCCCAGAAAACTGCGTAATTTGCTTGTAACAACCAATGCTGTCCGATTTCTTTCGTATGTCTTCGACAACCACCGATGACTCTTCGATCAACAAACTGTTTGTCAAGAAAATGGTTCTCTGACGTAAAGATTGGGGAAATCTGAACAAGGAATGAGGGGACACTCCTGCAAAAGAGCTTGGAAACTTGTGCATGGATTCGGGTAATCTCGCGTAGGACTTGGTGAGAAACTTAGACAAAGTGGCGGCATTTGAATCTTGGTACTCAGATTTTTTAAAAGATCAAATTTCGTTAATTTCACTACTCTTAGAAGAAATACCACTCAGGATCTCACGATTAATCTCGAAGTATGTGGAGACAGCAAATGAATTAATGAAAGCTATCACCATCACATATCAATATTAACCATCTTATGAAGGTGATAAAATGAGACTAAAATTAAAAAGTGAAAGTAAAAAGAAGAATAGACAACTAATCAACCTCTTATTAATACTAACAAGGTTTCTTTAAGAATATAAAATTAAAGTAAAACAGGAAAAACTCTTATTAGACAATATCCAACAGAGACTTCTCTGTGGCAAACAAAAAAAAAATTCTTTAAAAGAAAATTTTTTTCTACTCTTCACAAAATAGATATGCTGTACGTTGGAAGGCATATTTAGAAAATAACCTATATTTATTAGTGCAGCAGACTAAATATTTCTTCAGTTAATGATACAAGCATGAAGTTTGGTACATATCTTTTCCATATGACAAGTTTTGAAAATTACTTGGTGTCCACTCAAAATTCCAAAATGGCTGCCGTTTTTCATGATGGCCGCTAGTCAAGGTTTTAACATGGGACTCATGTACCTCTGGTCATGTTTTTATGCTTTTGTTTTGGTTATAAATATTTTAGGCAGAGTCACCTAGCAAAAGTAAAATGTTCTTCTGTTAAAGATTTCATATAACATATATAAAGAAAGATGGCATCCAATATGGCAGACAAAGACCTTAAATAATCGCGTCTCAGGATTCGGTAGGCATAGAAAAATGTCTTCCTGTTCAATATAAATAGTTTGCAAGTCTATATATAATTTAGGTGGTGGTTTTATCTTTAGTTTTAATTTAAAAGAGTGAATGTCAGCGCACAACCAGGAACACTGCTGTGTAACTCAGCATGGGGTTCAGTGTCAGCTTATCTTGCTTTACTTACGCTGTACCTAGCTTTGCTTTAGTGTAGTTTAGTAGTTTAGTGTCCCAAATGCTGTCTAACAGCCCCATATCAATTAGCTGGTAGAAAGTATATATATAGTTGGTAGATTTAGTCAGACAGCCACACCTGAATTGAAAGGAGGAGCCAGTGTGGGAGAGCCGAGCCAATAGTAAGTGGGGCTCTACATGGCTCGTTTATGTACTTACCTGGATGGTGTACAGATCACACGGGACTTAAATGGCACTGGATGAATGATCGGGCTAGGTGCAGGGTGACAGAACCTAGTTGTATCCCATACATCAACGTGCATATCAGATTAAGGTGGTAAAAGGATAGCCCCTCAGCCTTAGTCAAGAGCTCATAATGACAAGTGTAAATTCAATCACAGGCAAAAGGATGACCAACTGGAACAAATGTTGTCTTTGCCAGGAAGAAAAGAAAAATTAAGGTCTAACTTCACCCTTGGCCTCTGTACATCATAATCCTGAACATGATGGGTACGTAATGATTTCAACCAATATGCCATTGTTCCAGGAGATTGGTGAAATGCCACTTAACTTTGACCCAGCAAGGCTGGATGAAGACAGTGGCATAGAGGCAACACTGCGACAAAACATGGCAAAATACCACAAGAGCTGTAGGGTCACATTTAATAATGCAAAACTTGATCATGCAAGAAAGCGAAGATCTACAACTGAAGGTAATGAACCACAGGAAAAGCATCCTAAACCGCGTCAAATGAGTCATGACAATGAAGCATGTATTATTTGTGAAAATGTGGCACCTGTATCAGATCTTCAACAAGTAATGACCATGAATCTCAACAGGAGACTACATGAGTGTGCTCATACACTTAATGATGGTAAATTATTGGCAAAACTAGGTGCAGGTGATGCAATTGCACAAGAGCTGAAATACCATCGTGTATGTCTGACTGGCCTTTACAATAAGGAGAGGTCCCATCTTAAAAATCTTGAGAAAGAACAATGTCACAGTGAAGAACCAGATGTATATCCACTGGTTCTATCAGAGCTGGTTAATTATATCACTGAAACCAACTTGAGTCCGGATGGTCCTGCCATATTTCCTCTTGCATACATATCCCAATTATACCAGCAGCGCCTGGAGCAAATGGGCATTGCCTCATCCACTGTAGAAATCCCTGAATTAGAAGCACACAGGAGAGGAAGAAGTGTGCTACTTGCCTTGCAGAAAGATGTAGCTTCAGCCCTATCTCTGGCATCTGACTACTCAGATACACTTGTGAGTGCTAAAGCAGCAAAGATATTCTGGATCATCAGTCCAGGTTTGACAGCACCTTTGGTGAAGGATGCATCAATGATGCCATACCTCAAAGTCTGCTCCAGTTCACTAGTATGGTCGAACATGAAGCAGACAAAGTCACAGCTAAGGTTTGGCTCATCAAAGCACAACTGCTTCTCAAAACAGAAGGAAGGAGCAAGTGTACATCAACACTAAAAGGATAGGGAAACTCCTTTTCCAGTGTTCATGGGCATGGCTATCTATGACAAAACCAGGAAGAGAAACCTGGCAGAAATGCTTCATAATCATTTCCTATGACAGGGTGTTGGAGATATCAGCCTGACTGGGAAATGCCACTGTCACCAAGTATGTGGAAGAGGGTGTAGTCTGTCCACCTGGTGAAGAGGGTGTAGTCTGTCCACCTATCTTGAAAAAGGGGTTGTTTTCATACTGCAGTCATGGACAACATCGATCACAACCATTCAGCAACTACCTCTTTTCATGGGATCAGCATTTCACTATTCCAGCACCCTGCCAAAGACAACCAGGGGAAGAGTGTCAGCCCGTACAGTTTGGGCCAGAGAGGGTAAAATCCGTACCTGAGCTACCTGACTCCTTCACAAATATCGCCCCCTGCTTCCCTCAAGTCCAAAAATGCTACAGGCTTGGGCTTACATGCACAGCTTTGTGTAGCTGCAAACGTGAGGTGTAAATATAATGTTGCAAATGATGCTTCAGATACATCCGAATGAGAATTTCGTCACACTAAAGGGTGACACCATGCATTTTTAAAATCTTGCGTTCATTTCAGGCTTAAAAAAAAGACATTGAGACAGTGCTCGAACATAGTTGAGATACTTTGTCATCATTCTCCATTACAGTCTTGTGCTTGTATACTTTTCAGTAGCATTATGGGGTCCCTTTCCAAGATGTAATATTCATAATAGACCAATACAAATGCTAGAAACAGATTCTCTGGCCTTATAAATGTAGGCATAGATAAAAATTTCATGTCTCAATCTTTCTTAGTTGCAGAGTTATCAAGTAAAATGTTCCATGGCGGCCACTTTGTACGCCGCCTTTATCACTATGATAAATATAGTGGTGGGAGCTCTGGTGATGTCTTCAATTAAATCTTCTACCCAGGAAGACATTATCTGAATAATGATTGATACATTTATTTCAACAATGGTTTACTCAAAGTGTCAGAAATCGAAACAACTAGCGGCCATCTTGAAAAGTGGCGGCCATATTGAAATTTTGCATGGACACCCAGATTTTTCAAAAGGGTTAAAATGAACACTAGTACCAAATTTCATGCTTGTATCACAAACTGAAGCACTTTTCTACTTATCTGCTGCACTATATCGTCTATTCTGAGAAGCCTCAAGGTTGCCTTGCAAATCTAAGTCTATGTACGAGTTGGAATCTGGATGGCACAGGAGTATGCATGCACATATTTTTATCGAGCCTGAGTATATACATATGGTCAAGATAAAAAAATTACCTCTACAAGAAAAAGAACCCCTCAAACAAACGTCACCTGCACGAATTTTCTTTGAAGACACGCATACAATTACTCTCACACACGTTGATAATAATAACTGTACATTGATATTTTGAGCATTTCCTCGAGCTTAAAATGTCCTCATTGCTTTATGTCACTTTCATCGCCCCGACCATCCATTATGCTGTCCATTTATCACCACTATTACTTGCTTCTCATTCCAAGTCGAGGCATTCATTGCTATCATGAGGGTCTCCCTCGCTCAGTAAATTGGCCAGGGAGTACTCTTGGCAGGTCCCCCGCCCCCTCCTCCTCCTCCTCCTCTGTCTGCTCACTGATCCTCTTTCTCCTAATATTTTTTTCTTTTAACTTCTTCACATTTTCTATTTTCACATGAATCACATTTGTTTGCCGTACAGGGATTTGTCTTTCAGTTTCGATACTGTCACAAATATATTTGTTTTTCTCTTCACAAGAGAGAGAGAGATGGTCATAAAAGGAGTGTGTGTGTGTGTGTGTGTGTGTGTGTGTGTGTGTGTGTGTGTGTGTGTGTGTGTGTGTGTGTGTGTGTATGGATACATGTATTTCACAATCTTTTGTGACCATCACTCACACACACACACACATATATATACATTTATATACATTTATATACAATTATATATATATATATATATATATATATATATATATATATATATATATATATATATATTAGCTGACAACCCTGCACTTCCAGGAAAACTCTGAATGACAGCCTATGGGGAGGGGAAGAGGGAGGAGGGAGGGAAGAGAGAATGGGGAAAGGGAAGGGGATGGGAGAAAGGGGAGAGGTGGGAGGTGGAAGGGGAGGAGAAAGGAGGGGAAGGGGAAGGAGGCAAGGGGAGGAGAAGGGAGGGGAAGGGGAAGGAGGCAAGGGGAGGAGAAGGGAGGGGAAGGGGAAAGAGGGAAGGGGAGGGGATGGAAGGGGAATGGGAGGGGAGGGGAGGGGAGGGGGTGGAAGGGGGAGTGGGAGTTGAGGGGGAGGGGGAGGGGGAAGGGGAGATGTAGGAGGAGAGGAAGTTACATTCCTTTATTAGAAGAGAATAAAAGGCATCTTCACTGAATAAAGACAATACATAAAAAATATTGTATTTCTATGATACAGGCTCATGCGTGTCTGTGTGTTCGTGTGTGTGGTGGGGGGGGGGAGGTCTGTCTCCCTTTCAACAACAGACCGACCTTTTATTGATTACGTGAAATGCACTGTACGTTAAATCTGAGAATCATCCAGGTATCTGACTTCATCAAAATGCAAGAATTCGTAGTGGCTTAACATACTTCTAACTCATTACCTTATGAAACTTCAGAAACTCAAGGAAGAAATGGAAGTGTGATCATTAGGCCTAGTAGTTGAAAATAGAAATGGTGGACTTATTTTGATAGTGTGATATCATCTAAGTGTTTGTGTCTTTTTCAGTTTGATAAACATGTAAAGAATGACTTTGAAAGCCTTTTGTTTGCCTCAAAATTCTCTAAAGATGGCTAGGGATCACGAGTAATTAGCCTGCGTTTCGAAAGGTAACTGCACCCGGTAAAAAGCGTTCGATATAGCGCAGTAGAAAAACATCATCACTAAACTGTGATTTTTTTTCTTCCATCCCTTTCATTTTCCTCTCCTCGATTCTATGTTTACTTAATTTTGTTACTACTCGCTTCATTCTTCCCAAATTTCTCAAATTCTTCGTGGTTGCATTACGTATATGTGGGATATTTTCTAGAACTGTTCCTCATCACGTTGACATTGGTCTCCCCCGGTCCTGGACGTTTCAGCCGTAAGTCACTTTAAGCCGTAACATCCAAAACAATAAGACGTTATGTTTATGGTATTTACCGTTATGTTTATGGTATTTATCATTATTATTTCATGTTTTACGTACATCGCCATGGGGCTGGTACTAAACACGGTGCCCTTTTTGCACGTAAACGTGCCTACGACCAACACGACTCGAATGTGTCTACCCTACCATCCAGACCGCCAACAAACCCAGCCCCCGCAACAGAGGTGATCAGTCTAACAGAAAACAGAAAACTCAAAATCATTATGTGTGTCGTTCTCGAAAACTTCATCCCATCTACACTCACTTCGTTTATCGATATAGGTGCTCAGTCTTGATTGTACCTTGCTTTATGACTGAATGAAAGTAATTCTAATACAGTCAAACACATCTGTGTAATTTTTTTGGATGTAATAAACTGATTACAAGGTTTGCAGTGGGAGGAGTTTAAAGATGTCACCAACAGAAAAGGTGGTGGATTCTGCCTAAGCTGCTGGTGACTCCCATAACATTAATGAAGAAAAGGTGGACAGCACCGGTAAAAACGAAACTTTCATTTATTTTGTTTGTCTGTCATGGGGACAGGGGTTTGATTTACAGTTATAAACCTTTCTGGCGTGACATATAGGCCATGTGCAAAATTTTGTCCGGGTTTGTCGAGCATCCAAACATACAAACATTCACTTTATGTGTGTGTGTGTGTATGTGTATATATATATATATATATATATATATATATATATATATATATATATATATATATATATATATATGACAAATAAATCTGAGCTTTATGACAACACACAAAAAATTCACAATATTTTTCTTTTTAGCAAAAGTAAGTTTTACCTTTCTCATACAATTCAATGAATTCTTGCATAATACCAACTAAATTATCTAACGACATTAACTGAAGAATTAAAATTTAGATAACCACAACTCAAAAGTTACAAGAAAAAAAGACGTTTTATATAATTATTAAAAACCATGTTGGGTGATGTTTGCAATGCATACATATGTACACATGCGTCCGCAAACACATGCACCCACACAGACTGTATTTAAATATTCTGTTTACTGACGAGTTTATTAAGTGGTAGTGAGAGTTAAAACATGGACCCTACGACACTCTGAAGTGCCAATGTTTGGGATAGAGATAAAATGTATCACACGACACAGGACCCCCCTAGAGAAAAGCTGTGGGCAACTTGATAAAAAATGCTCCAGGCAGAAGAGCCTCTAATTCTAAGGTCAGTGGCAAGTACAGTTTCACTAATATGGGATATCAGAAGATGAATAGCATTCTAACCACTCTGTATCATGTGAAATGGTCGGGGATAGTATGATTGCAACCCCAAACCTTACAGAATTATTCCAGAAGGAGAATAAAATTAAAAACACAATGTCTTGGTGTTCTGAATATTTGAGGAGCTTGACGCGATATTATTACTACTTTAATTATTACTAGGTATACCATCATAGCACAGAAAGATACTGAATAATATACTATACAAGAGAAATAACAAAGAATAATAAAAGAGGATAAAACAAACTATTGATTAAGATTCGTGTGAGCCTGCTACACCCAGAACTAATAAACTTCCGACGATTCAACTATTTGACCACATAGATCTTTCCAAAATTTGGTCACATCTGGAACAAAACTGCGGTACTGAACCTCATTCAAGGCTAAGAATTAACTGCATGTCTGTTAGTATGCGGTGGAACGTACTGTTCTTGGAACATTTTGTGAAGTTGCTTACGAATAAGTAGTTGTCCCTTATCTAACGCCAATTTTTTATTCATGTGTTGAAGATATCAAATCCTCTTTTTTCCTGCTTTTTATTGGTAGCTTGCTCATAAAGAAGTTCGCACATGATGGGATGTTATGTATTCGCTTTATTCATTATTTTCTTTTTAAAATTATTTACGATCCATAAAACTACCTAGTAAAAGGTTTTTTTTTTGTCACTACGGGCTTCAGGAACAACTGAGTTTATTGCTGCACTGAAATCTATCCATGTACATTTTGTTGTAATTGCATTACATGCATCTTTTGTTTATGGTATCTGTTAAAAAAGTGATGCTCTAAGTTCAAAATCATTATTGTAAGCATTGTGTAAAGTTGTTACTTTGCTTTTGACTAATTCTCAAGATAAATACTCCTCGAGAAACTTGTATTAATATAAAGTTTCATTTCAATTACGTGTCGATTTCCCAAAATTTTATTATAAACGCTATCATTGCTAATCGTAAAATGGAACAAAAAATAACGCAAGGTTGAAAAGAAAACAGGGATTTTCTTCCTAGTTTAATACTAAGTAATGATGTAGATATATCCGAATGAATAAAAATATATAAAATCTTTATCTTGCGCCACAGGCACATCGTACGGAAGGATATAGAGTAATTACATTTTCATTTCTTAGTGTTGCTTTCATAAAAATTGAGAATAATGAATGGAATTAAACAATAAAGAAATTTTACATTAAATTATGAAACAACTTCCGACAAAGTACTTACCAGGAGCTAAAAAAAGCTGCTTCATTTCATTTTTGACAACCTTTAATTTGAATAACAGCCATATGATATCAAATAACTAGTAACAAAAATTACCTCAAAATTATACAACTTTGATGTCACGGATGCAAAGTACATGAGAACTTATTATTGAGTGGCATCGCTTGGAGACAATGGCCGGATAAAGGAGGTTTACGATCTCCTTCAGCCCTCCCAAGGGAGCCTTTGGGGCATCTGGAGGATGATGACGATTCATAATAAATGAACTTGAGCTGTCAAGCAAAATAATGGAGCACTATCAGCCATTCAGCACTCAAGACAGTAATAAGGAGAAGTTGAGGTGGGTGGAGAGCAAAATAAAGCGTTCCAGAAATTAAAGGACTGGGACCTTTGAGGTCATTCAGCGCTGAAATGGAAATTGACAGTAAAGGTTTGAAATGTGTAACAGGAGGAAAACCTCGCAGTTCCACTATGAATCAATTAAGAGAGGGTGGAAAGTAAGATGGAAGAAAGAGAGACTGAAAGGAGGTACAGTAAAAGGAAAGAAAGGGGTTGCAGGTAGGGGTCGAAGGCACGCTGCAAAGAACCTTAATAAGTAATGCCTACAAGCGCACCGCATGAGGTGCACTATTTTTTAATTAATAAGATAGTTAACCAGACCACTGAGCTGACTATCAGCTCTTACAGGGCTGGCCCGAAGGATTAGGATGAAATACCAGGTCTAGACCATAGGCCTAGAACTGGGACCAAATAGTTCATTCCCCCTGAAGATGAATAAATGAAAATGAAGTTCAAAAGAAAAAACTGTATAATGAATATGCTTTTACACTGCGGGGCTAAAGAGATGAAGTACAAGATTCTATAGGTGGAATTGGGAGAAATCGCCCACGGTTGCACTGAGAAGTCATAGAGAGGCTGGTCAGCATGAATGAAACGGGAATGGACGTAAAAGGCTAAAGAATGGGTGAAGTTAGGGGCCGAAGGGATACTGCAAACAACCTTTAGTAATATCTGCAGTGTACCACGTGAGGTGCACTGACGGTACTAACCCCCCTAAAGGGATATCTGGAGGATATTCCTAAAAGGCTTATTATAACAATTCACCCGTTACTCTACCTATGCTATACTGCCCAACACACTCATTGCATTTATGGCCACAGCGTACGCAGATGAGAAATTGGATCTACAACGAAATACGTGAGATGTGCAATCGAAGGGCATATGTGTAAACTGATGAATAACAAGGGAACAAAATTTTGTTGAATAGCATGAAAATTAAATTAGTGCTATAGTAAGCAACTTCTAGACAAAACAGGACGTATTCAACCACCACTACGGATTAATTTAATAAAAATGTGCAACCAAATAATACATGAGATTAGCTATTCTCGTCCACAACAACTAAGGGATCCAGAGCCGATGAAACACGGTTTTTCAGCAACAACTTTTCACCAAAGCAACGGATAAAGGTGAAAGTTGGCAAGAATATATTTTATAACCCCACCTAATTTTTCCAAGTGTTATTTAGTACCTAAGTTCGATAGTTTTGATATTTATGGAGTAAAATAAAGTCTTCGATGCCGGAACCGAGAAAATCACTGACAAGGATCCTAAAACAATCCGTTACGTAAACGTAATATGACGAAATGAGGCGCCGCCCATCCACCAGGTAGGCGGTGAATGGATATGCTTACAGTCTACGCTTGGCTTCAACAAATTCGATAATGTCCAGCAGGATATGGAATAGTCCCCGTGGTCGCAGGACTGCACTTGTGCTACAGCTTACCACTTTGTATACAAGCGAGAAGATCCGCGGCAATATTTACTATAGCGTCAGTAGGTAATTATTTCTATAGTGGGTAATACTTACTTGGCCACCTAAGAAGTGTGGGCAGGAGCTGTTAGACAATCCCGAACTCTTCCTCCGGAGTGACGATGAAGACATTTTGTAAATAAATTATGTACAGTGTTAGACGTTTTATTTGTACATCTAAAACATATTTATTAAAACACAATGATTATAACTATGTTCCTCATTCAAACTGATTCCAATATATTTTCCTTTCCATGCAGATCAATATATATCGTGTTACATTTGATTGATATTAAGCAGGTAAATAGCTTGCCCTCAAAATCTTGACTCCTACCATTACCTTTTATCTGCGGCGAGTAGGCTATACGAGGGTGCTGTATGAAATAAAAAAAGAAAAGAAAAATAGCAATAGGTTACATTAACTGAAATAAAACAATGGCGTTGACCTTTATACCTCTAACAATTGAGGGAAATGAGGTATCATTGCTTTTCATTTGAATTTTACTTCTAGTGACCGCTCCTGACTTGCTGCAAATAGAAGGCTATAGTGTCGAAACCTGACGTACAACAGAACGGATGGTCTTTTTGTATTCCCGTCCTGAACTGATGTAGATCTAACAAATGAACTATAGACTGGTTCATTATGTGGATGAATTACATACACTGAATTATTTGTAAAGTAAAAAAAAAATACGAATATCAAGAAAATGGGAGAATTCCAAGCTAACAACTTAGTCCCAACAACTGCTGTGGAAGTTGCGATGAAACCTCCACAAAATAATAATAATAATAATAATAATAATAATAATAATAATAATAATAATAATAATAATAATAATAATAATAAAATTATTGAGAATGCTCGCCATTATTGATATCGCTGAGACCTAGGATGGTTACTAATATTAATTAGTGAAAATGTCATTAGCAAGTGAGCAGAGCCACAGTGAAGCGACGTTTTCCCCATATGAAAACTTCTCTTCACTGTGGGTGGACCCTCATGACGTCATAGGTTGTCATTATTGTGTTCAAACCCCTTACCTGCGATTTTGATGGCCCTGTTATAGGAAACACACTTTTACTCTGATAAGTACCACAACTACTGAACTTAGTGTAGGTACTAAATAATACTTGCAAAAATTAGGTAGGGTTATAAAATATACACTTGCCAACATTCACCTTTATCCGATGCTTTGATAAAAAGGCATTGCCGGAAAACCGTGTTTCATCGGCTCTGAATCCC
>NC_089770.1:25032071-25084571 GCF_040412425.1 Macrobrachium rosenbergii | reverse complement strand
TCATAACTGCAGAAGACGAGGAGAATAATTGGGTTAGATAGAGGACTGAAGCCCACTTTCCAGATGAGAAGAGAGGTCACTTAAGGATTTTCAAGGAATCACAGCTTCTCCTGACATGTTTCCCAATATCCAAAATTACGATGGAATACTAAATCTTTTAAATGCACAATTCAACATGCAACTCCTAAACAGAATATGCATGTAAGGAAGTGTTTCAGTACTAAGCATTAAATATCTCTTGGTCATTTTCCATTAAGTTGCATATAACAGTTCGAGCATGAGTCCGAGAAAGGCCCAGTAAAAAAAATACTGTGAAGCGGAAGCAAAGACAAAATGCAGTATACGTAAAATGGGTATCATGAAAAAAACCTGCCTTCAAACTGCAAATAAATGCGAAACATGAAGTTTTGTTAATCTCTCTCTCTCTCTCTCTCTCTCTCTCTCTCTCTCTCTCTCTCTCTCTCTCTCTCTCAATTTCTGAGATCGCTGATAGCTCTTGTGAATTAAATGGACAAGAGTAAGATAACAAAAGGAACACCTGCCATTAATTATAATATTAGATGTAAAAATCTAGCTTTAGTAGATGGGGCACGACAGTCATAACAACACACGAGAGATAAAAACCTAAAGAGGAAGTCACTCGGCGAACCCTGGATATAAGGTCACCGGAATGTCTTGCATATTTAGCCTCCATTAACATTCATCTCAGGTCTTTCATTTGTGAATAGATTAGTCGTGATAAAGAAAACGAAAGTGGAGCAGGAAAAGCACATGAGAGAGAGAGAGAGAGAGAGAGAGAGAGAGAGAGAGAGAGAGAGAGAGAGAGAGAGAGAGAGAAAATATGGGTGTCCATGAACTCAAACATAAGAAGGAAATTAATCTGGAGAATGCTCTAGGAAGCATGCCGTTTTTAACTCAGAAGAGAAAGAAATGGATTTTTGGGAGAGCCCTGTAGATGGGAGGAAAAAAAAATCCACTGACAGGAAATGACTCAGTCTCGAGTAGACTGATGGAATGGAAATTGGAGGCACAGAGAAGATGTAGGACAAAAAGACCAGGAGGAAGAGGAGAAAAAGGCCAACATGAAAAATCTGAATGAATTAATCACAGAGGTAAACAGTCCAGTCCTATCCCTGACCAGTTCATCGACAGTGTCTCAAAATATCAATAAATGAGATTTTGAAATAGAAATAACGAAGAGTTTTCATATACTGGCAGACACAATGAAGGTTTGGTGGAAAAAAGAATAACATTAAATTCTGGGGAAACTAATCATAAGGGGAAAGAGAAAGCCAAGAATATCCATTTATCACCAATTGTGCTCGTACGTGTAACTGTGTTGCATGGTAAGTGCAAAGAAAAATCTGTCCTCTGATATTTTTTCGTGTAAGAATTAGGCGTTACTTTTTTTTTTCTTCCTCATGTACAACTCTCAGGTCTCATCTATATTCTCTGTCCAGTTTTTCCAAATATCCTGTCCAATATTTCCTTACTCCAAAGAGCTATTTTTCGTTCAGGAGTAACACTGACAACAGAATGTGGGACGAGACCTGTCTGCGAAGTTTCAGGGAGCATTAGCAAGAAATGTATTGTGTTCTTTGGACTTCTTATGAACTGTAACCAAGTCGAGACTTTTGAGGGACACTAGAGATGGACGAATCTCTCTCTCTCTCTCTCTCTCTCTCTCTTAGTTTATTTATTATTATTATTATTATTATTATTATTATTAAAACAGTTTAACCAGACCACTGAGCTGACTATCAGCTATAATAGGGCTGGCCCGAAGGATTTGGATGAAATGACAGGTCTCGGCTAGAAGCCTAGCACTGGGGCCAAACAGATCATTTGATAGAGTGATGAATGAATGAGGATGAAATTAAAAGCTACACAGAGGCATACGCTCTCATACTGGAACATACTCACACAATAAATACTGTACATACATACTCAAGTTTCCATATATACTCACTAAAACGGTATATTAAAATTTACAGTAAAGTATATTAAAATTTTAAAATTCAGTTGTTTTAAAATTCATTAGACCCCTAAGGGTTTTCGTATTTCTAATATTTACTTTTTATATTTTACCAATTAAACCACAACTCCTCATGAACATTAAAATTGGTATTACTGAAAATGTAATAGATTCGGATATAACTTCATTCATTGGTCTACTTCTAAAATTTGATAAGCGCTGCAGATCATGTTTTGGACATTCACACAATATATGTTTCACAGTTTTCAACACTTTGCAATCTGGGCATTCAGGAGGGCCACATGGGCTGTTCATTAAGTGCCCAGGTGTCAAACGAGTATGGCCTATTCGAAGACGAGTCAGAGTTACTTGCGTGTGTGTCTCTCCCTCTGATATGACGAATTCCATTTTCCAACACTGGATTTTATCTGTTTTAATTTACTATTTTCAGATTTTATCTGTTTTAATTTATTATTTTCAGATTCTTCATTCCATATATTTTGCGATTTACTTACAATGATTATTTTTATATATCTTACAGTATATAGTCACTAATAGGGATGTCTACATTTGCTCTTGTCATGTGGACTGCTTCTTTAGCTGCTTTATCAACCTCTTCAATTCCTTTAATCCCTACATGGGCAGGAATCCAACATATTTCAATATTTTTCCATTATTATACAATTTATGGAGTGAAAACTTAATTTGTTGTACAATATTATTTTTTTTTTATTATAGCTTTGAATGGCTTCTAGAGCGCTTCTGGAGTCGCTATAAATCACAAAATTATTACATGAGGTTTCTCTAGTTATTTTTATGGCTGATGCTATTGCACATAACTCAGCTGTAAATACTGAGGGATTTTCTGTTAAAGAGAACTGATACGTTTTGTCAGGGGATACTGCAGCATATCCCAATCCGTATTGTGACTTAGATCCGTTGGTGTGTATTGCGTAATGTGGACCTTTTCGGATTATATATTCTACTGTATGCTGTCTATGGCGTTCTGAGGTATATGAATAATTTTTTGATAAATATTTTAAGTATGTACAAATTCTCAATTTATTCATTATCCAAGGAGGAGGTAATTTTAAAATTAAAGGTAATTGAATATTTATATTTAGCGACTCAAACAATTTTCTAGCTCTAATTGGGAAAGGAGGTGGATGATTGTTTATAAACGTATATCTCTTAATCCAAAAAATTTTTTGGTTGGAGAATCATTTGTCTGAATTCTCAGAGCACTCTTCATTGTTACTAGCTCTCTATGGAGGGACAGAGGTAGTTCACCAAATTCAACTTGTAAAGAAGACGTTGGTGATGATCGAAAAGCTCCTGAGCATATTCTAAGGCCTTCATTATGAAATGAGTAACATTTACAGCGTTGCGTTTGATGCCGAGCCATACATTTCACTTCCATAATCAATGATAGACAGCACTGTTGCTTTATATAGTACAATCAGGGTATGTCTATCGGCTCCCCAAATAGTATTCGATTGTTTATTTAATTAGGTTTAATGCTCTTTTACGTTTTGATTTCATGTATGTTATGTGGGCTTTCCAGTTCAAGTGAGTATAAAATACTAATCCCAAAAATTTTGCTGTTTGGCCAATTGGTATGGAATGATTTCTGATTTTTAAATCTATTTCTTCATCTTTTATCCACTTTTTATCCTTATAAAATATTATTGTTTGAGTTTTTTATATAGAAAATTTGAAGCCTACAGATGAGGCCGAGTCATCTATGTTTATTATAGTTTTATTAATGATTCGCTCTGCAGGTTTTATGCGAGATGCTGAATAATATAATAAACCCGGGAACAGATTCCTGGGGTTCAAGAGCCCCCTCATCACGTCACCACGTCAAGGTGGTCGCAAATCGAGGGGGTCTCTCGAAGTGGTTTTATATCCGTGTGTGTTTGTGTTTGAGTTTACATCATAGACATTCTATGCTTATAAAGTTTTTGATTACCAACATAGTTTATAGTTATTTTTGTACGATGAAAGGCAGTGACTGCCTTATTTTTCTACCCAGATGTAGGTCTAACACTAAAACACATAATTCTGGAACACGGTGTTTTGGTGAGCTGCTTGATTAAACTAAAGTCCTTGATTCTGTAGTAGGATTTTACAGTTTTTTTTAAGAAATGGTGCATTCATCTATTGTGGAAGCAGGATGCATTCCAAAAAACTGTACAGTCGGTCATTATATTTCATTACCTTTTAATTTAGTGACGTGTTTTAAGAGTTTTAAGACTAGGGTAATGAAATTTCTCAAAAAATATACAGACAAATGCACAAACTGCGCATGTGGAAAAGATATATCAAGTTCGGTGAACTTTGAAAACAAAAATGAAGGCATCAGAAGCAAAGAAGACTATATAGGTCTATCGTGCATGATTTTCTATTTGTCCTTTTATACATGACGTTCTAATTTAACTCTCCTGTGTGAATGAGTCTCTAAGTTTATTTGATATCGTTTTCATCATCCGTATTAAAAAAATCTCCAAGTGTTCTACTGTTTTCTTATTTCATTGACGAAAGCATTATCGCAATGGGTAAGCGCGCCTTTTTTTGCTTTGCCTCTGGAAAATTGATGAAAATTCCCCTAGATTTTTTTTCCCTTACCGCTTAATTAATATCTTCCTAGTGGGGAATTCATACCGAATCTGTAACTTCAAAAGGTAAATTGGCGATAACTGATTTGCCTAGTAGAGATATTTTGCGACAGGGGTGTGTGTGTGTGTGTGTGTGTGTATATAGTATATGTATATGTATATGTATATATATATATATTATATATATATATATATATATATATATATATATATATATATATATATATATATATATATATATATATATATATGTATGTATATCATGTGCAGTGTGTATATATATATATCATATATATATTATATATATATATATATATATATATATATATATATATATATATATATATATATATATATATATATATATATATATATATATATATATGTATTATATATATATAGCATGTATGTATGTGCATGTGCAGTGTGTATATACTGTAAGTGCATCATCAGTATATTACATTATATATATATATATATATATATATATATATATATATATATATATATATATATATCTCCAATGTAGCACAAATGATTGCCTGTGTTGAGAATATCAAAAAATCCACGTAAGAAGGGACTTTGAACACGTACTTTGTAGTTTATTCTACATTTTCAAGTTGAAAATGTAGAAGTCCTGGTTTTCACTCACCTTCTTACGTGGATTTTATGATTATATATATATATATATATATATATATATATATATATATATATATATATATATATATATATATATATATATATATATATATATATATATATATATATATATATTATATGTAATATATGTATATATTTATATATATTATATATATATATGTATATATTCTGGGTACATTTCCTTTTCTATTTTCTGGGTACAGTCCTTCTTCAAAGAAAAGGAAGCATTATACATATTGTTTCTACTACGATATTTTTCGTGAGACTGAACACAAATGTCCTCTGCGAGTTTTTGGTGGTTCATTTTTATTGGTTGTCTATGTTTTTGTCTTTCTGTTTGCTCGTAAGGACGACTCCCGGAAAACTAATGAAATGATTTTGATGAACATCTGTGAAAACATTTTTGGGGTGGCCCCTCGAAATGGTACAATATTTGTGAATAGAGTATCGACATTCAGGCCATTCCGTTAAGTACCTTTACTCTCTATCTAGCCATCACCGTATTGATCTTACTGTCCCCTTACCTCTGTATGTACGTATGTATGTATGCATGTATATATATATATATATATATATATATATATATATATATATATATATATATATATATATATATATATATATATATATATATATATATATATGTGTGTGTGTGTGTGTGTGTGTGTGTGTGTGTGTGTGTATGTGTGTGTGTGTTCTCATGAGTCCTGTGATAAATATTGTTTGTCCTCTCCTGTCAACATTATTCGATATATTATCCCTTTTTTACGAACTCCTGGAAGAATTGGATAAGTTTCTCAATATCAAGTAAAGAGAATAGCTGTGTAAAAAGTCAATTGTTATAAAACAATGAAATATTCTTTGAACGCTTTTCATACTATCAAACTAGATAGGAAATGTTCTCAGCAACTGCTTTGGTTTTTGACTCGGAGAAAAAATAAAATGACGAAGGAGCAGCCAAGATGTCCCAGCCACGAAACAATTTCTACGAAACTGCGTAAACATTACTTTGACCAGTTCTTTTGGGATTTTTCATTAACACCACTTTCTCCTTCCGACGGATTGAATTGCTAAGCCACCCACACTTCTGTAAATGAATTATCTGATTTTCCTTGAATTCTAAATGTAAACACGATCTCTTGAAGCCCCGGAATTTTAAAACAAAATTTTGCAACAAATATTCAACTCTGAATTCTGAATTCACTTTTGATACAGTTACCTTTTTTCAATTCACAAACCGACAAAGAGATTACAAATATGATAAACCTTCTATTTCTGTAAGAGGTAGAGATTAGAAATATGATAAACCTTCTATTTCTGGAAGAGTTAGTTACTGTTGATTACTAAGAACGTTTGTCAACAAATCACATTTAACTTGTTTTTCCAAGACATCGTTACGTTCTTCGGTGCTTTCCAAGTTAATAAGAATAAGTGGTCAAACGTTACTTTTTCTCTGTTTTCACTACCTAACCAGAATAAATAGGGGAAATAGTATAATGGCCCTAAAAAGAAATATGACCCTTAGAGTATTATACAATTTCTTGGATTGGTTACAGGGTATTCGCTTTAAGCTTTAATCTTCCGGATTCGGATTCATAACGTTTATTGCAACCATTTGGGAATTATGAAGTTAAGGAAATAATTTAGAATGGCACTTGTTGGAAAATAGAAACAGGTGAGCTGTTTCTTAACAAAAGCTGGTTTATAAATATGGCCTTACTGTGTTTAACTTTTCAAATCGATATTTCAAAAGGGAACGTGATTTCAGTATGATGGAAACCCTCTGTGGTTACTGTCGTTTACAAGCGCAATCTCACTAAAGTTGTTCATTGCATTTATTTCCGTAGTTACTGTAAAGTGCTTTAAGAGGAGCAGAATGTAAAGCAGATACAAAAAGGGATCCTACTCCAAGATAACTGAAATCTATCTTAGTAATTCTCTCTCTCTCTCTCACATACTGTAGATGAACGCGCGCGCGCGTGCACACACACACGCATGATCCGTAATTCACTCATAACGGCTTATCCATTAAACTCATTGCTACTAATCAGGGATTAAATTATGGCTGATGGAGTTCATCCTGAGGACATTTATTTATGGGACATTTACGTGTAGCTTATAACTCTTACTATTATACGCATGTATGTACGTATATATGTATGTACGTATATGTGTATATATATACACATACATACATACATATATGTGTGTATATATATATATATATATATTATATATATATATATATATATATATATATATATATATATATATATATATATATATATATAGAAATTTATATATATATATATATATATATATATATATATCTTCTTCTTTTTTTAACGTGCTTTTTCCCATTTTTGTATGGGGTAAGCACGATGCCTTCTTTTAAAGGACTTTTGATTTGGCTTTGGGGTAGACCGTAGTCTCGATCGGCTGCCCTGCCTGATCGCTTAGACCCCGGTAGCGTATGTTACATATATCATACCAGACCCAACGCCCTTTCTTCCCAGCAGCGAGAAGTTGTTGCGCGGGTAGGTCGAGAGTTCGAGACGTGTGAGATGTTTGTTATGTTTTTAGATGTTTTTAGTGGCTTTGTTTTGTGTGTGTATTTAGTCTGTAACACCCATTTGCTTTTTAAGCATACCTATCCGTTGATTTACATAATCCCGGGACATAATCCGCCTCTCTGATCAGTCGGCTGCGGGTTTGAACTCGTGCCACAGACCTCTACGAAGTCCGAAGCTGCTGCTGTAACCGATTGTGCCATCGAGGGTCCATATATATATATATATATATATATATATATATATATATATATATATATATATATATATATATATATATATATATATATATATTTAGGCAGTTTTTATATATATACAGCACTCATCGAAACTAATGGCTTATATGTTGTTGGTCAACTGTTTTGTTACTTCTTCATATTTTCTAAAACTACTTTTTCCAACATGACTAAGCTGTTGGATAAATAAAACCTAAAGTGTTACTTTCATCCATGTACTTGTAACCGTTAAACATATTACACTTACACGTCGCTAGAATATATACATATTTTGTTGTAACTTTAAAATGAAATAAATACCACAGTTTATCTGTACGTCCTCCCATCCGAGAGACTGGGGTACAAATACCAATACCGGCTCCCCTGTAGCTTAGTTCACCTGAAGAAATCCCAAAGTACATACGTAACGGCCGTAATGATGACTGTAAGTGTAGTAAGCGTAACAATACCAAGTACAAGAATGAAACTAACATTTTAAGTTTCTTTATCCAACAACTTAGTCATGGAAAAAAGAGGAGTCAAAATATGAAATAACAACAAAGTTGATCAACAACATAAATGCCACTGATTTCAATGGCATTTGATGTACAGTACAGAGGACACACACAGATGTACAAACTGTCTTTATTCCAACGTTTCGTAATTATCCATTTAATTACATCATCAAGGCTGTTAAGATGAAACATAAAATTCCTTGTAAAATTGTAAAAACTAAAATTAAGAATTTAAAAATTAAGAATTTCAAAAGGTAAAAATTATCCTTACCAAATTTAAGAAGTATATACAACATTAAAATTAAGAGAATGAACGCAGTTTAGAAAATCTTTACATTAGACTGAAAAGGTATGTTGACGATAAGTTCGGCATCTTTAAAAGTGAATATGAAGCTGACCTCATCGTTGAATATGCTAATACAATACACCCAAGCATAAAGTTTACTATTGAGAAAGAGGCGAACGACCGTCTACCATTCCTGGACGTCCTAGTTTTCAGACAACACGACTGTTTTAATACCACGATTTTTAGGAAGAAAACTTTTACTGGACTTGGTACCAACTTTTATAGCTCTTGTTTTAGTAATTTTAAATCCAACTCCGTTTCTACCCCTCCCCACAGAGCACTCGTCCCTACGTCGAACTGGACCCTTTTTCATAATGAAGTTATGTTTTTAATTAACTTTTTAATAATAACTGTTTTCCCGCAAAGCTGGTGTACAGGAAATTATATCAACTACTTAACAAACATTTCAGTACAAAACCAAAAGTTTTAACTGTCCCAAAATTAAAGTTTTACGCATGCTTTCCTTTTACTCATGACCTCAAATTTCATAAAAAGTTTACGCAAATTATTCAGGAATATTTTTATGCCATTGACATTAATTTAATTCCCAAAAACCCTTTCACCATCGGTTCACTCTTTAAAGCTAAAGAGCGATTATCACCTTATATGTCCTCTGGTGTTGTTTATAAATATACTTGCCCTGAATGTCAAACAGGGACCTATGTGGGATCCACCAGTAGACTCAAGGTGCGTATCGATTCTCATCGTGGCGTAAGCTTGCGTACTGGCAGCAGAATTTCAAACCCAGAACATTCCAATATCAGAAATCACACCAAAATTTGTAAAACGTATATCGATAATAGGGACTTTTCCATTTTGGGCCATACCGCCAACCCACAAGATCTTGTTATTTTAGAATCACTTTTGATTAAACAACTTGTTCCGTCCTTAAACACTCATACTTCCTCCTCCCCTATGTATTTGTCTTGACTTGTGTTGTTTCCATTATGTTTATGTTTAGTTTGACGCTGTCATTCCTCTAGGTCGGTCGTTTAACCTTTTGTTCTATTACTCTGTTCGCTGTTATGTTCATTTTTAGTTTACTGAATTTCTATTACTTTTCAGTCTAATGTAAAGATTTTCTAAATTGTGTTCATTCCCTTAATTTTAATGTTGTATATACTTCTTAAATTTGGTAAGAATAAGTTTTACCTTTTGAAATTCTTAATTTTTAAATTCTTAATTTTTAGTTTTTACAATTTTACAAGGAATTTTATGTTTCATTTTAACAGCCCTGATGATGTAATTAAATGGATAATTACGAAACGTTGGAATAAAGACAGTTTGTACATCTGTGTGCGTCCTCTACCCCTTATTGCTGGTTATTAATATGGATTGAAATATATATTATATATATATATATTATATATATATATATATATATATATATATATATATATATATATATATATATATATATATATATATATATATATATATATATATATATATATATATATATATATATATATATATATATGTATGTATGTATATATGTATGTATGTATGTATGTATATATGTATGTATGTATGTATGTATGTATGTATGTATTAAAGATACCAGATTTAAGTGCAAGGTTATCGTATAGTAAGTTATGACTCAATGAAGTTTACAATGGCTATTGTGTATAATCATACAGAACTGATCGAGAATAGTGAAGAGAAGTTCAGAAACCTATGAAAGTGTTCAAAAATATTGGCATGAGGATGATGGTGAGAATAATTGTGGGCAAGAGTACGTCTATGATGGTAAATAGAAACCTGGATGACGATGCATATAATGTTATTAAGGATGGCAGAAAAAATGGAAGCGGTTAACTTTGTATAGGAGTTTGAGACTACTATGACATTCACAGCCGATGTCCCGGTGTTTTTCCGGAATAAAATTTTATCAACGTACCTGACAAAGATGACACTTTGTCACAAGGTATCTTACATCCCTACCTAATTTTTTTTTATTGCATTCTGAATTACGAAAGATGCATAATTTTGGTAATTATCAGAGTAACACCGACTTCTTGTAGACATCGCCAGCAAACTCAGAGGAATGTCTTTCGAAGATTTAATGACGTAACTTATGACGTCATTAACTTGGCTCCTTCTCGATGGATTATTGGCTATTCGTGAAAAAGTCTCAACCTTTGGCAACAATGAAATACAACCAATACTCCCTTGTTTACACTTTGTAGTAGTAGCAGTATATAGGATTTATGCCATGAGGTCGAGTAACCCATCTTCTTTAGGCTATTTTTCGTTCGGAAGACGATAATGCTTGTTACTAAACCTTTGCAACTGGGTGGATTCACTTTATTGTACTCTCGGTGTTCGAAAAAGGGGAAAAATAAATCGTCGCTTGACTTTTGCTGCTTAATGTACGAGCACCTAATTACTGTTAATATTTTCATTCGCTTATTATTATCAGGTTTTATGAGTCCAGAATGACTTCGTCTAATCTTAGAGACAAACAGTTGCTTATTGTAGGTCGTAATTGAATGATCTGCCAATTCATCACTTTCAATTAAGAATCATTCAAGTGAGCAAACTGAAGGACCGAGTATACTTATACTTTTTAGTGTTCAAGCAATCTTGGTATTTAAAACCTACCAACAATCGAATTACCATGCCGGTAATATTCTGTGGAATATGAAAACAACTTTCATTATAATGTTACAATTCAGCCACTGTTGTACTTTGTCACTAAGAGGACAGGAGCGATCATATGAAATGACATGCCCTTACATGGATCCTTTATTTAACATAATTACATATGAGGAAACTTGACATTATAATCAATGAGTGGATTATGGCGTTTCGGGCTAAGCCCAAGCACTGGGACCTAAAGAGGTCATTCAGTGATGTATTATAACCCATGGCTTTTCTTTGGGGGGGGGGGCAAAGCTAATTTTAATGTAGTTCCGCACGTTATATTTTACTAAGAAATCAACAACTATTGCTTTACAGAGCATATATAATTATCTTTCTGAACCTTATGGAAGTCAACAAATGACGAAATCTTGGTAGCCTTGGATGTGCGGATGTACTCCTTACCCAAAAAAGGGCCCTATTATTCACTGACCTGTTCAAGCTTACGTAGGGTTTGCCACGGGCCTCCTCATTTCTAAACAATTGTGCAAGTCGAATCACAAAAGCTGTCCTGCGACCACGGGGACAATGACTTATCATAGCCGCCATTATTGAAGCCCTGACAAGGTACGAATACTCATTCAGAATAACAGAGACGGCTGTTTGTCGTCATCAGCTTGTGGGAGGGGTCGGAACGTCATATGTTTACGTCACGTATAACTTTGAACCCATACATTAGTGTGTTCCGCCACTGGCTTCGCCTGCTTTATTTTACTCTTATGAATATACTTTATGTTGCCGAAAATTAGGTAGGGATGTAAAGTATACTGTGGCTGAGTAATATCTCTGTCAAATGCACAAATAAAAAGTTATTCCGGAAAAACACCGGGACAAAGGCGCTGAATCTCACAGGAGTCGAGTCGAAGAATATTTGAAGCAAAGAGAACAGTAAGGGGTGTGCAAAAGATTAAGAAGAGACTTAGTGTTTACGGAAGCCAAAGTAGTTAAGGGTGAAGGGATCATTGAGCCTACTTTTTTTTTTTTTTTTTTTTTTTTTTTTTTTTTTTGCGTGAACGGTGAATGCTGAATGTGAGCACAGTTAGCCATCATAGGTACAGATATGTGGAAAGGCCGCATCTCACCTTGTATGAAGTGCATTTATCCAAGAAAGGAAAAAAGTTGAAGATTTTTAGAACTGTTTACAGATTGTGCATGGTGTAAGAAAAATGGAATTAGTGGAATTGTCGATTTTCATGGAAAAGGTAAAAGGTCAGCAAAAGCGAAAGGGTGGTTCGATATTGTTTTGAGATGGTTTAATCCCGAGGAAAGAAAGGACGACGACAGTTTCAGGCAATCGTATATAGTCCTGAGGTGGTAGGAGGGATGAGAGAACGACCTACAAAGGACGGGGTTAATGGAATTAAATGGGTGTCGGAAAGCATTAACCTTAATATTCAGGAAGCACAAGAGTGCGAGCAAGATAAAACTGAATCACCCAGGGTCTTAGTTAAAATGCTATTTCTGTGTGAGATTAGCTACCCTTTTAGAAGCTTTCTATACTGAGGTTTTCACGATTAAAGTTAAAATTATTTATGTGGCAGTGATGACTGTGCGAATGTGCATTTTTCTAACAAACTACAAACTTAGGGGAAATGGCTTAATGATGAACAGATCATTAATTTAAAACAAGATAGCATCTCCCAAAAATTTACACACGCAAAAAGTGAGCAAGAATAAGCGCATCTCAACAAAACAATTGGAAAAACTAAGATAAGGTTATTTATGTTTCGAAGAAGTATTAAAGCTTTAGTTAAACCATGAGTATTAGCATCCATACAACTGTATAAAAAGAAAAGATTGGGATGAACAGTATAAAAAATATATATTTATTATTCGAATATAAAAATGAAGGAACTGAATGGCATAAATTGGCCTGAATCTCATTTGACGAATCCGTCATCGAAAACCCGTTAGCCCTAGTTTAAATGAGAGAATCCCATCAACTCCTCAAAACAATTATAATAGTAGCTATAAATCATAATTATAATTATTCATCACTGTCACTAAAACGCCAAGCATACACGCAGGGATACGAGCCTAGAATTATACAGTACATTATTCGAACCGTAAATTATTAACTATTTTAGGGAGTCCGGTAATCTCATAAAATACGTAAAAACAAGACAATGAAACAATCATTCATCAAAAAGTGGTCGAAAGAAATCATACTAATTTGGAAATATATCATTACGAGGGAAACCAGTTTAAGTACATTAATACAATGCATTCTGAATGTGTTGCACTTTCTCATTGTAATCACGTTCTTGAGGAAGCTACATATCTAGAAGACAATCTTTTACTTAACTTTACAACTTAGCGAGAGTAACGAACCACTTTTGGTTCTACAGGTTCCATTGCTCAAAATTAATGAGATGGGACTGGAATGGCCGGAGGGAGTGGGACAAACCACAGAGGAGGGTGCAAAGCAAATGCCAAAAATACCTTAATCTAATTTATTATATATAATAAATGTACATACAGTATTTACAATTGAGTACAGGTTTTAGGTGGCGAAAGACACTAAATGATCATTAATATAACCACATTTAAGCCCAAACAAAGGATCATTGATTAATTTACATTAGTAAACACACAGAACAATAAACATTTATAAATTAAATGCTTAACAGCATCCGTCAAAAATTAATGAACATCAAATTCAAAATATAAATACAAACAGCAAATTTCCAGAGCCACACACTTGCTCTACACCATTAAATAATAATGAAATGAAAAATCATAATAACTACAATAATACATGTTCAATTATATCAATAAGAAACTCAAAAATAGGCAGCATAACAATAATGGTGACATATCACCAAAGCAGCATAAAACAAAAACACAGCCGAATTCCGAAGAATTGTCGAGGCAGTCTTTTACCGCCAACCAGGATAAACACAACCAAACGTAATCGGTTGAACCATCGAAAACAGCAATTAGCTGTCAAAACAGGAACGCATCCTCAACACAGATGAATTCGCCGACTCGTCGAGAATGTCTTTTACCGTCGAAATATCCTCTCGCTACTACTGCAGAAATCAAAACACACAGACGTAGAGGACCTCATCCTCCCGCCGAAGTAAGTAGGTCCACCACACCTGTTACCCAACAAAGTGACTTTCCGCTGCCTTCTTGGCTGAGCTTCGCCAAGGAACCGATCTGTCTGCCACCCAATACCGGAGTCTCTGCCGCTGTCACTCACACCGTGACAGATGTAAACTCGCCATCCTGACGAAAACACTGGAGGGCAGGAGAAATCGGAAAACTACCTTAACATAAACGACCGAACCTGCCAGCGAGAGAAACTTACTTCCTTTTTATTCCTTTAATTTAGTCTAGCAATATAACTACACAGCATTAAAACTGTAAATCGTTCTGAAGCTCAATGAATCCATAGTTCCTTGTAAATTTTCCTGAATTTGATTGTCAAAAAATTTGTAATGACATTAAATGCGTCCCATCCTAACAGCAGTCAACAGTGTTACTATGTTATACAAACGGAATATATATATATATATATATATATATATATATATATATATATATATATATATATATATATATATATATATATATATATATATATATATATATATATATATATATATATCACAAATATAAGTCACATATATATATATACTCATATATCCTCTAAAAGTGCAATGATGCACCACGCTAATGCAATTTACATATTTTATTAAGATAAAGGTAGGCGCTATTTAAATGAAACCAACACCATTGACTAACAAAGACAGGTTATGGTATATATACAAAAACATTGCCCTTCCTGGAAGAATCTTTCCTTCCTCACCCCTTAAAAATAATCTCTTAGATCCAGCATCTTTCTTTTGTACGGACAGCTCCTTGACTGTATTTCTAATAGGGACTGATCGCGATTTGTCTCGCCTACATAGAGTGTCTCTTTCAAGTACAGCCCTCCCGAGTTCGCTCGTTAACGTATACTTAAATAACAAAAGAAGCAAGATACCAAATTCATCTGCTGGAGGCAAAGAAGAGCGAGAGTTGGCAAAGTACAAAAGGATAAATTCCAAAGAGAAAGCCATTGCTCGGACCCTTTTGAAGAAGATGACCCAAGAAACGCGGTCAATCTCTCCCCTGACTCAAAGAAACAACGAAATATATGGTTTCAACGTTTAAATGTCCTTATATATATATATATATATATATATATATATATATATATACTATATATATGTGTGTGTATATATATATATATATATATATATATATATAGTAGTATATATATATATATATATATATATATATATATATAAAAATATATATATATATATATATATATATATATATATATATATATATATAGTCACAAATATCATCCCTCTCCATCAATGATGCACCAGCTAACCCATATTTTATTGATTTTCCCACATGGCTGCAGGTTATGGAGTCCTTCCTGGAAGTCTTCCTTTGTGGTGAAGCCCTTACAGCCTTCATGCCCTACTGCTGCATAGAAGAGCTGGCAAAGGGGATAAATTCCAAAGACAAGGTCCCAAAGACACTTGTCTCCCATCCGGCTCCAAAGGTAATTTACCCAAATAGAGCCTAAGTCTTTCTTTTTGAATCAGTCACAACCCTATTATTCTTCTAGAGGTTTTGAATCAGTCACAACCCTATTATTCTTCTACTGAATTTACTTTCCTTTCTAAAATGCGATCCTGTCACAAGACCTGACTTGTTTAGTGCAGTGAGTAAATTATTCCAGTTCACGTTCATTCCAGTGCCTAGAATCGGGTTGCTTTGGCACCTCATGTGCAATCTCCTCAATTCCGTAATTCGCTACTTAAGTCTGTGTAAGTAACCAATGCATTCTCGTTTGCGGAGGAAGTTGCTAGTTGTGGAATTATCTGTTCACCCCTGCGCTTGTGCCGTGGTTACAACCACTGCCCCTCACCCAATGGTGTCCTGTGATGTGGATTTTTCCCATTATTGTTATTATATAACTTACTGTGATTTTTGTTATTCCACAGGAATCTGTTTTCACCCTGTCTGGTTCTGCAAATTCCCCATTCTTCTGGTTTAGTTTGTTAATAAAAATATAAGTGATTTTTAGTAAACTTCAGGTGTTTATCTAAACTCTCCCCATTGAAATAAAGCATTCAGCTTAACCTTTTTTTTCTTTATGTTGATTACCTGAGTCTACACCTGCCGTCAGAAGTGAACCCATGTGGTAAGCTCCCCATTCTTCCCCAGGTAAACTCTAACAATACACACACAGGGTGTGTGTGTGTGTGTGTGTGTGTGTGTGTGTGTGTGTTCCAGCATAACTCTGAAATGCACTGAGCAATTTCAACCAAACTTGGTATACATATGACTTACTATCTGGAAAATAATACTGTGGGGGTAAGACATCACTAGCATGAAAGGACACCAAATGGGGTAGGGGTGGGAAGGGCTTCCCTGAAATGGGGTTGGTTTTGCCCACAGACTTAACAACTAAATAGGATCTTAATTTTCAAGGTCGCTGAGATGAATGGTGATGCTCCTGATGCCCTTTAACTCCAAGTTCAGCCCCGATAGGAAGAAGGGGGGGGGTGACAAGGGATGTATTATTATTATTATTAAAATAGTTTAACCAGACCACTGAGCTGACCATCAGCTCATAGGGCTGGCCCGAAGGATTAGGATGGAATGACAAGTCTAGGCTAGAAGCTCAGCACTGGGACCTAATAGGTCACTTGTCAATGATGATAAACGAAAATGAAAATAAAATTAAAAGCTGTAAAAGGCATACGCTTTCATACTGGAATCACACAATAAATACATTTAAACTCATGCTTCCATACATACTCACTAAAAAGGTATATTAAAATTTAAAATAAATTAAGTAAAATCATAAAATTTACTTGTTTTAAAATTCATTATACTGATTGATTGTTTTTTCTTATATTTTTCCAATTAATTTGCAGCTTCTCATGAACATTAAAATGGGTGCTATTGAGAACGTTGAAGATTCTGACAAAATTTCTTTTATCGGTCTATTTCAAAATTTGATAATCGCTGCAGGTTATATTTTGGACATTCACACAGTATATGCTTAACTGTTATCAGCACATTGCAATCTGGGCATTTGGGAAGAGGGCCACATGGACTGTTCATTAAGTGTCCATGTGTCAAACGAGTATGGCCTATTCGAAGACGTGTCAGAATTACTTGTGCTTGTCTCTCTCTTTGATATGACGAATTCCATTTTCCAACACTGGATTTTATCTGTTTTAATTTATTATTTTCAGGTTCTTCGTTCCATATATTTTGCCATTTTTTTACAATGACTGTTTTTATATATTTTGTATAGTCACTGATAGGGATGTCTACATTTGTTCTTGTCATGTGGACCGCTTCTTTAGCTGCTTTATCAGCCTCTTCATTTGCCTTAATCCCTACATGGGCAGGGATCCCAACATATTTCAATATTTTTTCCCTTATTATACAATTTATGGAGTGAGAACTTTATATGTTGTACAATATTATTTTTGGGATTATAGCTTTGAATAGCTTCTATAGCACTTCTGGAGTCGCTATAAATTACAAAATTATTATAAGAGACTTCTCTAATTATTTTTATGGCTGATACTATTGCACATAACTCAGCTGTAAATACAGAGGCTTATGGAGAGACAGAGGTAGTTCACCACATTCAACTTGTAAAGATGATTTTGGTAATGATCTAAAGGCTCCTGAGCATTTCTAAGGCCTTCAGTGTGAACAGGGTCTAACATTTTCAGCACTACGTCAGAGGCTGAGCCATATACTTCACTTCCATAATCAATGATAGACAGAACTGTTGCTTTACACAGCACAGTAAGGGTATGTCTATCGGCTTCCCAAGTAGTGTTCGACAGTTTTTTAATTAGACTTAATGCTCTTTTACATTTTGATTTTACATGTTATGTGGGCTTTCCAGTTCAAGTGAGTATCAAACACTAATCAAAAAATTTTGCTGCTTGGCCAATTAGTATACTATAGTTTCTGATTTTTAAATCTATTTCTTCACCTTTTTCCCATTTTTTATTTTTATAAAACATGATTGCTTGAGTTTTATCTCTGGACAATTTAAAGCCTACAGATGAGGCCCATTCATCTATTTTTACTATGCTTGTATTAATGATTCATTCTGCACGTTTTATTCGAGATGCTGAATAATATATGGCAAAATCATCCATATACAGGTTACTTTTAATGCCAATAGGTAGATTATTACTGATATCATCAATTGCTAAAGTAAACAGTATGCCACCAAGGACACTTCCCTGTGGAACACCATTTTCAAGTGGAAATGTTATAGACAGAATATCATCAATTCTCACCTGAAACTGCAATTTGTCAAAAGTTTTGAATAAACCTAGGTAAATGTCCACGGATGTTGTTGTTTTGTAAAATTTTTAATATAGCATATCTCCATGCAGTATTGTATGCTCTTTCAATGTCAAAAAAGACAGCTACAGTAATTTGTTTTCATTCAAAACCTGTATGTACAGTATACGGTCTTCTAAGTCAGAGAGAGAATCTAATTATCTGTTACACTGTGACCCAAACTGAGTGGGAGTCGAAATTTTATTTTCTTGAATGTGCCATGTTAGTCGAGCATTTACCATTTTCTCTAACAATTTGCATAAGCAGCCTGTTAAAAAAATTGGTGTGTAATTATTTACATTGCTGGGATCCTTTCCAGGTTTGGGGATAGGAATTATAAATTTCAGGAAATGCCATAAATGTTTATATAACTCTAATAAGTATGACTTTGCCAAAGGCGATAAGTGGCAGATTGCATTTCAAAAGAAATATTGTCACCTCTGGGGTAGATTTATTGCTGTTTGAGAGAGCATATTTCCAACTATGACATATTAAATTTTCTATTACAATATATATCTTCAATTGTTTCAAAATTTATTTTTATTAATTCTATTTTTTTTTTCTTTGTTCAGAAGTGTTCATCTAAATTTTATAACTACAGTACTTACATTTGCTAAATTTTCTACTATTATATTACATATTATTTCTTTTGGATCAAGTGTTCTTTTCCCATCTTTCAATATGGCATGTCTAGGTGGTTTAACATGGGTACCATTTATTTTCCTGAATTTTGCCCATATTTTTGTATTGAGTAGTATTATTAGACAGATCTGCTACATATTGCCTCCATGAAATGATTCTTCCTTGAATTACTTCTTTTTTAAGTTTTGCAGATATTTTGTTGTATGCAGGTTTTAATGTACTAATTTCTAGTAATGATACAGTTAGTTTTCGTAAAATTTCTTCTACTACTGGTAACGTTTTATTTATTTTACTGAACTTTCTATTCAAATTATCTAATTGTCTTCCAATTTGGTGTTTTATTTTTATTAATTCTGTTAGTTTTTCAGACTATCATGGGACTTTGTGTTTTGTTGGATGAGATTTTGATTTTGGTGTTGCTTTATCAGCAGCATTTTTAATGAAAAACCTATTTGTTTCATTATGATCTTGTATATACTCAAATGGTGGTATATTCCTGGTGAAGAATTCATTCCACTCTCAATCTGCTTTATAAATGTTACAATGAGGGGCATGATTGGTGGGATTATTTTGCAATAATGAAATTAATATTGGGAAATGATCACTGGTATGTGAGTCATCAACTGTATTCCAATCCAGTCTATCTACTATGCTTGTTTTACACAGAATTAAGTCTACTGAGGAAAACATTCCATGTGTTTTTGAAAAATGTGTTGATTTCATGATCATTTATAGAGCACACGTTTGAATCTAGGAATTCTTCTATTTTACCCCCTGCTCTATTTGAGTTTGTACAATTACAGTCCCATATCAGATTGTGAGCATTAAAATCACCAACTATTAATGTAGGTAATTTGTCATAAAATACTTTATGTACATAAATGGCTGTACCTAAATTTCCTTCTTCCTCTCAAGATGTAGATGCTAAGGTGTATTTACTTACTGTTGACACAGTTTTGTTGACATGTTGTAAACATAATATCATTGGTTCATATTCTTTTAGTAATCGCTGTACTTCTCCTAGGTGTAATCTGGTCTGTAGACCATTTACGTTCCACTGAATAATACAGCTATTCAAAATATCATGTTACAGCAGTTGAGTTTTACTCTCTTTTTTCCTAATACTTTACTCACGGCATTTACTTGTTTTTCTTTATAATATATTAATTGTGCAATGCACAAGCAACCTTTTTCATGGGTGCTCAAATCAGTGGTTTCTTTTTTCTGTATTTCATAAAATTTCTTATAATGTGTTAAACCGTCTTTTGTGTTTTGTTATTATTGCACAATTCAATGAAACAATCGTTACATCCACATTTGTTATCATGTATATTTCTTGCTCCAATTGTTCTTGTACCAATTATTGGAGATGGTATAATCTCTTCTGCCTTGACATAATCATTGTTAACTATAGTATGGATCTCTTTACTTCTGGTGTTTTGGTTATCTGCTCCCATAGGTTTCACTATTATTCTAGGAGACAAAGGTATAATCTTAGCCTGTTTTTGTTTTTGTTCTTTTCATATCCTTTGTTTTTGGTTTAACTGATGGTTCTCTAACAACCGTTGGTTTCTTCGTTTTGGATGGTGTTCTCTCCAAAGGTCTCTATTTATCTTTATTTTCTAGTCATCACATCTTTCCTCTGCTACTTCTGTGGTAGTATCTTCTTGGGCTATTTGCATTAATATTTCATATGAATTTGATGAAATATTATCCATATCATCTGCATCTGTTTCTTGATTCCTTACAATTTTAGTTTTTTTCAGGAAAGTATTTTTTTCTTCTTGAGATTTATTTTTCTATGCTCCATTACTTCTATCTGTAACCATTTTTGTTTCATTATTGGCTCTTGTTATTGAAGAATATGTATGTTTCTCAGACAGATCTTGAATTCCTCCCACTTTTAATTCTAATTTACCTTCTTTTATGGACATCCCAGTTCTTTCTTATAAGACTTTCAATTCTGTATTGTATATAGTGTACATACATTCTTTGGACCTTGAGTGATGATCTTTCCCACAGTTAACACACTTTGGCTACATTTCCATTGCATGACATGTTTGTCAGAACCACAATAAGCACATACTGTATAGGTTCATTTCAACAGTTTTTCTTCATGTGCCCATATTTACTACAATTTTGACATTGTGGTGGTTTTGGATCATAAGGTCTCAGTTGTCTATTTTGGCCCATAATTTTTATTTTTTGAGGTAGATCTTGATCTTAAAATTTTATTTTTGCAATTCTTAATATTTTATTTCTGAGTCCAGTCCCGTGTCAGCCGGTGAAATTCCATTACAGCACGAATTTCTAGGTATAACCTTGCTAGATATACCAGAGAAAAAGAGCTTTCAGGAAAGCTGGGGTTACTACCCCAGTCATTATTTTCTAGGAAGGCGTCGGTATAAGAAGGGGTGAGTGAATTACCACTACCACGGAAACCTACTCGAAAGATCTCTCCTTATCAAAATCCCGGAACAGAGCGGTGAGACGTTACAGCCCCACACCAAACACCCGCCAGGCGGGCGACACCAGCGCCACCTACCTCATTCCATTTTCTAGCACGTGAATCTTCGATTTGTTTTGTGTGCTCTTCCATCATTTTGGATTTTTTCTTAACTTTTACTGATGGCGTCGAGCAGCTTTACCATTTCAAGTTAAGTACCATCTTCTTGTGGGGTTTTGTTCTGTTTTTGGCTGTTATAGTCTCGTATTTTCATAAATTCGAGATCTTATTATGTCGCCACGGCGTCCCCAGCCAGCCATTTTCCATGGCGTCTCCTTCTGTTCTTTTCAGTTGGTGTCGTCTCCTCGTCGTTATAGATATTTTGCCCCCATTGGTTCCCTTCCTGGGGTTCCTTCGGTGGCTCCCCTCTTATCAATTACGATCCCTGGCCCACTGGCCTTTGGGGAGTGATGCCCTCTAGGTCCCCCCAGTTGGGTTCTATTGTTTTGGTCTTACTAGGCTAATTAATTTGATTGAAGATGGTGCTCTCTTGTAGTTTTATTTTAGTTTTTATTATTTTATTGTGTGGTTTACTCGGTGCTGGCGGCAGCCTCAGATCTAACCCTACCCCGTGGTAGGCTACGCTCTCTGATTGAGCACATTTTAGTTTTTGTGAGTGTTGGTTATCTGGTAGAGTAGGCTTGTTAGCTTCCTTCCCTTTGCCCTGGGTGTGGAGCTCAGGTTGAGGGAGTTTTGTTGCTGTTTTCCTCCAGGATCGTTTTTGGTGGGCAGAGTGAGCCCCTTGGTTCTCTTCCTCCATTGGGGGAATCTCAGTTCTTAGGATGTGTTTCCTCTAGGCTAGCGCCCCTTGCCTGCCATTCTCGATCCCGGCTGGTTCTCGGCTCAAAGTTTCTCTCCCAGTTGCTTCCCCCTTCCCTTTACACTCCAGGTCCCCTAGCCTATACCAAGGTTAGGTCTATATTAGGCTTCGCCAGGTAGGAGTCGGGCTTTGGGTTGGTTGCTTCCAGTCATATTGCCCCTCCAAGATTCATGGTCTGGGAGGTACGATGCAGTTGAGCGGGTGAGCTTCTCCCCGTCTCCTGTTCCTTCCTGGTAGCCTACTCCTCCTACCTACCTCCTCCCCTCCTCCTCTCCAGCTTTAAAATGCAAAATGACAGATATAGTATTGTCTAATCTAGATGGCGTTTTCTCGAGTTCAGGGACCTCTCTTGTTGGTTGAGGGAGCCCCTCCCAGATTGTTCCCAGCATCGCTGTATTGGGGTTGGTGGTTTGTTTACTCGAACGTGTTGAAAGTCAATGTCAAAATGACAGGGTTAACGTTGCGCGGTATGTTTTGCTTCACCTATGTTATGATCATATAAGCATTTTAGTCCAAGTTCAGTTCTCCCTGATGGGAATGGTAGTTGAGAAGGTTTTTTCATAAAGGGGAACGGATCCCTCCGTCCTCTTCAGTTCTTACCATCACTCGTTATTGTTTTATTTTTAGATAAGTCTGTTATCTACAGGAGTACTCTCCTTTATTTATTATATATATAAATTCGTGAGTCCGGTCCTATACCAGGGTCTTCGCCGTTATTTTACTAAAAGCCCTTATGGTTAGTTCCTGGTCTCTCCTTCATTCCCGGAGTACTCCGGGTCTGGAGATAAACCTTCCACTCTGTGTAATTTAGAGCTTTTAAAATATATTTAAAAATGCCCACTAGCATTCTTCATCCTCCGGAGTATTCGGTTGTGGTTGTATTCTGCCTCGCCAGCTTTAGTTTGCTTAGGTGGGAGGTTCATGTCGTTTCTTCTTACAGACTGTTCGCTGTGAGGAGCTGGTGCATTCGACCTCCCTCCAACAACAGTCAAGGGATCACGTAGTTTGTCGGACCCACGACCTGTCATTGCGGTCCGCCTGGATGACCTGATTGTTTGGCACCCTGATGGTTGTGAGGTTTGCTTTGCTCTCTGCACAACTGTCCAGGATGAGTTGGTAAGTGACAGTCTTTACATTACTCTTGCTTTTGCTCCTCATATTGTATATTATACATTGTCCATGAGGTTGTTGAATGGTTTTTCGTCCTTAGCTAATTGTTGGTTTTCTTACAGGCGGACGAAACTTCCAAGAAGTCTGCCTTGAATCCTCTCCGGGCCTGGGTGGCTGGGTTTGGAAGGAACGTTCATACGGGGACAGCCTTTTGAAGTAGCTCTGCTGCTAGGTTGAGGACTTACTCTCACCCAGGCACGGGTGGCGGCAGCAGTGCCTGAAGATGTGGCCACCTATCATCCAGCAGATCCGGGATGAGACCCAGCCACAAGCGGATATCCTCTAACGCTGAGGTCTCGGAGGATGTTGCCGCCATTAATCTGGACCTAGAACCTATGGCTGCAGAGCAGGACCAGGTGGTAAGTGGTGAGGTCCCATTGAGGTTGTTGGGGCGGGCCCCCTTTATTTGACTCCCCTGCTTCATCTGTTTCTTCCTTTGCAGGCTTTGTGAAGTCTTCCTCCTTGGGTGATAGAGCTCCATCTGCTATCCCCAAGTTGAAGCATTGAAGACTTCATGGAAGCCAAGGGCTTCAAGTCCTCGTCTTCCAAGAAGGCATTGCCCTTCCCCGTTCTAAGAAAAGGTCTCAGGACCGGTAGCCTTCGGGAGCAAGTCTGGTTCCTCCAGCTTAAGGGCTGTAAAATAAGCCCCCAACCTGCTTCGATGCAGAGGCCTTTGCTAACCAGCTTTATAAACGAGTTTACGGAGGACCTGGATTCAAGATTTAGTGAGATTTCGAGAGAAGCTGGCCAGTCATGATAACATACTGGCGGGAATGGCTCACCCACCCCAGCCGAACCACAGTATGTTATCCCCGACACTGCGGACCTCCCCGTTCGATGTCGGAAATTGGCGGTTCGCGCTCTCGGGCCATCCAACATGATGGCAAGCTGACTCTTGATGGTCTTGGCACGAGACGGTTGGAGGAATTGGAGTTCTTCCCCCGATCTCCTGCCCCCTTACCCAGGCTTCGTGAGACTCACGGAGGAAGCCTGGATTAGGTCAGACAAGGTTCCTAGGAGACTGTCATCGTCCCTAGGGACCAAGCTCAGTCGGCTCTCCTGCGGACTCTGACGGAGTGGCAGGCAGATAACATAAGTTGACTCCTTTCAGGGGAACTTCACCATGTTCACCCTGGGAGTCGACCTTCCCACTCCTTGTTTGGACAAAGTCGTATAAATATTTTGGAGGGCGTGCGAGTTACAGGACATTCGGTTCCTCAGCTAAGGAGACAGGACACTTCCCTGGTATTCCCAGGAAGTAACGAGTTCTGGACAGACGCCAGGCCACTTTCACGGTGGAAGCTGGACCCCTCTGCGCCTCAACGGAAATTAAGCGAGCAGCTCCCCATGCTGCCGGAAGCTCTTTGAAAGGTGCAGTTTGATGCTGGGTTAAGTTAGTAAATTCGTTGAACCCTGCATGCCTTACTGAAGCTAACGTACCTTCTTCTAGGGTTCGGACAGCCCTTCTTTCAGGTTTTGGCAAAGTCCTTGCTTGGCAGGTTTCCAGTCTGACTTATCTGAATTCATCATGGCCAGACTGGAATATAGGAAGTTCATCTTCGCCGATGCAACTATCCGTCTGAGCCCAACAAGCTCGTTAGAAAATCTCGATCTGGGGACCTAACCTCTTCCCGGAAGAGGAGGTGAAACAGTGTTATGGCACGAGGCTGGCCAACCAAAGTCTTCGTTGTCTGGGGTATTTCAGCCGATAATGAAGACCCCAGAATCGCCAAACCCCCCCAATCGAGAGGAGGCAAACGCTTCAGGAGGCATAAGAGGCCTCACCACCAGGCTGTAGTCCAATGCCGTCCCGGTTTTCAGTGGCACAGCCTTCCACTTCAAAGGCTCACCATCAACAATACGTGCTGGTCCAACCAGCTGCACCCTCATATGTGGCTCACCGGCAAACGTCTGTCATGTGAGGCCGTGGTTACTTTCACGGCCTTAACAGGGTTGCAGGGGAGGAAGGGGCAAAGCCCCTCATAGAGGAAATCTAATACCAAAGGGAAGACCTGGACGTGGTAGAGGGAATAAACCAGCTCCCTCCCACTGAGAGAACACAGGTTTAGGCGGTCGCCTGTTTTGGTTCAGGGACCAATGGACCTTCAGCCCTTGGGCACACAGCATTGTGTCCAAAGGCCCAGGATGGAGCTGGATCAAAACCCTCCTCCTCTAACCAGGTTTTACCAGCCGCTGACACCAATCCTAAAGGACTATGTGACAGAATTGCTCAACAAACGAGCAATAAAATAAGTAAGGCACCTAAAGTTTCAAGGCAGGTTATTCACTGCAAAAAGGGATGTTGGATTCGTGTTAAAAATTCCGCAAAACAAGTGATCCTGGATCTGTCGGCGTCTAAATCTCTACATAAAATTGACAAGTTTATGCATGGGAGGTAGCTCAGAATGGACTCTACTTTCTGTGGAGCCGTCACCACCTCTTTCGATCTTTCAGACGCTTATTATCACGTCCCAGTTGCGCCGGAACTTCTCTCAGTTCCTCGGTTTCAGACTCGGGAATCAAGCCTAAACTCCTTCAGGGTCATGCCATTCGGTCTGAACATTGGGCCCAGGATATTCACAAAGCTGGCGGACACGGTAATACAGCAACTCGGTCTTAAGGGATATCCCTAGCAGCATATTTAACGAAAAATTGATAATTTGGGCACCAACAGTTCCGTAGTGTCAGAAAGCCACGTCCATAGTCATCAGTTTCCTGGAAACATTTGGTTTCCAACTGAACAGAGAGAAGTCCCGCCTGACTTTAGTTTTCAGTGGTTGGGAAATTTGGGATTCTGTCGCATTGATCACAGCTGTCCCTTCCGCCTCCCAAGAGGAAAGAGATAGCATCTCTCACCAGGAGATTCCTCAAAATCCATCAGCATCCACAGGCGGTCCCAAGAAAGGGTTTTGGGTCTCTTCAGTTTGCCTCAGTGACAAACCTGCTATTAAAAGCTAAGATTAAAAGACATAAACAGAGTGTGGCGGAGTCAGCCAATGTCAAGCTCAGAGACAAGGTCTCCTCTAATCCCTCAAATCTTAAAGACAAGGTTACAAGGTAAATTAAGTCAAAGATTTGTCCAATACAGTTCGCTTCTTTCCCCCTCCGGCACTAGTAGTTCACAACAGAACTTCCTTAAGCGGCTGGGGGATATTCACCAAAACAAAAGTACAAGGAACGTGGTCCACAATGTTTCAGCAGTTCCATATAAACACCCTGGAAGCTGTGGCGTTATTTCTAACTCTGAAGAAAAAAGCCCCAACCAGATTCATATCAGGTTGGTATTGTTTATTCAATAATGGTGGTAGTTCATTGCATCAACAGGGGCGGCTCCAAATTAAACCAAGTAATGGTTGATCTTCTCCCTGGTTTACAAGCACGGCTGGCACCTGTCAGCCACCCACCTAGTCATTTCGGAAATAAATAAAGATTCCTTGTTCAGGAACGCTCCGTTGGAGACGGAGTGGTCCCTGGACGTGGAATCTTTCAAGTGGATGCGGGTTCCGGCCTCCAAGTGGATCTGTTGAACGGAGAGCAACTTCAAACTCCCCTGTTATGTGGCTCCCAACCTGGACCCTCAGGCGTTCGCCAAAGACTGAATGACAGTAGATTGGAACAATTGGGAGAAGATTTATCTTTTCCCCCAATAAACTTACTGCTGAAAGTTTTACACAAACTCAGGACATTCAAAGGTCAATTAGCCCTAGTAGCTCTCTATTATAAGAGCAATTGGTTCCCTCTTCTTCAGGAACTGGGATTACGGAGTTGCGGATCCCCAAGCCCATTCTGACTCAGACAGTACAAACCAAGACTGTGTCAGCTTCCTCAAGAAATTCAGAATGCCCTAGTTTTATGGACTTTGGGTGCAGCTCAAAAAGGAGCGAACATTGACCCTGTCAACACTCTGTTTTTAGAATCAGATAAGAGAGATTTACTATTAGACAATATGATTCAGCAGTCAAAAAAATTAGCCTCCTTCCTAAAAGCATCTGAAGCCAAAATCATGACAGCTAATTTAGGAGTTTCCTTCTTTAGATCATTGTTTGAGAAAGGCCTAGCTCGGCCACTATTAAACAATCAAGTCAGCATTAAAGAAAGTTTTTCTTTATATTTTAAAATTGACCTCACAGATTCCTACTTTTCATCTATCCCCAGAGCATGCTTCGTCTGAGACCAGTATCACGCCCACAGTCTGTTACGTGGTTTCTCAATGACATTATAAGTTAGCATCAGAGATGGATAACTTTCATTGCTCTTATCAGGATCTGTTAAGGAAGACTTTGTTCTTGATTAGCTTGGCTTCAGGTGCTAGAATCTCAGAGCTATCGGCTCTCACTAGAGGTGATAATTATGTGAACTTCCTCCCATCTGGAGAGGTCCTCCTTTCCCCTGACCCTAGATTTTTAGCTAAGTGAAGACCCACAGGACAGGTGGTCTCCTTGGAAGGTGGTGCCCTTCCTCAAGACCAGTCTTTATGTCCAGTTTATACACTTAAATCTTACCTTTCAAGAACTCCACAGAGTAAGTCGGGTCCTCTTTTTATCAGGGAGAAAGGTGGTACTCTTTCACTAAATGCTATAAGACAACAAATTTTATATTTCATTAAACAGGCCAACCCAGATTCAATCCCCAAGGTTCATGATATTTTAAGCAGTTGCCACTTCTATTAATTACTTTCATAATATGGACTTTTCGGAGTTATCTAAATTTCTTGGGTTGGAAATCACCTCTAGTGTTTAAACGCCACTATTTAACTAAGCCCTGAAATTTTCTACCATAGCTGTGGGAAGTGTCATCTCCCCACCTTAGTTAATCATATCCTTGTCCTTTCCTTTCCCCCCCGCCCGCCTGCCTCATTTACTTTTCTGCTTATTCTCCTGGTTGATTATACCTCACTGCCTGGCTCCTCATATTGTTGTTTCTTGTACCTGTTGATGGAAAAAGCGTAATCTGAAATGCCATGATTGTTTCTCTTGTGGGGTACTGGACAGTTTTTATTTGGTTCCATGTACCCCAGATGAATGTATATATTAATATTGATTGATTTGTCTCTTACGTGTTTAGCCTAAGTTTACGTGTATAGTATTAAGGTTATATTTGCAGTTATTTTGTGCGCTTTTCATGTTTCATTTGCTTTAAGTAATTTTAAGGTTTTTGGGGCTTTTTCTCCGTCGTTTTGCTGAACCTGCCCATGTTTCATAGTATTAAGTTCTTTAATGTGCCTTAGATTTAATATGCCTTAGTCTTAGTGTTCTTGCTAAAACGGAAGAGATTGCTTAATTAAAATTATTCTGGTAAAACTTTTGCCTTTTCTTCAGATTATCCTCAATTTCTTTTTTCTAGTAGTTGCAGCCTTGGCATGATTCTCTCTCACGATTTCACCGGCTGACACGGGACTGGACTCAGAAAAGGGATTTTGACAGAGGAAAATCTATTTCTGAGGAAGGTCCCGTGTCAAATGTGACCCCCCTGAATTAACTAGTACTTTCCCCTCCCTCTGGCACATGCCAAGTTGGGGTTAGTGCAGTCTGGGGTTGGAATGGAGGTAGGTGGCGCTGGTGTCGCCGTCCTGGCGGGTGTTTGGTGTGGGGGCTGTAACGGCTCACCGCTCTGTTCGGGATTTTGATAAGAGATCTTTATGTAGGTTTCCGTGGTAGTGGTAATTCACTCACCCCTTCTTATATTATGTTAGAAGGCCAAACTGGGGGTAGTAACCCCAGCTTTCCTGAAAGCTCTTTTTCTCTGGTATATCTAGCAAGGTTATACCTAGAAATTCGTGCTGTAATGGAATTTCACCGGGTGACACGGGACCTTCCTCAGAAATAGATTTTTCCTCTGTCAAAATCCCTTTATTATTCTGTTTACTTGGTATTATATATACAGTATCTCACAACCTTGGACTTTGGGATATCTCATTTTAAGAGTCCAATAACATTCTTCTTGACTGGTTTGTTACTATTTTCAGGAAGTACAATAGTATCCTGAATGCTGTTCATAGTATCAGGTTTTTTTTTATAATTACATTTACATTACCAATATTTTTTATGAATAAATAGTCTTCAGCTTGGTTCTTGGTTGTGGCTATGTCCTTTCTTTTACTTGTCTGAATGAGATTTCTGTTGTTGGATGTATTTCTAATAAGTAGTTTTCCAACTTTAATGCTGAAATTTGTTGTCCTGTTTCCGTGGTTAGAAACCTTGACCAACTTCCACTCCAAATGGGAGTCAAGTGAGTCAAGGTTGAGGTCATTAATGATCTTTACTTTTTTTTGGATTTTCTCTGTACTGGAGCATAGAGTTACAGTGTAATTACACTAAGATTTTTCTTAGATTTTCCTAAACAAAGGTTGTCAGAGGATTTCAGTGGTCGTCAACTGTGCCGAGTTGGTACCATCAAAGGGCCCAGGGTTACCTGAATCTTTATAACTTCTATATTCATAAGGATTAAAGCAAAAAAATAAACTTGAAAACCTTAAATAGATATCATCAAATTTTCATGGATTTATTCTTCCACCAATGCAGTAGTGAGAGTCGACTTGAAACATCCAACCCTTACCCTTCCCCCACAGGGGATGGCACAGCATGATTAGAGTGGCCCAAGTGTAAGCCAAACCCACTTGCTAGGACTGAGAGTATTACAAGAATACAATCATCCCTAACCTAGAATGCCCAGAACCAGACTTCAGTTCTCAGCTACCACATTAGGATTAATTTTCTTGTAATACCATTTGGGATGTGACAAAATTTTTTAATATATCTCTTAAACTGAATGTTAAATACAAAGTACAGATTAGTTTAGGTTAGGCATTGCTGCTAACTGTAAGATCTAGAAAGTATTCAACTGCTGGCTACATTATCATCATTATTAAAATAGTTTAACCAGACCACTGAGCTGATTAACAGCTCTCATAGGGCTGGCCCAAAGGATTAAAATGAGTGGAGTACCAGGTAAAAGCCATAGGCTAAGCACTGGGACTAAATAATGAGTGAATAATGAAATTTTAAAAATATGCAAATGTATGCTTCCATACTAAAACACATGCACACATTAAATACATTTACTCAAGTTTCCATCTCCACAATAAAAAAATTAAACTGAGTATACAAAAATAAATAAAAATTGAGTAATGATATAAATCAGAATAACTTAGGACTTTAAAAATCTTATTTTTTTAGTTGTCCCAGGGCTTTTATATTTTCATAAGTTACTTTTTTTATACTTTACCAATTAATTTGCATTTTTTTTCATGAATATTAAAATTAGGTCAATTGAAAATGTTGCACACTCTAATAAAACTTCACCAATCGATCCATTTCCAGAAGTTGATAACCAATGCTGGTTATATTTTGGACATTTGCATAACACATGTTTAACTGTTATTATCACTGCATTTTGGGCATTCGGGAGCTGGTTATGTGGGCTGCTCATCAAGCGTCCATGTGTCTGACGAGTATGGCCTATTCAGAGACGTGTTAGAACTGCTTGCTAATGTCTCTCCCTTTGGTGTGATGAACTCCATTTTTTAACTCCAGGTTTTATTTGCTTCAATTTATTATTTTCTGGTTCTTCATTCCATTTATTTTGGCATTTGTGTGTGTTATAGAATCGTTAACAGGGATATTCACATTCGATCTTGCCATATGGGCCGTTTCTTTGGCTGCTTTATCAGCCTCTTCATTTCCCTTAATCCCCACATGGGCAGGATTCCAACATATTTCTATATTGTTCCCATTATTATATAATTTATGGAGTAATAACTTTATTTGTGTACAATGTTATTTTTTGGTTTGTAACTCTGAATGGCTTCTATGGCACTTCTAGAGTCGATAAATATCACAAAATTATTACATCAGGTTTCTTTAATTATTTGTAAATGCTGAGGCATTACCAGGTTGAGAGAATTGATACATTTTGTTTTGGGACACTGCAGCATATCCTACTCCATGCTCTGATTTAGATCCATCTGTGTATATTTAGTAATGCAATGTGGACCTTTTCAGCTTATATGCCCTACTGTATATTGTCCATGGTGTTCTGGGGTATATGAGTAGCTTTTTGATAAATATTTCAAGTGTGCGCAAATTCTTACTTTATTCACAGTCCAAGGAGGAGGTAAGTTTACTATTGAAGGCAACTGCATATTTATATTCAATGACTCAGACAGTCTTCTAGCTCTAACAGGGAAAGATGGTGAGTGATTGTTTATAAATACATCTCTTAATTCAAATAATTTTTTTTGTTGGGAATCACTTGCCTGAATTCTCAGGGCACTCTTCATTGTTACATGGAGACAGTGGTAGTTCACCACATTCGACTTGTAAAGATGGTGCTGGCGATGATCTAAAGGCTCCTGAACATGCTCTAAGGCCTTTGTTGTGAATTGGATCCAACGTTTTCAGCGTTGCATCTGATGTTGAGCCATATATTTCGCTTCCATAATCAATGATAGACAACACTGTTGCTTTATACAGTAAAGTAAGAATATGTTTATCGTCTCCCCAAGTACTGTTTGATAGTTTTTTAATAAGATTTAATGCTCTTTTGCATTTAGATTTCAAATTGTTAAGTGGGCTTTCCAATTCAAGTGAGTAACAAATACTAATCCCAAAAATCTTGCAATTAGGCCAATTGGTATGGAATGATTTCTGATTTTTAAATCTATTTCTTCACCCTTTTTCCATTTTTTTTTTATTTTTATAAACCTTGACTGCTTGAGTCTTTTGTATGGATAATTTAAAGCATAAAGATGAGGCTCACTCATCAATTTTTATTAGTTTTATTAATGATTCGCTCTGCATGTTTTATACGAGATGCTGAATAACATATGGCAAAATCATCGATATACAAGTTACTTTTAATTCCAATAGGTAGAGGATTAGTGATATCATTAATTGTAAAAGTAAACAGTCTGCCACTAAGGACGCTTCCTTGTGGAACACCATTTTCAAGTGGAAATGTAATTGACAATACATCATCAATTCTCACTCAGTAAGTTTTGGATAAACCTGGGTAAATGTCTATGGATGCTGTTTTCAAGTAACATTTTTAATATTGCATATCTCTATGTAGTATCCTATGCCTTTCCAGTGACAAAAAGACAGCTAAAGTAATTTGTTTTTGTTCAAATTCTCTTCGAATGTGGTCTTCTAGGTTAGCTAGAGAATCCAATGTAGCTCTGTTACATTGTGACCCAAATTGAGTGGGAGTCAAAATTTTATTTTTTGATAGCGTGGCCACTTGTTTCATCCTCAAGGAGTTACTCATCCGTGGTGTGCCAAGCTCCACGGTGACCAAACTAATATCAAAGAAATATGTTTTAGCCTGGTCTTGTAGCCAGGTATTGTGTCATAGGAATGAAAACACTATGACATGTGATAGAGTATATTGGACTCAGAGATAAGAGGGCATTTTCCCTTATGTTCAAAGGTGCTGAACCCAGTTTTCAAAAGAAGTGACTATTCTGCATGCACGTCCACCATCTTCTTTTCAACTGGGCGGATGAAAGACCAGAAGCCACTTTACCTCTTTGGTTAACATAAAGTCCACATAAAGTGCAGCTAGTCTTCTTCAGTCCTCAAATTTTTCATCAGCGAGAATCATGGAAACATCTAAACTTGAAAATTAAGTGCTTATTTTTAAGCTCCAGTTAAAAATTGTTAGTTTAAACTGTGGAACAGGTGTTTGTGTATGGAAAGCGGTACCGGACTTTTTGTTTTGATATGCGCATGGTCAGTGCTCTCTCACGATCTCTTTGCTATTTTGAAGAAGAGAATAAATTTGAAATTTTAACTAAAGAAATATTCCACAATTTACGCGAGGTTAGGTTCCGGAGAAATGCAAGGTGAATTTTTTGAAGTAAGTTTGGCATGGTCTTTAAAATTCTAATAAATGTTTACTTCCAGAGTGTAAGTACTAAATATGACCCTGATCATGCTCCCAAAGTATTAAGCTAACTTTTAAATGAACTAAAGTTAGTGTAATTTTATTTAAAATTTAGCTTATTACCCTTAAAAAGAAATAAATGGTTGACATAAAAATTGAATACTGCACAGCTTCATAATAGCGCATTTACAGTAGGTGTAGCATATCTGTTACCCTTAATTCATGGAACTTAATTTTTTTTTCACTTAGAGTAAAAGCCGTTTTCTTTGTCACTAAGTAAACTTCATGCTTCACAGTCATAACAAAGGTACAATTCAATAAAATAACGAAAACATGTACAGTAAGTTTCATTCGCGGGGATGTGTACCACTCCCCCAAGAGAATAGCTAAAAATAAATACTTAGAACCCTTCTAAAAACACTTAGAACTGTCTATTTTGATAGTTCAAACAGACACAAACAAACCACAAATGCTTATACAGGTATTATTTTGTAACGAGGGGTTAGGTTCCAAAAAAACCATCATTTGTTGCAAGAAAACGTAAGAAATACCAAAATTTATCTCGAACATAGCCTAGCCTACACAAGAGTATTCAGTACCATGTACACATACTTTATATGGTAGCCTAGCCTACACTATAAAGTATACTCTATACAGGCATGGTATAATAATTATTAATATCAGCTAATTCTAGAGGTTCATGCAAAGTGAGTTTTTTCAGTGCAAAGAGAATTGAATAACAAGAATTTTACTTACACTGTGGGACATTGTATCATATGCGTTTTTGTTTCATTATTGTTCTTGTTATTGAAGCCTTCATTATATATCTATATTCACATTATACAAAATGTCATCATAACGAATATGCATCTTTTAAAATGTTATGCCTTAATTCACTGTATCCAATAATATTGTATATACATTCTTATATTGCTTTTGTAATATAAATTGCGACCATAGCAATCAACGTTTGGTTCGAAATGTTTGGTGTTGCAGCATTTATTACACGTGTGTAATTCAGTTCAGAGAGCTTTTCTTGCTTCTAGTTAGCGTAGATGTATCTCTAGATACTTTATTTATATGGGGCAAGGTTATTTTCGTTATATGAAGTGTTTTCAAGTCGAAATATAGCTAAAATACGTCTCATTGTGAAATTAATTTATCTATTATTTTCGTTTAGATGATGATTTTTGCTTTTTGGGGGTTTGATGTGTAAAAAGAAATTCAAATTTTTAGCTATTTTCACTTGATTTTTAACATTTGCGTTATGTTTTATTGTTTATATTGTAAAAATAACAATCTTGTGATTCTTCCATATCAGTTTTGATTAAAATTGATTTCTCTTTTCATTTTAATTACAATTGAGTTGTCCGGTATGTATTTATTGTTTATTATAAGCAAAACAAGTAAGTTCTTCCATGCCCAGCAGTTTTGATTAAAAGTAAACAGTTTCCCATTTTAATTACAATTGAGTTGTTATTCTGTTATAAGCACTGTCAGTTTTTTTTACAACAACAGTTTTTTTTGTTTATGGCTGCACACGCATTTACACATTTTATAACGTTACTAACAATACTTTTATCACATTCTCTTTTACTTTTTTAACTAGAAATGGGGTAAAGAGATGGAGGAAAAGTTGTCTATTGTAATTTGGTCTCTCTCACTGCCTGATTACGCTGCTGCCTGCGCCCGTGTGAAATTTTAAAATATTTTATAAATAACATTGTCGTATCGGTATTAACTGCTTACCCCACTGCAAAATCGAATTATCGTTTAATAGGTGAATTATCATAACTTGAGGGCTGAGTATTTTAATAGTTTTATCACAAAAAGTGTTTAGTCATGAAAATGAGAAAATGTATTTTAATATTTCAGTGAAAATATCAAATGGGTTTGTTTTTCCACAAATAATGGGTAGATACGTTCAAGAGACAAAGAGAAATATTTATGTGAGTGAAAAATATAATTTTGAGAATTTTCCCAAATAATATAGGGGGGTTTACTGTACATAATCCGTGAATATGTGAGTTCGTGAATTTTGAGAATAATACGGGGGTTTACTGTACATAATGTTCGTAGAAGGTAGTACAGTACAGGTAAAATTCAATCAATTTAAAAATTATATACTGTACAGGTACTGACGCACAGAGAAATAATGAGTTGTAAAAATATGTTTGAGCGCTAACTAGAGAGAGAGAGAAAGAGAGAGAGAGAGAGAGACATATACTGCAATACAGTAACTTATACAACTCTTAGTTACATCTCTGATATTACGTTAACGAATTCATTTTATCAAATTATTCGACTGAACAACCTCATCTCAGGTATGTAAAGTCCTTGTGACAAGAACTTTGGAAATAATGATACTTGTATGATATTTATGACAAAAATATCCATATAAATTTTCCATATCAATTTTACAGTTAAAAGCAAAAAACCCATAAATGTACAAAACCATTAAACAACCATTTTCTGCAGGTATCAAGTTTGAAAATGCAGTAACTTTGCATATGGGTATCACATCTTGTAAAAACAACTTATTCCTATTACTTACAATGGGGTTAGGTTCCAAAAAACCCATCGTTTGTTGAAAAAAGGTAATCATAATTTCCTAGAAAAACTAGGGTAAACAGTACCATCTATAAATATATGGTAAATTAGTACAAAACAGTATTTTATACATATATGGTAATTAGTAATTATTAGTGTCAGCTAATTGTTGAAAGGTTCAATGCAGATTTTATGATAAGTCAGTATTAAGAGTAAAATTGAATAACAAACAAGGCCTAGCCTGCACTACACAGTATATCATGATTGGTATAGTAAGTTACATTATACTGTATCTAATTTTCACATAACAAAATTATACAAACATCAAAATAAGTCATGTGCAATTTTCCATGGATCTTTTAAAAGTTAGGCTTTATACACTGTATCCAATCGTAAAAATTTTATACTGCATTTTGCAATATACCAAACATCAAAATAAAATTGCATTTTGTCCATGGATCTTTTGTGATTAATCCTCTTCCGCCTCAAATGTTTTGGTCTGGGAATATCGTTATTGAGCTCGAAATTTAACTTGGTTCAGAGGGCATTTCTTGCTTCTAGTTAGTGTAAATGAATCTCTACATACTTTATTTATAAGGGCATATATATTTTTCGTTATACAAAGTGTTTTTAAGTCGAAATATAACTTAAACATGTCTCGTTGTGAAACTAATTTAGCCATTTTTACGTTAATAGATGATGTTGGCCACTTGTTTGTGTAAAAAAAAAAATCAAGATTCCGTGAAGCTATTTTTCTTGAGTTCATCATCATACTGCTGGCTTTTAATTATTTATCTTTTTTGAAGTGAAAACAGCAGTAATATGTGTTTTTCACGCCCAGTAGTTTTGATTGAAATACTTTCCAATTTGATTTGCTGTCGAGTTTCATCCATTTTGCCAATATTCGATAATTTATAGTCATTAGCAGCTTGAAATTCTTTTCTCAGCTTCAACTACAACTTGCAGCTTAAATTTACTGTAGCTGTATATTTTTGCCAATCTTTTCTCCAAAGCGGATAAGGTAGTGTAAAACATATCAGTATTTAACGTCATTTTTAACATAACTACGATAATTGTTTAAAGACACGATGGTTGAAATACAAGCAAAACAGTTGTTATTCGATTCGGTTATTAGCAAAACAACAGAGTCTCGTTTGGTTGTTTGTGTTGTTGAACATTTTCAGAGAATGTTTACAATATAACAATACTTTTATCATTCTCTTCATTTTTAACTAGAAGATGGAATAAAGAGATGGAGAAAAAGAAGTTGGTCTCTCTTGCTGCCTGATTCTACAGTAACTGTAGTCGCACGCTGTTACCTGATATTCCGAAATTTAAAAATATTTTCTAAATATAAACTTCGTGCGGTATTAATTGCTAACTCCATCAAACTCGATTTATCGTCACTTGTGCACTACCTGTATTTACAACGCACAAAAATTGCTGAACACTGACCTATTTTAACTTCCGTTCACAACGAGCAAGTGAGGTCAGCTCATTGAATTAGTGTACCTATTCCAGCCTCTGGCCAACATAACATATCGCATAATCGACGCTGCCTGATTTACGTTGTTGCCTGAACCAGTGATGAAATTTAGCCATTTTCAAAATATTCTTTCGATATTAATTGCTAACCCCATTTCAAAGCGAATTAGAATGGAGCACTACCTGTACACTAACTGAATGTGCTGAAATTACCTTTACATCATATTTATGCATGCACAAAAATAAAAATAATACATTTTTTCATACAGATTTTACACATAAAAGCATGAAATGCATTTTTCATACAGATTTTACACATAAAAGCATGAAATGCATTTTTCATACAGATTTTACATATAAAAGCATGAAATGCATTTTTCATACAGATTTTATACATAAAAGCATGAAATGCATTTTTCATACAGATTTTACACATAAAGGCATGAAATGCATTTTTCATACAGATTTTACACAAAATCATGAAATGCATTTTTCATTGGATTTTACACATAAAAGCATGAAATGGATTTTTCATAACTGATTTTACATAAAAGCATGAAATGCATTTTTCATATGGATTTTACACATAAAGCATGAAATGCATTTTTCATACAGATTTTACATAAAGCATGAAATGCATTTTTCATACAGATTTTACACATAAAATCATGAAATGCATTTTTCATACAGATTTTACACATAAAAACATGAAAACTTTAAATTACTTAACCCTTACATGCCGAGCCTCTATTTACAAAAGTGTCTGTCATATGCTCCACCTGCGGGAGTTAGCGTGAGCGGAAAAAAAGTTTTTTTCAAAAATCACAGCACGCTTAGTTTTCAAGATTAAGAGTTCATTTTTGGCTCCTCTTTTTTTGTCATTGCCTGAAGTTTAGTATGCAACCATCAGAAATGAAAAAAAATATCATTATCATATATAAATATTGAAATATATGACAGTGCAAAAAAAAATTTTCATATATAATTTTATACAAATCGTTCTGTGAGCTGTTGGTTAAAGCTAACGGGTTATTTTTTTCTTTGTACTGTACACTAAATTTGCGATGATTTTGGTATATAACAAATTGTAAAGCGATCAAAGCAACACAGAAAAAATATTATCACAAAATGATGCATGAATCCTGCACCTGGGCAGCGGATGTAAAAATCTTTTTTTAAATTCACCATAAATCGAAATGTTGTGCTAGAGACTTCCCATTTGTTGCAAAATGAAGGTAATTGATTGAATATTACTAGACTGTAAGTATTTTAGCTTACAATTGCAGTTTTTGACCATTTCTATCGAGTTAAAGTTGACCGAAGGTAGAATTTTTCTATTTATCGTGATTTATATGAAAATATTTCAAAACTGATAAAAGCTACAACAATGAGTTATTTTTAGCTATATTCTACATGAAATTGCGCACATTTTCATATAGAGAACTTTATGTAATGACTAAAATAAACGGTGCAAACATTACGACAAAGTGACAAAAGAATTTCTGAGATGTTATAAGTTTCTTCACGGACATAAGGAAAAGTTTTTTTCAAAATTCACCATAAATCGAAATATTGTGCTAGAGACTTCCAATTTGTTGCATAATGAAGGTAAATGATTGAATATTACTACAATGTAAGAGTTTTAGCTTACAATTCTGTTTTTCGACCATTTCGGTCGAGTTAAAGTTGACCAATGGTTGAAATTTTGGCACTTATCGTGATTTATATGAAAATATTTCAAAACTGATAAAAGCTACAACCATGAGTTATTATTTGTTGTATTCTACATGACATTGCGCACGTTTTCATATATAAAACTTTATGCAATGACTAATATAAACGGTGCAAACATTATGACAAAGTGACGAAAGAATTTCGAGATGTTCGCTGAGTTAGAGAGAGATGTAAGGAAAAAGTTTTTTTAAAAATTCACCATAAATCGAAATATTGTGCTAGAGACTTCCAGTTTATTGCAAAATGAAGGTACATGATTGAATATTACTAAAATGTAAGAGTTTTAGCTTACAATTCCGTTTTCGACCATTTCGGTCGAGTTAAAGTTGACCGAAAAGGTTGAAATTTTGGCACTTATCGTGATTTATATGAAAATATTTCAAAACTGATAAAAGCTACAACCATGAGTTATTTTCTGTTGTATTCTACATGACATTGCTCATATTTTCATATATAAAACTGTATGTAACGACTAATATAAAACGGTGCAAAAATTATGACAAAGTGACAAAAGAATTTCTGAGATGTTCGGCTGAGTTACCGTGCGCGGATGTAAGGGAAAATTTTTTTCAAAAATTCACCATAAATAGAAATATTGTGCTAGAGACTTCCAATTTGTTGGAAAATGAAGGTAAATGATTGAATATTACTAAGATGTAAGAGTTTTAGCTTACAATTGCATTTTTCGACCATTTCGGTCAAGTTAAAGTTGACCAAAGGTTGAAATTTTTTGTAGTCGACGTGAGGTACATCCATCCACCCAACAGACAATTTTAGTCGACTTACAATACGTCCAGTCGGCATGTTTAAGGGTTTAAAAATTAAACATAACCAACTCTGCAGGGTTTCTCGAAAATTTCATGTGTCTGTGAAAAACGCACTGATGCCAATTAGTTAGGTTCCAGTGAAAAGTTTGTGTGTCTGTGAATTTTCTACTAATGTAAGAGCGAGGTATTACTGTAAAGCCTAGGCAGTTGCCTACAAGAGATGGTAGCCTAACAAATTCAGTGAGAATAATTTAGACTATAGTAGATGTTGTCTGTAGCCTATAACCTAGGATTACATATCCTAAAGGGGATTTAAATAACCTGATTAAGTAGTAACCTCAATTAAGGTAAGTAAGAACCTTTGAAGACATATCCTTTTATGGTCCTAGACAGCAGCCTAGTTTACACCAAGGACCCTAGTTTTTGATGTAAAGGCTACAGAATTTTTCCATTTATATAGCATGTATACTTAAGCATGATCTAAAATAATCCATGACTAGGCAGTACTGTACCTTATATTAAGTGATAAACTTTAACAAAGCATCCCACTATTGGACTAAATTATTAGCCTAGACAATGTAATCTAGGACTAGAAGAAAATAGTAACCTGCACCGGATGAAATGGTAGCCTAGCTTTAAGGAAGTATCCTAGATTAGAGTGATAGCCTAGCTATAAGATTACACATTACTGGGTTACTATATTTTTTACATGGTAGGTCAAATAACCTAGGATTGGATACAAACAACAACCTGGATTAGACAAAAATAGTAGCCTAACTATAAGTTTACATATTAGAAAGTTGTCAGTTTTATATAGCCTATACAAAAAAGCGTGATCTATAAAAATCTGGATTAGGTACTAACCTATACTAGGCTAAGAAAGAACAAATAAGCCTAGGACTACATATAAACAGTATTCTAGGATCAATAAAATTAACATAGTTTTTTATGACTTGGTAGACTATCTGCAAGGCTACACACTGGTTAGGTCTTATTATTATTATTAAAGTAGTTTAACCAGACCACTGAGCTGACTTTCAGCTCTCATAGGGCTGGCCCAAAGGATCAGATTAAAATAAAAGGTCTAGGTCTAAGGCCTGAGGCTAAGCACTGGGACCAATAGATCATTCATGATGATGAAATTTTAAAATTAAATTAAAAACTCACACATAGGCACATGTTCTCATACTGAAACACATACATACAATAAATACATTTACTCAGGCTTCCTTACATACACACTAAAAGGGTATATTAAAATTCAGAATACAAGTTAACTAATATGAAAAAAAATGTTTTATTCAACAAATGCTAAAGGGTTTTTGCTTTTATTATTCACTTATTTTTATATTGTATTAATTATATTACAGTTCCTCATGAACATCAAAACCGGAATGACTGAAAATGCAAAGATTCTGACAAAATCTCCTCCACTGATTTATTTCCAAAGGTGTTGACAGTCGCTGCTGGTCATACTTTGGACACTCACTGAACATGTCTGATATAAAAGTGCCATGTGGCAGACGAAGTATGGTCTATTATTGGGACGTGTTAGAATTACTTGTGCGTGTCTCTCTCTGATATGATGAACTCCATTTTTAACAAAAGGTTTTATTTGTTGTAATTTATTACTTTCAGGTTCTTCATTCCATATATATTGCCATTTATTTATAATACTCATTTTTATGTGTTACATAATCAGTGACAGGGATATTCACATTTGATCTTGTCATGAGGTTGCTTCTTTGGCTGCTTTGTCTGCATCTCCATTTCCTTTGATCACTACATGGGCAGAGACCCAACATATTTCTACATTTTTTCCATTACTAAATAAGTTGTGGAGAAATAATTTAATTTGTTGTACTACATTATTTTTTTATTTGTAACTGAATAGCTTCTATGGCACTTCTCGAGTCACTGAAAATCACAAAATTGAATGATGTTTCTATAACTAATTTTATAGCTGATGCAATTCCACACAATTCAACTGAATACTGAAGCTTTATTAGGAAGAGAGAACTGATAAGTTTTGTCTTGGGACACTGCAGTATATCCCACTCCGTGTTCTGATTTAGATCCATCTGTATATACTGCGTAATGTGGATCTTTTTGGTTTATATGCTCTATAGCATGTTGTCTGTGGTGTTCTGGTGTATATGAGTAACTTTTTGATAAATATTTCAGATGTGTACAATTTCATTTTATTCATTGTCCAGGAGGAGGTGATTTTACTATTAAAGGCACTTGTATATTTATACTCAACGACTCTAACAATCTTCTAGCTCTAATTGGAAAAGGTGGAGGATGGTTATTTATAAATACATCTCTTAATTTCAATAATTATTTTGTTGGGGAATCACTTGTCTGAATTCTTAGAGCACTTTTCATTGTTACTAGCTCTCTATGGAGAGACAGAGGTAGTTCACCACATTCAACTTGTAAAGATGATTTTGGTAATGATCTAAAGGCTCCTGAGCATTTCTAAGGCCTTCAGTGTGAACAGGGTCTAACATTTTCAGCACTACGTCAGAGGCTGAGCCATATACTTCACTTCCATAATCAATGATAGACAGAACTGTTGTTTTATAAGCACAGTAAGGGTATGTCTATCGGCTTCCCAAGTAGTGTTTGACAGTTTTTAATTAGACTTAATGCTCTTTTACATTTTGATTTTACATGTTATGTGGGCTTTCCAGTTCAAGTGAGTATCAAACACTAATCAAAAAAATTTTGCTGTTTGGCCAATTAGTATACTATAGTTTCTGATTTTTAAATCTATTTCTTCACCTTTTCCCATTTTTTTATTTTTATAAAACATGATTGCTTGAGTTTTATCTCTGGACAATTTAAAGCCTACAGATGAGGCCCATTCATCTTTTTTACTAGTTTTATTAATGATTCATTCTGCACGTTTTATTCGAGATGCTGAATAATATATGGCAAAATCATCCATATACAGGTTACTTTTAATGCCAATAGGTAGATTATTACTGATATCATCAATTGCTAAAGTAAACAGTATGCCACCAAGGACACTTCCCTGTGGAACACCATTTTCAAGTGGAAATGTTATAGACAGAATATCATCAATTCTCACCTGAAACTGCAATTTGTCAAAAGTTTTGAATAAACCTAGGTAAATGTCCACGGATGTTGTTTTTTTGTAAAATTTTTAATATAGCATATCTCCATGCAGTATTGTATGCTCTTTCAATGTCAAAAAGACAGCTACAGTAATTTGTTTTCATTCAAAACCTGTATTACAGTATGTGGTCTTCTAAGTCAGAGAGAGAATCTAATTATCTGTTACACTGTGACCCAAACTGAGTGGGAGTCAAAATTTTATTTTCTTGAATGTGCCATGTTAGTCGAGCATTTACCATTTTCTCTAACAATTTGCATAAACAGCCTGTTAAAAAATTGATGTGTAATTATTTACATTGCTGGGATCCTTTCCAGGTTTGGGGATAGGAATTATAAATTTCGAAGCCATAAATGTTTATATAACTCTAATAAGTATGACTTTGCCAAAGTTGCGATAAGTGGCAGATTGCATTTAAAAAGAAATATTGTCACCTCTGGGGTAGATTTATTGCTGTTTGACAGAGCATATTCCAACTATGACATATTAAATTTTCTATTACAATATATATCTTCAATTGTTTCAAAATTTATTTTTATTAATTTATTTTATTTTTCTTTGTTCACAAAGTGTTCATCTAAATTTTTATAACTCAGTACTTACATTTGCTAAATTTTCTACTATTATATTACATATTATTTCTTTTGGATCAAGTGTTCTTTTCCCATCTTTCAATATGGCATGTCTAGGTGGTTTAACATGGTTACCATTTATTTTCCTGAATTTTGCCCATATTTTTTGTTTGAGTAGTATTATTAGACAGATCTGAAACATATTTTCTCCATGAAATGATTCTTCCTTGAATTACTTTTTTTTTTTTAAGTTTTGCAGATATTTTGTTGTATGCAGGCTTTTTAATGTCTAATTTCTAGTAATGATATCAGTTAGTTTTTGTAAAATTTCTTCTACTACTGGTAATGTTTTATTTATTTTACTGAACTTTCTATTCAAATTATCTAATTGTCTTCCAATTTGGTGTTTTATTTTTATTAATTCTGTTAGTTTTTCAGACTATCATGGGACTTTGTGTTTTGTTTGATGAGATTTTGATTTTGGTGTTGCTTTATCAGCAGCATTTTTAATGAAAAACAATAAATTTATTTGTTTCATTATGATCTTGTATATACTCAAATGGTGGTATATTACTATTGAAGAATTCATTCCAGTTCTCAATCTGCTTTATAAATGTTACAATGAAGGACATGCTTTGGTGGGATTATTTTGTAATAATGAAATTAATATTGGGAAATGATCACTGGTATGTGAGTCATCAACTGTATTCCAATCCAGTCTATCTACTATGCTTGTTTTACACAGAATTAAGTCTACTGAAGAAAACATTCCATGTGTTTTTGAAAAAATGTGTTGATTTCATGATCATTTATAGAGCACATATCGTTTGAATCTGATGAATTCTTCTATTTTACCCCCTGCTCTATTTGAGTTTGTACAATTACAGTCCCATATCAGATTGAATGAGCATTAAAATCACGTTTATCAACTATTTTTATTAGGTTGTTGGTAATTTGTCATAAAAATACGTCTGTAACGTTTACAGGTACTTTATGTACTTTGTTATAAATGGCTGTACCTAAATTTCCTTCTTCCTCTCAAGATGTAGATGCTAAGGTGTATTTACCTACTGTTGATACAGTTTTGTTGACATGTTGTAAACATAATATCATTGGTTCATATTCTTTTAGTAATCGTTGTATTTCTCTTAGGTGTAATCTGTTTTGTAGACCATTTACGTTCAATTGAATAATATTTTATTCAAAATATCATGTTACAGCAGTTTTTTTTTACTCTCTTTTTTTTAATAATAATTTATTCACGACATTTATTTGTTTTTCTTTATAATATTAATTGTGCAATGCACATGCAACCTTTTTCATGGGTGCTCAAATCAGTGGTTTCTTTTTCTGTATTTCATAAAATTTCTTATAATTTGTTAAACCATCTTTTGTGTTTTGTTATTATTGCACAATTCAACAAAACAATCATTACATCCACATTTGTTATCATGTACATTTCTTATTTCTTTGTTCTTGTACCAATTATTGGAGATGGTATAATCTCTTCTGCCTTGACATAATCATTGTTAACTATGGTATGGATCTCTTCCATTTCTTGGTGTTTTGTTATCTGTATCCATAGGTTTTACTATTATTTTAGGAGACAAAGGTATAATCTTAGCTTGTTTTTTGTTTTTTCTTTTCATATCCTTTGTTTTTGGTTTAACCGATGGTTGCTCTAACAACAGTTGGTTTTTTGGTTTTGGATGGTGTTCTCTCCAAAGGTCTCATTTTCCTATATTTTCCAGTCATCACATCTTTCCTCTGTTACTTCTGTAGTAGTATCTTCTTGTGCTCCTATTTGCATTAATATTTCAAATGAATTTGATAAAATGTTATCCATCTCATCTGCATCTGTTTCTTGATTCTTTACAATTTTAGTTTTTTCAGTAAAGTATTTTTTCTTCTTGAGATTTATTTTCTGGGTTCCATTACTTCTATCTGTAATGTTTTTGTTTCATTATTAGCTTTTGTTATTGAAGAATATGTATGTTTCTTAGCTGGATCTTGAATTCCTCTCACTTTCAATTCTAATTTAGCCTCTTTTATAGACATCCCTGTTCTTCCTTGTAACATTTTTAATTCCATATTGTATATGTAGTACATACATTCTTTGGATCTTAAACAAGATACAGACACTGACGGACATCTTCACAAAAAAATCTTTGCTAAATTTCACCACAGATGTACTGGTAAACACCGGAACAAACAAATACGACACAGAGGCTATGATCATCGAAAGCTGCCTTAATGGGAGAGGTGAATGCCTGGAGGCATATAAACGGTCTGTAATCCGATCATATGTGCGAAGGGCCTTTACCCATTGTACCACGTGGAAAAAGACACTTGGAACTAGACAGAATAGGCTACAACAACTACTCACAAACAACGATTTGAAGACAACATGATACAATAAGAAATACGCAAGTTTTTTTACCCATACTACAAGCAAGACAACACCACTGACTAAGAAGACGAGAGTACAGGACAACAGATGACAATATATTACCAAAATGACTCAACAACGAATATAAGAACAACAGCAACATCATCATGAAGATTAATAAGAAGGGTGTCAAGCCACGAGTCCCCTATACCGATATAAACACGGGTGTACTGCAAACCCAACCTCCTGGCATCACTTGTAATGAAAAATAGCACTAGTGTACCCACACCTAAGGAGATGACTACCAATGTGGTTTACGAATTTATCTGCCCGAGGAGGAATGCCGTCCTTCCAGAGAAAACTATATTGGCAGGACATCTATTACTCTCAGACGAAGATTACTTGCACAAAGAAACACAGGAGCCATCTTCCAACACTACAAAGACAAACAAGACAAGAAAACATCGTTACAAGACTTGATAAACAACACTAAAATGAAATGCAGATGCAATTCATAACGGGACATAATAACAGAAGCAGTAATTATAGCAACAAGCAAACCGAGTTTAAATATCCAGGTAGAAGGGGATAGAGCCTGTCATCCAACCACCCAAGAAGCGAGATTCGCGGTCAAGGTCGCAGGAAATAGAATGTAAAACCAATACACTAATGTAGTAACACCATGTAATAACATTTTACGTAAACATTATGTAAATAACTAACTACCCCCATATAAATTAAACATTACAAATAAAAGCTATAGCAACCCCCCAATCCTATACTGTCGTTAGTCTATATATTAGTTCTACTTGAAAAAGCCTGAGACACAGGCGAAACGGACCGTACCACTTAAAATACACGGAAGCCACACCACGACTATGTGTACTTTCCAGAATTTTGAAGAAAGATTGAAAACAGAGAAATATGAAAAAGTTAGCATCAAAGAAGGCAATGCCACAGAGGAGATCGCCTACAACAAATATATGTGTATGTATATATATATATATATAGATGTATATATATGTGTATATATATCTATATATATATATATATATATATATATATATATATATATATATATATATATATATGTCTGCACAGATGTATTCGATGCAAATGATTATTTAGAAAATAAACATTACGAGAGTGAGTATATCCACAACAGAATCACCAGATGGTGCTTGCCATAAACATACTTCGTCTAAATTTTCAACCTCAAATAGAAAGTGCCAAAAGGAGGACACGGGGACGCACAGACCCTCCCCGGAGCCAGAGATCGTAACCGATAACATAAAACCTTTGCTTTACTGCGATGGTTAGACAGGAAACACAAGAATGTGGAATATTTTCTTGCTTTTGCTTTTACTTCTAGTACTATTATTATCATCCTAATCTTTTGAAAAAAGCAACTTTAATTTTTATGAATCTTCCGTAAATCAGGGTGTCCCAAGTAGAATAAGTATTAGAGGGTTGTTGACCCACTTGCGGAAGAACAGTCCCTATAAACTGTACATTAACCTTTTCCTTTGGAGACAGTAATATACGGTAGGCCTTTTTTGGTTATGTATTAAAAAAATTCCTGACACAATAAGGAAATACTATAAAGATACAGGAACACTTGGAGGATATACAGCTTATTGTTATTATTAATATTATTATTTGAGTTGGAGTTATCTTTTATCCTTTTAACCTAATTACTTAGCTTTGAGTTGATGACTACATATATCAGCCAACAACGCTGGAGGAAGATTACTGTTTTCAACTGCATGTGTCTGTCTGTGATGGTCGATTTGCACATCTCGCCAATATATAACAACCAGATTTTTAGAAAAGTGGTAAACAAAATTTATTTGGGGACCAAAACATAAATCTTAACCAAGAATGTTTAGAGATCAATGGGGAGCTTCCTAGTATTCGTCGAGAAGAGGTAAATGATGCACACAGCTTTGGTAACTATGCTCATCGCGCTACTAGGCAGAATTACGAAGTATACTAACAGCTCTTTATTATTATTTTTACGACGCCATCAGAGGTTACAAGTTATTCTAAATTTATCTAGTTTCCTTTCCTACACCTATCTCCATCTCCCTTCTAGTATGCACTTGCATTGAGGCAATTTTACAATAGTGTATATAATGTGGATGTCTGAGGGGCAACATTAGTAGAAAAATAACACACCATGGATTGAAACGTTTGTCACGATCACATTTAGCCGAAGGAAAACTTATTTAAAATTATGAAAATAATATTGATGAAAGCTACATATATGAGACAGAAAGGATTTATTCGCCAAACTCAGTGAAAATCAGATACGAGCTGAATTTAGCAAAGAAAAAACTACATTGAAAAAGGAAGAAAAAAAAGGCAGACCTATATGCCATTTTTTCACGTCAGTTCAATATAATTTCTTTATAATTTCAAGAGTTAATACGCTGATGAACCACTACTTACTGTAATGTATATTCCTTATTTCAGACAAATATTATTGAAGAAGTTATAAAATAATTTACAAGATTTTATCAGATTAAAGGGCAGAAAAATACACTGTTTCCTTGAATAGAAACTACAACTTCCAGGAATGTTATATCTGTCATAGACTACTATTATTATTATTATTATTATCAAAACAGTTTAACCAGACCACTGAGATGATTAAAGGCTCTCATAGGGCTGGCCCGAAGGATTAAAATGATATGGAGTACCAGGTCTAGGCCATATACTAAGTACTGGGACTAAATGGTGAATGAGAAATTAAATTTTTTAAATAAATATATAAAAAGGCATATGCCTCTACACTAGAACACACGCACACATTAAATACATTTACTCACGTCTCCATCTACACAATACAAAAAAATTAAGGATAAAAATCAGAATAAGTTAAAATTTTTAAAATTTGGATTTTTTTTATTTACTAATGACCCGTGGCTATAGTATGTTCATAAATTATTTTTATATTTTATCAATTAATTTACACTTCCCCATGAATAAAGTTGGGAAAACTGAAAATGTTGCAGGCTCTGACAAAATTTCACCAATCGACCTATTTCCGAAAGTTGACTGCTGATGTTGGTTATATTTTGGAAATTCACAAAAGACATGTTTAGTTGTTATTATCACTTTGCATTCTGAGCATTCGGGAGAAGGGTCATTGGGTTGCTCATTAAGTGTCCATGTGTCAGACGAGTATGGCCTGTTCGGATGCGCTTGTCTCTCTCTTTGGCATGATGAACTCCATTTTCTAACACCAGGTTTATTTGCTTCAATTTATTAATTTCAGGTTCTTAATTCCATTTATTTTGGCATTTATTTATATAATACCTATTTGTGTATGTGTGTTATATAATCATTAACAGTGAGTGGTATTTACAGTTGATCTTGTTAAATGGGCTGCTTCTTCAGCTGCTTTATCAGCCTCTTCATTTCCCTTAATCCCTACAAGGGCGATCCAACACATTTCTACGTTTTTCCTATTATTATACAACTTATGGAGTAATAAATTAATTTGTTGTACAATGTTATTTTTTGGTTGTAACTTTGAATGGCTTCGATGGCGCTTCTAGAGTCGCTAAAAATCACGAAATTAGTACATGAGGTTTCTTTATTTTTATGGCTGATGCTATTGCGCACAACTCAGGTGTAAATACTGAGGTATAATCAGGTAGAGGGAACTGATACGTTTTATCTAGGGATACTGCAGCATATCTCACTCCATACTGTGGTTTAGATCCATCTGTGTATATTGCGTAATGTGGACCTTTTCGGGTAAATTGTATGTTGTCTATGGTGTTCTGGGGCTGTCACACACTAATAATCTATTTCTTTACCAATTTCATATATTACCTGTAAGATCTGTTGTTTCTTCAATGCACTAATTTTTTTATATACATTGATAAAATCAAAAGTGTACACTGGACTTCAGTTGAAACATTATCATCAGAACTTCAAACATTTAAAGTTCCTTTTTTCCGACATTTTTCTAAGAACCTTGGATTACTTTACGGACGCCTGTTTGAGGTAACTTTCACGGTAAAATGTCAGAAACTGGGAAACCAAAAGTAAATATTCTTTACTCATGAAAATTTCCTTGGTGTTACCAAGAAGAATCTGCAAGTCATTAAGTGTTACATTTTTTGTGTGACACCTTAAAATTAGAAAGCTAAATAAATTATGAGTTTGTATATGTACAATCACAGACATTAAGCACTAAATTCTTGAACCATTTAAAGGAAGGAGAGAGAGAGAGAGAGAGAGAGAGAGAGAGAGAGAGAGAGAGAGAGTTTCATTTTCTTTCACAAGCTTCCTTGACGAACTCATCCTAAAAAAAAAAAAAAAAAAAAACACACACTGACAACAATTTACAAGGTATTCAGCGTATGGAACAGATTAACTGCTGACGATGGTGAGCCGCCTGTGATATGAGGTAACTTTGCGCGATTTGTCTTCGAACGCCCATTTCTCCCGTATCCTTCAACCGAACTTCGGTAACAACCACTGGCTTTTCCTAACAACAGGTAGCCGTTCTTGTCGGGTTACATTTGTTTCACTGCTACTCCTAAAGGAAACTGGCTCCTTTGCGCAAGGTGTGGGGAATCTTGTACTAGGAGTCGAAGGGGAAGGGGGAAGAGAGAGTTTTACACAGGAATTGAAGAGAAAAAGTTCTGAAATGGGTCACACAACAGGGTATTGGTGGTTGGATGGCCAATGTTCTTAAGCACAATTATTATTATTATTATTATTATTATTATTATTATTATTATTACACAGTAGAGCAAGACTACTGAATTACCATTCTCAACTCTCCAGGGCTGGTCCGGTGGGTTTGTTTTCTTTATGAATATATTCTTATTTAGTATATTGGAGCTTTAAAATTTTAATAACAGGATAAACTTAACGTGTTGACGATTCTGATAAATTACTATACCGGATTTTTTTCATACACTTGATATATGTTGAGTGTTGAAAACTGCACGAAACAAAAGCCATGTCTGATGCTACGTTGTTCCGCATTCTCTGTATTCAGGGATTAGGTTAAGTGCATTAATCATCAATTAGAATTATATCTAAAATTTTTAACAGAGAGCCACTTACTTTGTACAGTAACATCAGGGTTGATCTGTCAGCTCTCAAGTTGTTTGTAACAGCTTTTTTTTTCTCAAGTTTAACACATTTTATCTCTCGGCTTTTATTAACGCAATGTATGCTTTCTCATTCGAGCGTGTATCAAATATTACACCTAAAAAAAAAACACTATATAATAATTAGGCTGATAGGTATCAGATTGTTCATCTTCAGTTCAATGTCTAAAATTCTCCCATCTGTTTATAAAACATGTCTGCTTTTTTGTTCTACAGAAAAACTGGACGCCTGCTGAAGCTGACCAAGTATATCCTTTCGTGATGCCAATGTTACAAATACTCAGAGCATGTCATACGTTTAAGGCAGCATAAAATATAGATGCTCTTATACGGTATAATTATTTTTCATTGCAGTATGAAAATGATTTGAAGTGTAGTTGATTACAAGGAGGAACAATGAGCTAAGTAAAACACTTCCTTGTGGGAGGGGGATCTTTTCCAATTTGAATCTGAATAAATACTAACTATTCGCAATGATACGTGCATGTTGGTAAGAAGATTTTTGGAATAAGGATAGGCCGAATACCACCCATGTATAGTGCTTTCAATATAGCATATCTCCAGGGACTATGTCAAGCACTTAGGTGGTAAAAAAAATACTTCAACAATTCTTAGTTTCCATTTAAATCGTTTTCTACTAAGATCTGTGTAACACATAATGCATACAAAACGACGTTATCAGTGGAAAGCTAGTTAACTAAATATTACGTCAAACAATAATCTATAACCCAATTACAAACATCAACTAGGTTATTTTTTGTCA